>NW_022900942.1:14120263-14125081 GCF_012274545.1 Fukomys damarensis
CCCCACTCCTTCTCCTACTTCCTCTTCCTCCTCCTTTCACTCTTTCTTCCTCCCCTCCTCCATGTGTGTTTGTTTCTTTTTCTTTGTTTCCCTCACTTGTCCTCACTCTCAAAACTCTAGAATATAAGGGACAAAGAAATCACAAGATGGAAAGAAATCTAATTGTCATCCTTTATTGGACATTGCTATAACAGAAAAATAAATCATTGCTGAATTAAACTGCTAAGATTCACGAGGTTGTCTGTTATACCAGGTAGGGTTATAAAACATTATCCATTTGCACAAAAAGCCAAAACACTGGTGCTGATGAGTATATGAAAAACAGAATGCTTTCATAGTGTTTCTATACATTCAGATTGGTACAGTTATGTAAATCAGTATAGATTTACCTCAAAAAGTGAAACTAGAGAGAGTATATCAGTCCAAATATCCCACTACTGGATATATATTCAAATATATGAAATTAGCCAAGAGATATCTAAACTTTCATGTTCATGAAACCATTATTTACAGTGTAACTTAGAAAAAAATCCTAAATATATAACTGAGTGAATAGATAAATTACATATATATATATAATCAGAAAGAAAAATACTATGTCACTATTATGTGAACTCTAAAAATGTCTAATATTCCATATACCCCTATGAAGTCACATTCAGATTTTGCAGCTTCAGCCATTTGTGGATTTTTTTTTTTCCTTAGAATCGATCTAATAATTGTTTACTGAAATTCCTGCAACTATCGTTTGCAATTGTCTTTTTGGAGGGAAGTTTGCAAGTAGCCAATTCAATCTGAGAACATTATTCAGTTCTCCTTGCTGCTGATTGGCTGCTGCCGTGCATCGCACCTCTGGCGGGTGCACCAGCATTCCTACATCACAACAGGCTGCTACACCTTGTGTTGTTATCTGGAGTGTTCTAGGTTTTGTTCTTCTTAAATCCAGAGATCCCTAAGAGGCTGCCAAAATTCCTTGCACCTCCTAGACTTTATTAATACAATATTTTATTAAATTAAATTACATAACTGTGAGAGATCTAGCATATTTAGGGTTAAAAGTATAAAAAAATGGGCATTTATAGGCATTTTTCTGACCATATATGAAATTAGTGGTTTTTCACAACTCGCAGGTGCTCTAGGAATGTAATTCCTATGAATTTCAGGGTTCCACTCTATAGAGGCAGAAAAACCAAACAGTGATTGAGAAGAGAAAGGAATGAGAAATGGTAGATATAGCGCAAAGGCTACAAACTGCAGTCTATGGGATAACTGCATCTAGAAATCTTATGTCCAGTTTTGGAGTATCATTGAAAATATTGCATTGTATGCTGGAAATTTGCTAGGAGTGTATATTTTTGGTGTTCTTAACACACACACGCACGCACACACACCCACACACACACACACACCTGTAGCTCAGGTGATTAATTTGTTAATTTTTTGATGTAGTAATAATTTCAGTATGCATATTGACACCAAAACTTTATGTTATAAGCCATAAATATAGACATATAAAATGTTTAATAAAATGCACGCTAGTTTACTGGTCATAAAGGTGACAATATTTTTACCACTCTGATAATATAACTGAAAGCCTTGAAAAAAATTCTTACACTTTTATCAGAAATATATTTCTAGATATTACTGCTATGGTATAAAACTAAGTATTTGTAGAGTATTTTAGCACAAGGTCATCTATCTCAGGTTGTGATAGGTGTTCTTAAAACAAAAATAGTACAATGTGCAATTAAAATGCTGAATTTTAGAAAATGAATATGCTGAAAAATTCTTTTGTATTAAACTTTAGTCTGAAATCATTTCCCTAAAATATATACAAATATGTCACAAATAATGTATTTTTGTATACATCAATTTACTTTGGGTAAAACACAGACACTGAAATACACAACCACACCCACACCCACACACACATGATTACTCTTTTTTTCCCCCAGTAGTCAGGAACAAAGTCTTTAGAAATGTTAGGTACATTCACAAATAAAATAAGAGAATAGCCGATTTTTCAAATTTCTACATGCATTCAAATTTACAAACATTTTACTGTAGCTCTATATTTTGTGCAATGCAGTATTAATTATAACTAATGGTCCTATCTGTGACATATACTTCATAGTTTTCTTTGGGTTACGTAATTTTCCTTAAACACAGCTTTTCAGATTCTTGTGCTATTTAACATTGGAGGAGTGTTTTGACAGTCCAAATGTGTGGGCCTCTCTCCTGTCATTTTCAGTAGTAAAGTGGAAAGATTTTCGGTTTGCTGTGAATTCACTACTCTCTTAATTGCCCCCTGAGGAGTCAAGTGTCAGCAAGGATTTTAACTAAATCCTGAATAATGATTAAAAATGGAGAAACCAAGGCAGCTAAAGAAAAGGTCACTGTATAATCGCCTCTTATTGAAACAAATAGACTTAATGAAAGTACTCCATCTTTTTATATATCTCAGTGACTTTTCTCAGTCCTGAAGAAATGATCCCTTCAATTATATTTTACTAAATTAAATGTCATATTTATGTTTTCCCTTTTCATGGTACTGAGCTAAGAACCTCCAACTTTACTCTTTTTTACCATCATGAAAATTAATTTTAAATAAGGTTTAATTGAATTTTTGTCAGGAGTGAGAAAAAAATGTTCCTTTGTCCTCTTTTTGTGGCAGATTTTAGGAATAAAGCCTTTCTGAAGACACATACTGAAATTCTTCCTATTTGGGTGTTAATACAAACACAGAAAATATTCTTTATTGCAGGAAATATAAATAACATTGAATTACATTTTATAATTTACTACAGAAAATTTTTATCAAATGTTTTTGATCAAATTTCAGTATTTATAAATGAGCCCTAAGTTCATTAAATATGTGTAGTATACTAAATAATAACATTTCTGAGGACAATGCTGATAGCAATACACAATGTATTTATTGAATTCTAACAATTTTATGACCAATATTACAAACTATTTTTGCCTGTGTTGGACTAGTATAATATCCAAAAAACTGTTTGGGAATTAGCTCAATTGCTATTCTCATTTTAGTAAGAGGAAAGTGACAGCAAGTTAAAATTTTTGAATCTAGATACAGGCCAGATGAAATAAAAAATATTTCAGATATCTAAGAGATTGAATAAAATTTTGAAGTTGAAGAAATGCAGAATTTTGATTTATTAATAGGAAGAGTTACTGGTCTAAAGAATGTTTGCCTGCAAAGCTACTTGTGTTTTTAACTTTATAAAAGAAGTGCTAAGAGCTAAATAATATCTATAAAAGGGTTTTGGCAGTAGTGATGTCCTTTTACAGGATTTTAGAAAACTTGTAATCTTTTTATTTTAAGCTTTAGAATTCTTAATCTGAAAAACTGAAGTAAATCGAGAAGTGTGATAGTTCCGTTTGAATTAGTTTCTTTAATTCATTGCAATCTTCTGATTGCTTTGTTTTACAAGGAAAAGTAAACTCATATGTAAAGTTTAGCTTAACAACCCATCAAGGGATTCACTTAAGGAAATTGTTCAAAAATTAATTTTTTTCTGTTTTTTTTTTGTTGTTGTTGTTTTGTTTGTTTTTGTTTTTTTGCTGAGACACTAAGAATAATTTTTGATCAAAACACTCCACTCAGAGTAATGTCTCCAGTATTAAAAGAGGGTTTGTATTGAAAGTGCATGTAAGTTTTTCAGGGTTTGAACTAGTATGGAAAATCACAGTATAAAATTAAATTATATTACTTAGCCTGTGAACTTTGCCTTTTAAATAAAATTTAATTTATTCCCTTGTCATTTGACAAAATATGATCTTTCAGATAAACATGAGTAGTTAAAAGTATGAGCTTCAAATACACAACCTAAGCACATAATACATACAGTGAATTATGACATAAATATTACTGTATAATATTTATTTAAAATATTTCTTTACCTGGTTATGCTACTCCATGGTTTTAAAAAATATATCAAGATGGGCCGGGGAGTTAGCTCAGTTCTTCTGCTGCTTGCCTTGAAAGTGTAAGGTCCCGAGTTAGATCCCCCATATCAAAATATAGATAGAGATAGATAGATAGATAGATAGATAGATAGATAGATAGATAGATAGACAGACAGATCGATCTATCAAGGGAAATATAACATTTTTATGTGTTCTCTATTTAGTCAGTTTTACCCTATTGGGTATTTGAAGAGAAGTATTTGATATTATTGTAGAAAAGTCTAAGACATTTTTGTATATTCACAAAAACAAATTTTATGGTGGTGCGTGTTTATCATCCCAGCACTACAGAGGGCTGAGGCAGGACCATTCAGGTTCGCCAAACAGGCTGAGAAAAAAAGAAAAACACATTTTTAAAAATTTTAATGCATGAAACAAAAATGTATGGTTAGGCTTTTTTGTTGAATAAATAATACTGCATTATCTCTTTATACCTCCATGTTTGTAAGAGTCAGAGGAAATTATAAAAAGAAATAAATTGCAAGAGTAAAGCAAATCTCTTTTCTGTCATTTCTATTTTCCCCAAAATGCTCGCTTGCATGTGGGGGGACTATCACTGGAGAAAAAGCCTGAGGCTTGACAGTCATGGCACATTATGTTTATTTTTCTAATATTTAATTTTTTATTTCAATAAAATATATACTTAACATTAGTCTGATATATTATTACTATTACTTTAAATTGTTTCTTCTATTAACAGTTCATATTGCCAAGGAGCAGGAACCCTTCTACATTGTTGGTGGGAATGTAAACTAGTACAACCATTTTGGAAATCAATATAAGAATTCTTTAAAAAACTAAAATTAGATCCTATTTCTGCCTTTTCCC
>NW_022900942.1:14125144-14136835 GCF_012274545.1 Fukomys damarensis
TATATTCCAAAGATCTAAAAATATTATATTACTGCAATACATGCATACCAAAGTTTATGGCAGCATTTGTAAAAGCTAAATCTTAGAAGCAGCCTATATGTCCGTCAAGAGATGAATGGGCAAAGAAAATGTGGTATTTACACACAATGGAGTACTACTCTGCTATATAGAAAAATAAACTTCAGTAATTTGTAGGGAAACAGATGCACCTTGAGACCATAATGTTAAATGAACTAAATCAGGCACACAGGTTAAATGTGTATGGCTTCCCTTATACGAGAAATCAAAAAATAAAGAGAAAAATAAAAGATATATAATAGGAAATCGGGAGATACATCTTACTCAAATGAAAGTGGGATGGAGGGAGCAGGAGGGAGACAGGAGGAAGATGATAAAAAAGAGTTGAGACATGTTATGCACATGTAAAGGTTGCTCACAAAAAACATAATCACTGTGAGCTACAAACATGTACTAATAAAAATATAAAGAAATAATGCAAACTCATTTATACTGATTATCCAAAAAAAATGTATCTCTAAAACACATTCTCTATTACCCAGGTTTGAATTTTATTTAATATCTAGATTTATATAAATTCAAGCTTATATTGTGCTAAAGCATTCTATGAGTAAATGTAATATTTCTAGTGAAAATCCTTACCTTATCACTATATGAATGTTATAAAAGTGGATATAAAAGAGATATAAAAATTCTAGTTGAAGTTAAATGTACAGCGGCAAAGACATATAGAAAAAAGGAACTCTTACAGAGTATTAATGGGCAAATAAGTTAATAATAGTCATTATGGAGAATAGTATGTAGGTTCTTTAATAAACTAAAAATAAAACTGCTATATGCTCCAGCTATCCCACTCCTGGGTATATATCCAAAGGAAATGCTATTAGCATATCAAAGAGACACCTGCATACCTATGCTGATTGCAGCACTATTCAAAATAGTGAAGATACAGAATGAATGTAGGTTCCCATTAGCACAAAAATGAAAAAAGGAAATGCAGCATAGATAAACAGTGCCATATTACTCTGCCTCAAAGAATGGCATGCTATCACTCAAAGCAATAGAAAAGGATGTGGAGGACATTTTGTCAAGGGAAATACGTTAGATCCATAAAGAGTAACACAACACATTCACTCTCATAGGTTGAAACTAAATGGATTGATATCAATGCAGAATAATAATTACCACAGGCTGGAAAGGGCACATGGGATAAAGTAAGGTTGGGTGATAGTTATCAAAATAGAGTTAGATGAAATGAATTCCACAGAGCAATGTGGTGACTACAGTTTAATAATGACCTATTAAATGTTTCATGAAAATCTAGAAGGAAAGAGGTCAGACTCCAAACATAAAGAAATACTGAGAAGAAAATATTATTTGATCAGTGTAAACTGTACGTATGTTGAAATTATACTATTCCCCTTTAAAATGTACAATTGTAAAAATCAAACAATTGAAATAATAAATTAAAAATTTTAAATCATAGTATAAAAAGTACACTAAATGAGTTTCATTATTTGTCAAGATAGCTATAGATATTGGCCTTTTTGCCTTACATAGCATGTATTCGCATTTCACAATGGAAAGGCATCCAGTTTCATTTGGGGAGTTATTACTCTCTGATTGTGTGCAGCATTGAGGGAACACATTCTTGTTATTGCCCTTCCTTTATGGAATCACAAAAGGACCAGTTCCTTCCTCACCACATTTTCTGGGGCAATGAGCGGTAGACATGTTCTCGTCCAGGCTTGAACTTTGTTTTGAATCTGATGATTCTGAGTCTACTTCACTCTTGATTCTTAAACATGATTGTGTCAGGAGCACTCACTGTGGCTGTTAGACAAATGCTTCAACAACATATAGCATGAGTCTTGTGAATCTTCTACATTTTAGTCCTTCATTTCAATTTTAGAAATCTAGTTTATGAACATACTAAAGATTATTAAATGATTTGTGAAACGTTAAAACAGTACATGATGTAACTCGATGCTTCTAGCAGGCTATTTTTCCTGTTAATAATTTCACATACATTATCACATTACATTGCATGATATTTAAAAAAGCATATCCCTCTCCAGGGACACATGTGCTAGAGTTTGTTTTTGAATCTACACTTCCAGTTCTCAAACACTTACTGTTCTATTATCTACCCAGTTAGTGTTTTATGTGCTTTTTCAAGCATCCAAAAGCTCTTGAGGACCTCCTATCAGTGAAAGTACCCTACAAAGGAACTGCACAACTGAATTTAACATTTTCTTTAATTGCATCATGAGGAAAAACATTTAAGTGATTAAAGAAAGTAAGTATAGTATTCAATACGACAGATATCAGGGAAGGGGAAAGGGTAATATGAAGGCAAGAATCCATCTCCAAGTATCTGGGTCAGTAGAGCATTTACAAGTAATCTGTTAACACTTTAAAGAACATGATATATCCAGGCAACCAAAATAAAAGAGATACTCCAAGGTGTAGCAACTTGCTCACATTTTTGTAACAGTCAAACAAAGTTGCTTTATACTATTATGGAATTAAATCATCATTGATATAGATAAGGTAAAGTTCTAGGTGGAAAGTAGCTTTTGAAGTAAGCTAGAGATACCAGCAAAGGCCAAATCATGGAGAGGATCAAGTGTCAGTATAAAAACTTAGAGTATTCTGTTTCGTTCATAAATGTAAATTGATTTTTTTTAAATCAGAAGAAGTCACTAAGATCAGCCACCAATTTTGGAAAATCTGTTTTAATTAAACACTGAAAAAAAAAATTACAGAGAACCTTTGAATTGGTAGTCAATATTTTATCTGATACATTATCCCAAATAAATTCTAAGAGAATGATGAAGGTTGAAGTAACCAAAGCAGCTCAGTTTTTTTTTGTTTGTTTGTTTTTTTAGTATAATGTCTCCTGTTTTTCATAGTGCAACTATTTTGAAAGAATAGGCTCAGACTGGTAATTGCTATACCCGCTGCCATGTCTCTGTTGCCTAGGATGGCTTTTGCTATTCTAGGTGTCTTATGGTTCCAAATGAATTTTTGGATTCTTTTTTCTAGTTCTGTGAAATATAGTGTTGGAATTTCAGTCAGCATTGCATTGAATCTGTATAGCAATTTTGGTAGTATGGAGATTTTCACTATGTTGGTACTTCCTACCCAGGAGCAGTGACATCTTTCCATTTTCTTATATCCTCTTCAATCTCTTTTTTCAGAGTGCTGTAGTTTTTAGTGAAGAGGTCTTTTGCTTCTTTTGTTAGATTGATCCCCAAATACTTCATTTTTAGGGGTTCTATTGTGAAAGGAATTGTTTCCCTAATTTCTCTCTTAGTGAGTCTGTTATTTGTGTACAAGAAGGCTATTGATTTCGGGGTGTTGACCTTGTATCCAGCTACTCTGCTAAAAGTGTCAATGAAGTCTAGAAGTCTTTTGGTGGAATTTTTTGGCTCTTCAATGTAGAGTATAATATTGTCACCAAATAATAACAGTTTAACTTCTTCCTTTCCTATCTGTATTGCTTTCTGCTGGGTATCTTTCCAAAAGAATTAAAAGAATCATATCACATTGATATATGTGCACCCATGTTTATAGCAGCACAGTTTGTAATAGCTAAAACTTGAAAACAGCCCATTTGCCCATCAGTTGAAGACTGGATAATGAAGATGTGGTTTTTCTATAAAATGGAATACTACTCAGTCATAAATAATGAGAAATTAGTGCCCTTCATAGGAAAATGGATACATATTGGGAATATACTCCTAAGTGAAATAAATAAGTCACACATGTGTAAATACTGAATAGTTTCTCTGGTGTGAAAAACTAAAATGGTACATGAGATCCTAATGATATAATTGACAATGTGAATTAGGAAGAAAAGGGCTAAAGTATTTGGAAAATGGGAAGGGTAGGGGAAAGGTACTAAGGGAAAAGAAAAAAACAAGAGAAAATGAAAAAGTGGAAATAAATTATTTGTAAATAGGGAAGGGAAGAGGGGGTGAAGGGAGAGCAGGTATGAGGGGCAAAAAATGAGAATCAAGACCTGTCATGTGAAGGTACAAGATCCAAAAGATGAATGCAACTGTACTGTATACCTAAAATGTACCAATAACAATGAGAAAAAAAATGAAAGAATAGGCTCAGATCTAAGTAAAGAACTTTACACGGATATTGTCTTGACAATGTTTTGTCTTCTGGAATCTTTCAAGTGTCCTCTCTCCCAGGATCTTCCTGTCTTCTATAAATCACATTCTTTATTGGTAGTTTTCTCCTCAGCACCAATGAATAAAAATTTTAAAAGATCACAGCTATATATATATATAAAATGAACTTGAAAATGGCATTAATTGTTCAAATGTAAAGCGAAGCATATGATTTAGCAAATTTTGACCTCATCAGTAAGAACTTTTAGAAAGAATTAAGGCAGTTGATATATCCAAAATATTTTCTTTCCTTATTTATGGACTCACTGTTTTTAGAGATTTAAAATGTTTCATACTTTGCTTTTGTTTATATATATATAAAATGAACTTGAAAATGGCATTAATTGTTCAAATGTAAAGCGAAGCATATGATTTAGCAAATTTTGACCTCATCAGTAAGAACTTTTAGAAAGAATTAAGGCAGTTGATATATCCAAAATATTTTCTTTCCTTATTTATGGACTCACTGTTTTTAGAGATTTAAAATGTTTCATACTTTGCTTTTGTTTAAGATATTTTTTTCAATACTTTCTATATATGCCATGGCATTTCCCTTATGTAAAAATTACCATACCAGAAGCACAAAGAAGGAATAAAATACATTTTTTTTTTTTGTACCAGGAATTGAACTCGGGTCCTTGTGCTTGTAAGGCAGGCCACCGAACCACTGAGCTAAATCCCTAGCCCATAAAATACATTTTTAAAAAACTTGTAAATAAGATAATTGGTGTGATCCAAGCATAGACGCGTGTATGGTCCTTCCAAGTTTCTTTGCTTTTTTTGTTTTTCAAGGTTTTTTAATTGTAATATTCTCCCTCCCCCCAGTAAAAAAAGAAACTGTAGTTTCACCTCCTTTCAAGTTTCCCTATCTCTAATTGATAATAAAATGAATAATTTTACTACAAAGAACCTCTATATTGTTCTGTTTCCTGTAGAAGTATTTTGTATCTGTGAAAAGCTTTATGAAAATAACATACATTGGGAAAGTAAGCAGTCTTGAATTTACTGAAAAGAATCATTTTGTTTAACATCAAGCATGTGTGCTTTTACAGAAATTTTGCTACATTATGTTTTGCTACCATTTATTAGGATACTGTCTGTTATGCTCTTGGTAACATAATTGTATTTCATCTAATTAGGTATATGAGTTATGACTTGGTTAGAATAGAAAAGAAAATACACCATTAAAGAACTAGTGTAAACATTGTACTACACAATATCTTGCCATTATTCAATTGAATCAAATAGAACAGGTTCTACTCAGGTACTAAAGAAGAAAACATTGTAAGACTTTTTAAGTGTAGAGTTTCATTAGATGACCTTAGGATTTCTTGGAATTGAAGAAATATAGACTAAAAAGAGTATAGAACTTCATGTTCATAAATAACATAGGATTTTGAAAAGATACCTCTTCTTATTAATTGTTTTGGTACAGATTTAATTTAATTTAGAGGTTGTAGCTATTTGTACTTTGAGGTGTTTTATATGTATATTTACTAAAAATAAATCTTGCATTAGAGCAGGTAAATGAAATCCGTAAACTAATCTCCCCCAGATTTGCGAAAAAATAATTTTCCTTTATATTTGAAGTTTGAATTTCAAAAATAATGTTTTAACTGTGTTGTATACTTAAAATGTACCAATAAAATATATACATATATAAAAGTAAATAAGGAAAAAGAAAAAAATGAAAAAATGGAAACAAAGCCTTTGTAAATAGGGAAGGGTGAAGGGCATAAAGGGTGGGCAGGGGTATGGGGAAAGAACCAGAACCAAGATGTATCACATAAAGGTACAAGAGCCCAATGATGAATGTAAGTATTGTTTGCTTTAAATGTACCAATAAACTTAATAGAAGAAATTGTTGATAGACACAAGATCACAAATGTGCATTCCTCTATGCATTTGCATTTTACTGAGATAGTAATACGTTACACTAGAAAATATATATCCCAAAAGTTATGAATCCTTTTTCATCAGAATCATAACTTTTGCCAACCCAATTTTTCTTAGAATATGATAATTATTGCCTCAAGTTCTGCTAATGAACCATGATCTCCTTCCAGAAGAAAGCTATGTCTAATTGATTAACATGGAAAACAAATGCTGTATAACAGATGTCCTATTAATACTTTGTTGTTGAGTATTACAACTTTACTTTCTTGATTTATGTAGTTTAGAAATTCATAAAAGCCCTTTCAGCATTTTTTCTTATGAATGCATGAGCCCATTACTATGAGTACTTGTGTGGCTAACTAATTCACCTTTCAAAATAATTTTCATTATGTACCCATGAAAAATATGTGACATTTCCAAACAAGTGCTTACAATTGACAGATTAATTTAATATGTGGAAATATATTCTTTATATTACTTTTATTTGCATTCATTTATTTTCCAAAATCTAATAAATATGTGTAATCTACATTTTTCTCTGGTAGGAACTATTGATAAATATTTTAAGATAATCTTGTATTCAGTCTATTTAATAAAATAAAATGCAAAAATATTTTTAGTTCCAAGACATACCTAACAATGAAATAGTTTTCATATGATCTTCTTTAGCTGCATTCATTAGCATTCAGGAAAGAAATACTTTTAATGTTTCCTACCTGTAGGATAAATATTCTCTACAAGACTCTTCTCAGAACTTTTCTGGTTTTAGACTTACTTCATCTCATTGCTCGTATTAACCCACAGACTCACGCTTTCTAGATACGTGTGCATTTGATGAAATGCACAGACTGACTGCAAGGTTTGCATTTCCATATATGGCAGTCAGATAATTTTGCACCATTCGATGACCCATACACAGCAGTGGCCACTGTCAGAGCTCATGCTAAACTTGCACACTCATGAACAGGGGCAAAAGACAACATGACTGTTTCACAGCATTTTAAGAAGAAAACACCTGCTAAAATCAATGTTATTGAGTCCAGCCAAAATAACAGAGCAACAAGTAGGATACTACTCTAATAATCCAGGAAAGGGTGGTCATTTCCTCACTACATTCATTCAATGGAGATGAGAGCAGAGGAGATGAAAAGATAATTAGGAGTAAATCAACTGGACTTGATCAATTGACTATCCAATGAAGGGAGAATAGAGTCCATGATATCTTCCATATCTTTGTACATTTTCCTCCACAGTTGTACCTAAAAAAAATTAAATTACAAAATAAAATTATTTACTCATTAGATCCTAATATAGAGTTCATGTGCTTTGAAAAAATTTATTTACTATGATGCAGCATCATAATCTAAACTGTTGGACACAGATCACCATATTTATAGTAACACTTCTGAAAAGATTCTGATAATTCCTGAGAAAGCAGATGTAGATGTGATTTCATGGTGAGACTCTCCTTCACTGAATGTATGGGATATTAAGGCCTACACTACAGCAGAATTAGTCTCAAAATGCTGGTCTGAGAATACTATCTAACCTTAAAACTATAGACAACCCCCAAAACCCTTTATTTTTGCTTGTGTTTTGTTTGCCTGTTTGTTTGTTTGAGGCAAGGTCTCATCACGTAGTAGTTCAGGCTGACCTTAAACACACTATGCAGATCAATTTACCTCTAAACTCGCAGTTATCCTCCTGCCTCAGCCGCCAAAGTGCTGGTATTGCAGGTTTGAGCCACCATGTCCAGCTTTAGTCTACATTATACTACCTCATAATTTTTATCTTTAAACATCAAAATTAAAACACATTTAAAACAAACACAGATTATATTTCACAGTTAAAACAGTGACATCTCCAAGTGTCATGTATAGCCTATTGGAGAGAAAAAGAGTGATATTCTAGTAGCAACTTAGAGTTAGCCTAAAACTAGTTCATACAATTCACTAAAAGAGTAGCAAAAACCAGGGCTGGGGATTTAGCTCAGCGGTTCGGTGGCCTGCCTTGCAAGTGCAAGGACCCGAGTTCAATCCCTGGTACCAAAAAACAATAAAACAGTAGCAAAAACTTTCAACATTGTAACACACCACTGAGAAGCACTATTATAGTATTCATTGCATGAATGGTGTTTACTGAACTTCTATATGACAACATACACTAGACTACTCAGATATTTTCACCACTTCATTTGGGAGAGTTTAAAACTGTCTATTTACCATAGGGATAACTGAGGTTTAATGGAGTAAGTTATTCATCTATGGTAATATAAATTCTATTAGGAGGAAAGGTTTCTAGAGCCATTTTAATCTATATGTAGAATACATTGTCCCCATGCACTAGAGTTTTACCAAATAACAATTGTTCAAATAGTATTCATCTAGAGGCATTTCTAAGAATCACATTGATAAAAATGCTGACAATATATGACCTTTAAGGTTTCTTCTGTAATTTTTCTGATTCTTATATATGTATCTAATATTAGTTTACATGGAAAAAGCTCAAGTGATTAACTAGGCATCTAGGCTTGATATCCTTTGCTTCATTTACTTAATGGTAGTTTACATAATTTTCTTTCAAAATTAACTTTTTTGTGTGTTATAGATTTGTCTTTATTTATTTATTTTATTTATTTATTTTGGTACCAGGGATCGAACTCTAGCCCTTGAGCTTGCAAGGCAGGCAGTGTAGATTTGTTTTTCAGTAGCCATTGTTACAACTCCCAGCTTAAAATCCCAGATGTTCCTGTATATGTGTGCATATAGATTTTTTCATTTAATTAAGAAGAAATAATTTAAAACTTTCTGAGAAATACTGAAAAAATTAACAGAATATATGCCACATATAGATAATATATCTTTAAAAATAATATCCAGTGAAGCTTGCTTTTAAGTGGTTTTGCATAATCTCAGTGCTAGAATTTTAATTTCTGGAATGCTGATTTTAAAAATTATCCGAAAGTCTTCTTCTTCTTCTGTAAGAATTTTAAAAAAACTATACAAAATATCCTTTTGAGCATAGTACTTATTCTTTCTGTAAACCCACATTTACTGAGCATCTACTATGTGATGTACATATTGTGATGATATAGTGGTGAGTCCACTTAAGAGAAATTCTGACCTCACAAAGAATAGCTTAGTTGAAGAGGGAGGCATTAAATAAATAATCACAAAATAATTATGTTATTATTGCAGTCACAGTATAAACCCTGGAGTATGAACAATATGTTTTTATATTACGGAAAACTTGAGTATTATTGGGTGCAGTAGGCTATAAATTTTTGAGAGACTATTCTACTAATTTTGAAACTTTATTTATAAGCAAAATGAGAAGTCTTAGCCAGGTACTTCATATTCTGTGTATTCAATTTTATCTTGTCTACTTTTCAGAGAAAATTGTGCTCTTTCATCAATATTTTTTACTCATTCCTGTCTGTGATTTCCCTGATACCAGGTGATATTCTGAGAGCTTGAACTAGCTTCTTTGGGATCTTGTATTACCTATTTGATCTCATTCAAAATGTCATGTTAGGCTAAACTACCTGTATGAAAAAGCAGATTTGGGAAAAGAGAAACTTCCACCATACTCTATTGTTTTATCTTTTCACATACTTAATAGTTGTAATTTCTAGTGCCCTATAACACTGTCTTTTGTCTGATTATGTTCACACATGTTCTGAAAGAATAAATACATATTGGGATCTGAAGTTATAAATTATATTTCCATCTTATAGTAGAGAAATTTAATGTATCAAAAATGATTGAAAAATGCTTTCAACATGTGACAACCACTAAATAGAACCTTTTATTGATATCTATTCATTTCTCTAAGATCATATCAAGTTGCAGTTTCTTATGTATCGTTTACCATTTTACCTACATATATTAACAATATTGCTAATAATGATGCATTTGATCCTTACTTATCTTCATATGAATTAATGATTACTTCATTAGCATGCTTACAGGGGCTTATTTTGAGAACTGATGTGAAAGATAGAGTTTGAAAGTCAGGGTAGAATGTTCGGGAGAGAAAGGAATAATTTATCAAGATGAACATCCCTGGGGGACAATAAGTTCAGCCCCACTGGGGTTTTCTGAGATGTTGAACAGAAGTACTCGTGTATGGCTTCTGATGTCACTATTCAAGCTATTCACCTCATATCTAAGATTAAGGAACAGGCAGATTCTGCATCAAAGCTCCTGGTGGAGGCAATGGAAGATTGACAAAAAGTGGGCTGTGTGCTCACTTCAAGGGAAGATGTTGTCATTGAATTCTTGCCCACAGGCAGTTACCATGGCAACACTGGACTCACCTGCTTGTCTAGGAGAATTTTTAAAAATGGGTGCAGGAGATTACAGATTCAATATGGATGAGGTTATTTAAGCATCTAGACTAAATTAAAATCAAATCCAGGCTGTCTGATACTTGTTCTTGGCATCACTGGGTGAGCAGTAAATTAGATCTCTGCCTTTTCCTGGCCAGCACTGAAAACCCTGCATTGTTTCATATTTCTTGGTGGATTTGTTGGAGCTAAGATTATTATAGCCTCTTTGTGGGAGGGGTATATTGCATTTGTAATGAAGGGCACACAAAAAAATTCCATGACACATTGGGGAGCTCTTTGGATATATGTGTTGCAGGAAGTGGTGTACACATAACTGTCAGTCATAGTAAGTCTGTGGAGAAGTGTAAAGGTATATATTTACGAAAAAAGAGTTCATTTTTGTCAAACTGACTGACAGTGTAACTTTGTACTAACTGTCTGATAAATTATGCTTGCTTGCATTGCCAGATCAATCATAAGGATATATCTCATATCCTATGTTTATTATTGTACATAAAAATTTTAAACAGTGTGTTCCTTTTACTATAAAACTTTTGGATAGTTTGCATTTCTTTAAAAGAATAATAATTAGTAAGTTGTAAAAATCATTCATAGGAAAATGGATACATATTCAGAATATACTGCTAAGTGAAATAAATAAGTCATACATGTGTAAATACCAAATAGTTTGTATGGTGTGAAAACTATAATAGTGCATAAGATCCTAATGGGATAATTGACAATGTGAGATAGGAAGAAAAGGGCTAAAGGTGTAGGGAAAGTGGGAAGGGTAGGGGAAAGGTAATAAGGGAAAAGAAAAAAATATGACAAAATGAAAAATGGAAATAAAGTGTTTGTAAATGGGGAGGGGAGGAGGGGGTGAAGGGAGGGTAGGGACAAGGGGAAAAAATGAGAACCAAGACCTGTCATGTAAAGGTACAAGATCCCAATAATGAATGTAATTGTACTGTATACCTAAAATGTACCAATAAACTCAATAAAAGAAAAAAAAAGTGATACTACAAAAAATAAGTTGTAAAAAGGACAATGTAAATAAATGTAACTATGTGTTTATTAAATAATGCAATTAAAATGTGAATTTTGAGCCGGGTGTGGTGTCACTCACGTATAATCCCAGAGCTTGGGAGGTTGAGACAGGAGGATCCCTGTTAGTTCAAGACCAGCCTGGACTATATAGTGAATTCCAGGTCAGTCTCAACTACATAGTGAGACTCTGACTCAAAAACAAAACAAAACAAA
>NW_022900942.1:14136937-14137241 GCF_012274545.1 Fukomys damarensis
TATATATATATATATATACATTCAAATAAAATGTGAATGTTGAGGGATAGGTATATAGCCCAGTGGAAGAGCACTTACCTCACCTGTGTGAGGACCTGGGTTACATCACCAGAAAAGCTTCAAGAAACAAACAAGAAAGCTCAGCTTATTTATGTCTATTTCTTGATTTTTATCTTGATTCAAAGCCTTTCATACATAGCATTTGCTCTACTCATAATCTGTTCACAATCTAAATTCCTATGATACCTGTTACTTATTTGTCCATGTTGATGTTTTAAACAAGGAAAACACCAATAGAAGTAAT
>NW_022900942.1:14137534-14141905 GCF_012274545.1 Fukomys damarensis
CTCCCTCCTCCCTCCCTCCGTCCCTCCCTTTCTTCCTCCCTCTCTTCCTTCCTTCACCCACCTTTTCTCTTTCTCCCCTCTCTGTTTCTGTGTCTATCTCTGTCTATCTCTCTTTCTCTCCCTCTCTTTCCATTTCTCTTTTTGCTAGAAATTGAATCTCAGGATTTCACAATGGGCTGTATCTCCAGCCCTTTATTGTGTTATTTATTTATTATTACATTATTACTATTATGTATTTGTTTTTGAGACAGAGTCACACTAAATCACTAACCTGGCTGGTTTTAAACTTGTGATCCTTTCCTTCAGCCTCCAGGAAGGCTGAGGTTACAGGTGTGTATGATAAGCATTAGTGTTTACAATTTTGTACAATATAATTTTCTCCTACTGGTGTAAATTCCAAAATTGTGTATTCAGTGTTTGATATAATCCCTACACTTTATTTGGAAAATACTTTTCACTCCATTAATTAAATTGCAAAGTATTAAAATATAAAATCTCCTTGATTACTTAATTTAAGTTTATCAAATGAACATGATGCACCTCATAGATCAATGCCTAGATAAATGAAGATGCTTTCTATATGCTTATTTTATTAAGTATAGTCTGCATGCAGCAACATCACTTGTGAAAGTGATGCATGTTTATCATGTGATGTCACATATTACTACAGTTTATTATATTTTAAAATTGAGTTGATGAAATAAGAGTATCTGATAAAGCAACAGCAGGGTTATGATTTCTGTGTTCATAATATAATTTTAAAAAGTGTAAGAAGGAACTGTGGTACTGAAGTAAATACAGTACTTAGCTCTATAAAAATAAGGTGGTTACTCTATTTTCAGATTGCAGAGGCCTACCATTATACCTGAGTGTATCTCTGTTGATTATTAATTATAAAATTGTAATTTTTGAGGTCAGTATGGATGGGTGACAAGTGAACCATTCTTTGATACCCTCTTCAGTTTGAGATGACAACAATTAAATTAAAATTTATACTTGAAATACCACATGACAAACCATCACTGATATAAGAGGGGCCAGGTCTGTTAGGGTGACTTTCATGATTTAGTATCTCCACTGAAGAAAAGAGCACTGGTTATCAGCGTTGGAGATACTCTTAATGATTTGTGGCTGCAGAGAAAAACAATTAACTTTTCTAGGTTTCAATTTCCTGTTCATGAAAAGGCAACAAATTGATAGTTCCTGTGTGATCATGAAGCTTGAATTAGTTAACATTTCCAAAGTCCTTAGAACCACACTGGCTACTGACTAGTATCATAAATCCTAGTAAAGAGCTGGGCATGGCAGTATGTATCCACAATTTTTGCCTACTGGGAGGCTACAGTAAGAGGATTATAAATTCTGGCTTAGCCTTGAAAACCTAGAGACTTAGTAATAACCTGTGTCAAAATTAAAAATAGAAAAGGGATAGGGATATACGAGGTATGATCAGCACATATGATGAATGTTTAAATTTTATCACAGTAAAAGTAAAAATCGACGTGACTCCCCCTTAAAATAGTTTCTCTGATTTCAAACACAGTCACCCCGCCATTCTTGCCACTTTCTGAAGCAGTCCTGGAAATTCTGTTTCATGAGTGTCTTTCCAAGATGTGATTTAAAAAATGGTGAATCTCCTGTTGAACATCATCTAAAGAAAGGCGGGGTTAAAGAAAGGTAGTGTGTCATCGCTCACCTCGCTCACCAGATCTGACCCCACAGGACCTTTAATTCCTAAAGTCAGATTCACCATGAAAGAAAAATGTTTTGAATCAAAACACAACATTCAGTCAGCCATGAGAGGACAATCAATGACACTTACAAGACAGAATTTCTGGAATTGCTACAGAAAGTGGCAAGAAGGATGGGGTAACTCTATTCAAAGTAAGGGGAACTATTTTGAAGGGTTCTAATATCAATTTTTTTACTATAGTAGTTCAGTGTGAAGGCCCTGGATTTGATATCTAATACCATATGGAAAAAACACACAAAATGATGGGTAAATACATGTCTTTTTCAGAAGCAAGATATTATATTTATAAGCCAGGGTGAACCAAAGATGAGACAGGAAGTATCTATTTACTTAATAGAGGTTTTGAGACTCTCTGAAAAACCATATTTTACTTATCAAGGTGGAAAGTGCCTATGAAGTTAATGTCTGTGGAGGTATTATTTATATATTTGTAAAAAATGATAAAAAGAATAATTCTGTACTGAGTAACGAAATACCTTACCTATAAATGTATAAGCATTCTGCTCAGTACCTGAACACGTGTGTCCTACCTATACATGTGATCATGAATTATGAAACTGCTTTAGAAATAATGTCATAGTGTTCCTTCCATAACTGAAGAGCTACAGGATTGTGAGTGACACTGGTCTTTGATATGTCTCACTAACACAACCCAGAACAAGTTTGTCTGAACCAGGACTCAACAAGTGGATTTGAATTACATATTCCATTGAAGGAAATATGAAGTTTACAACCTGAAAATAGGAGTAACATCTTACAAACATTTTATTACTTAAAACATAACTGAAGAGAGAGAAGATTCTGGAAAGACCTGTTTAAGAATAATTAAAATTATCATATCAGGTAATAATCTTTGAACTTCAAAAAGCTGAGCTGCATATAATACAATATAATTCCAACTGAGTGAATTGCTTATACACTAAATCGATGGGCAAATCCTCATTAATGAGTGAAATTCGTCTATGAAAAAATGGCTAAAATATTTTCAAAAAAAACTTTGAAAATGGCCTTTATCATCCCTGGATATAAAAAAATCTGAAAGAAAGAAGAGTCTTTTTCTTTGATATTCTGAATTAATAGTGTTGGGTGTGCAGCATGTTCAAATGTTATTATTTTCTCTTGTCCATATCTTATCTTCTTAGAATTCTTTTACTTTAGTAGTAACTAGTCTTTCAGTGAGAAATCAAACTATAATTTGAGAAAGTTCAAATGGGTATAGAGCACAAGAAATTAATAGATTTAAAAGAATGTGCAAAACAGAATGAGGCAAAGAGGAATGAAATTTTATTTTAATAGAACCTTATCATTAACTATGTATCATACAAATTGCCTTCATAAGAGTCCATAAGACTCCATAAAAAGTACTACAATAGCGCAGGTAGGAAGAGAGTTTATCCTTCTTTCAAATAGCATTTCAAAAGGAGCCTTCTTACAATATGTTTTTCTATCATACTTAAGTAACTGAGATATGCTACAATTTTATGAGAATTAAATCCCCTGCATAATATCAGTTGGCACGATGAAAGTAATTTTTTTCTGTTACCTATTTTAGCTCTAATCTTCTCAAAGTAGATTTAGTCCATTTATATTTTATTTGAATAAATATCTATTTGATACTATCCCAAATGGGAAATAGCTTATAATCTACATTGAATTTTTAGAAATAGTGCTCTTTAGCTTTTAAGGGATGTTATGTTAAATATTTAAATGTAAAATAGCAGCAGTGAAAAACCACAGAGAAATAGGTTGTCTGGTGGTTTACAAAACCACATATGTAGCTGAAAGTGTCCATAAATTATCTAGAAATTGACAGTAAATTTATAGAGGAAAGAGTTAATGCTTCTTAAAATGAAAAGCATTGATGTTAACAGAACTGGTCCGTGAACCAAGGAGAAAGACGTCAAGCTTAAGAAGTGGTCTTAAATTACCTATACACACTCTGACTAAGTGCCATGGAGAGGAGTAGACCATCGCTTTTTCATTGATGTTCACTGAAGATAAGCAATGTTCAGAAAATGTTAGTAAATTTTTGGTTAGAATATATAAGAATTGGTAATCGCATGAGAGGCATTAGGAAAGAAAGCATCAAAGACATTGCAGAGATGACAAGAATGATGATTGCACCGAAGTAACGGAGTTGTGTTATTAAAAATTATGCATCACGGTGGGGATTACCTATGTATGAATAACAAATGAGCTGCTGTCAAAATTGGGCCGAACACTTCTCTGAATCAGGTGCCGTCCTTGATAGTCACTGGAATCACAGATCTGAAAATGGGTTTCTAGATGTATGAGCTATGCATTCCCAGTAGATACTGTGATAGCTAACCTGACTATTTGTGCAAAGTTGAGTGACTGCAGGTGGTCACCTCCCTCTTCCCCTCTTGGAAGTCTCCTCAATGAATGCATGACACACCATCACATCCTGTTTGGTAGAGCAGTCTGAAACTATGCTATCTTTAAAACCTTGTAAACATAAAACTCGGCACCTGTGTGATATTTTCTTTCCATTAAACTGTGTGAAACTCCTGCTGACCCCCACTAACTTAGCAAGGTTCTGCTCCTGTGAGATTCTGCTGCTGTTCCTCCTCTCCCTGGCCCCTCCCTAAATGAAAAAA
>NW_022900942.1:14142148-14185292 GCF_012274545.1 Fukomys damarensis
CACCCAAAAAAAAAAAAAAAAAAAAAAAGATGCTTAAAAGAAACCCTCAAGCTGCTTTTTATCCAGATAGTTTTTCCTAGTGCAAGCCACGCTCAATTGCTGGCAATAAAATAACTCAAATTTGGCTCTATAATCTCTCTATAATCTCTCTCATTTAGTAAAACAGTATTTGTCTCTTTTCTTTGAAAACAACACTCCATCTTTGCTTGTGAAAAAATATTTCCAGCTACAGTGTAAACTATGCAATGTCTCCTGAAAGGTTCTGAGAAATACAGTCCTTCGTATGAGGAGGAGCAGCGAGACAATCTTGAAGAAGAGGCCTCTTACTCCTCATCTCACCTCTCCAGGTAGGAAGCAGAGTGAAGACCGACGGAGGAGCGAGTGACATACATCCTTCCAGACCATGCACCCCATGACTCACTGCTCCAACCAGCCTTCACCTCTCCTCATATTGAGATATAATCCATTGATAACTGTCACTTCCTCACGATTCAGTTACTTAGGAGTGAATGTCCCCAAAGTCCCATTTATGAGCGAAAGAGGCTTTTGTGGGACCTTTTCAGATAAACCATAGCAGGGAAAGTTAAGTAACCCAGTCGTGTTTATCTAGTTAATGTGTAGCAGCGTGGATAGTGTATCCTACATTCTACACCAGATCAAAGTTCTTATTCATCATGTCATATAGCTTCTTAATTGAAGGATCTATGTATTAACATTTGCTTACATGGTTCCAATCCTGAAAAGTTTCAGTAATGATGCTTTGCTGATGCAAGTCATTAATATCAAGTCAGCCATAAAATCTAAGAAGTGATAATATTTTATCTAAAGAAATGGCCAAAGTTGTGAGTAGAAGATAAATATACATCTGAACCCCTTTTGTGCAAACATACATTTTTGGCAAACTTCCAATACAAGGCTAAGCATTCATGGCAACAAAACAAAAACAAAACAAAACATTATTGGCTCTTTATCATCAGATCGCGAGCACCTCAATAGCCCTGATTGAATGCTTTGCATTTTTTATTTATTTTTCCCGACATCTCCCTTGATTGACAAGGTGAGGGCAGAATATATTTATAAATGAATGGGCAGCTTTGCTTGTTGTCCCTTCTCTTTATTTTAGCAATAATGAAAAGAAGGGACAATATATACAGCCAAAGTAGTTTCATACTCTGAAATGTAACTTTAGTGTCGAGAAATGCCCTTCAATATTCTGTGGATTACATTAAAAATTAAACTTTTTTTCATTCGAAATTTGTTGCCAAAATGTTGACTTAAAATGAATGTTCAGTAACAGTGTTACGAGAGGAAAAAATAATGTCTTTTATTTGAGATTTTCAGAGTGGCTTTGCCTGCTTGAGGCGAGAAACATGTCTCCCCTTGAAGTTCCAAATAGCTGAATCTTTGGAGCTCATTCTGTCCTCCGGCTTCTCCAAACCTGGATCTATTAGAAATATGTGTGGAAACGAAAAAGAGAGAGCTCCAATTTGTACCAGTGTTCAGTGCTTTGATATATTACCTTTGAATCAGATAGTCTTTCTAAGGTAGAAAAGTCAGAGAAAAATCAAAGAGGCATCGAATAAAGGGTTATTATGAAAAAATAAAACAAAAGAGAATGAGTTACAGTTGACCAAAACTGCCACAGGGCATTCCATTTGTATTCCAATGAATTCCTTAAAGGAAACTTTGTTAGCAGATGACTGACTGATGCAGATTTGCATTTAATTTCCTTTGAGGCACAGAAAATCCTAAACCATCAGTTATTTTAGAAAGTAGTGATTGATCAATTAATAATTGAATTCACAATGACGGGCATAATCTTAGCTCATTGGAATACTTGAAGAACAGTCAACATGTTTTTCTAAAGGATTTTTAGATGTTATTGTCAATTATCCACACTGGCACAGAGACGGGCTTTAGTCAGGATACATCAGTGAGCAATTCGCTACATGGATGTGACATCTGGCACTAAAAATAATCCTCTTTTGACAAAAACAATTGATATAAGATATTCTATATTGAAGTATATTTGATAACCTATCAAAATAGTGACAATTATAAAAAATCTATTTGCTAGGGATTTCAGACATATTGCATGTACTGGATGGAGACTTTTAATTTACATATTGTGTATTTTGTAACACTTTAATTAGAAAATGTAGCATGTTCTCTAAATAAAAGTGTTCTTAAAAGGCAACCCCAGGTAGGACAGAAGACATAAAGATAGATTAAAAAGCAGACAAGAAAAAATGCAATTTTGAAATTATAATTTTAGCAAAAGAACAGCTTTGGAGCTCAAAACTATCCAAAGTTATGGTGTCACTTTTCCTTTCCAAGACTCTTACTCAAAAAATCAATCAATCAATCAATCAATCAATCCTGGGCCAGGGATTTAGCTCAGTGGAACTGTGCCTGCCTCACAAGTAAAAGGTCCTGAGTTTGATTCCCGGTACCAGAAAAAAATCCCTAATGTTACTAGACAGGGTCCAGGGAGGTTCCTGAAATTGAGATGAGGAACCTATCCCATCTTACATCAATTTTCAGGTTTGCTGATTCCTATCATAAAAAATTAACAATAGACAGCGAAGTACCTGAGTAAACCAAAATTGCTATTAATCTACCACAGGACAGCTCAGCCCTTTACACATATCCAGTCCCTATTTCTTGTCACTTTCTGAAACAATTCTAGAAACCCTCTTTAGTGAGCACCATGATGCAGCGTGACAAAAAATTTCAGTGAATGTTGCTGCTGTACGTAGGCTCATAAAAACATGGGCATGTGGCACCATGTGACTTCTGGCTGGGTGACTGTCTTTCAAGAGTCCTTCATTTTAATAATAAAAATTAAAACTAAAGCACATATTTGCAGAAAAAAAAAAAGCTTTACTTGAAAACTTAGAAAGAAGACTGTAAAAGACTCCAGCTTTGGTAGCTGGAGGAAGCACACTTTTGTTATAGGGGTTCAGAGTGACCCATCCATAAAGGCAGGTGGCCTGCTATTAAGATTTAGCAGGTGAGCTAAGGTCCTGTTGATCACCATCTCAGGCCTGTTCTCATAGCTCCAAAATCCTTTTGGCTGAGTGTGGTCTCAATTTTTTCCTGATGCAGGTAAGGGAGGATGACTGAAGTTGACTGTCCCTGGAAATCCCCCATCCTTATCTGCTGTCTTCAGTCTTGAAGGGGGTGAGATTTTGTAAATTTATGGCTAATCAACCTTGTTTTGACAACTTTTAGACAGATGTTCCTTAAATGATTAACACACACACACATATGCCTTGTTTATATAAAGTATTTATATAGAGCTGAGAAAGATTTGACCCACAATTTATAGAAACACATGATAAAAATTTAAATAAAAACCTTGTTTTGCTTTTATTTAGTTGTTGGGCATCTGTAGGTTTAAATGAAGAGTTGTGGTTTTTAATTCTCTGGTAGTCCAGAGGAAAACCCAAATCATGTTTTAAATTAAGAGGATATAAGTGTCCAGGATTTTTCCTGTTGCCTCATAGTTGTCCCTGTCTATGTTATTGTTACTGAAAAGCCCTTCTTCTTATGCAAATAAGTTGGGCTGTTTACTACAGAGGAAAGTGAGTCCTTGTCTGAGTAAGTGATTGTCTCTCTTTAGTTTTGAGACCATGAGGTTTTTGCAGCCCTTGCCAATGGTTTACAATTTATAAGGTCCCTGCACTGTATTAGCACACTACAAGCTTGAGGAGATCTTACCTATAACTAATGATGTCTTCTTTGCTTTTCAAACTGCTTATCTCCAGCCTGTTAATTGTCATAACTTACTGGTTAACATCAGGACCAAATCAGCTTTTCCCAAAAGCCAACATGACGATGAAAGGTAGATGCTTTATTTATTTTATTTTATTTTATTTATTTATTTATTTATTTATATTTTTTGGTTTTTTTGAGACAGGGTCTTACTATGTAGTTAAGACTGACCCAGAACTCACTATGTAGCACGGGCTGCTCTCGAACTCACAGCGATCCTCCTACCTCAGCCTCCTGAGTGCTGCACCACCATGCCCAGCAGGTAGATGCTTTTAATCCCTTCAGAGCATCAAGGCAGCTGATGCAGCACAACTAAGAAATTCATGGAAAAGGACTTCCAGAACTTTGGGAAAGTGGGAAGAAAAATGAGATAAATGTGTGTGAAGCAAGGAGTGTTTTGAGAGGAATTAATGACAATGTCTCTTCAACAGTAATACACTTTGAAAGAATTTCAACATTCACCATGTATTTTGATTACATTTCACAATTCTCATTTGTCTGCTATACAGAATTACAGTTCTGAGTAGACTAAACACATTGCCTGAAAGCAGTCATTTATATTTATATCAAGTTTTCTATTTGCTTAGTGCAAGCTCTTACATTTGTTCTCCAAATCTATTTCCAGAACCAAAATAATGTATTTTTTTAAAAAATTAAATTTCTGTAATTATTTTGTGTTACTTTCCTAACATCATTCAGTGATCCTTATTGAGTTTGGCCTTTTGTCAACTGTGCTTTGAAGAACAAAACATCTCCCATGTAGATTTGGACAAAGTATTTGTGAGGGAAACTGGAGTATCATGAAGGAGACATATGAAATAGTTTGCAGCAATCACTGAAAATATATTTTAAATTAAATGTGACAGGTGACACTTAAGACAAATTTGTAAAGTATCCTCCTATTTTCAAAATTTTCAGGCATGGGAATAATTTGATCAGAAACAAAATTTCTTGCAGTCAGTCATGAATGGTTTTGAAATTCATTCGTAGACATTAAAGGAGTTTTAGTGAAATAAAAATTGATTTTTCCAGTTATATTATTTTTCATTTTAAAATGTTACAATTATTTTAAAACTTCAATTAAGAATTGAAGTTAAGAATTTTCTTATAAAGCATAATTTTTCAAATCTGCACCTTTTTTTAGGTTTTTCTCCCCTTAGACTACATCTTTGTCTTTTATTAAAAGAAATGAGTTATTGGGAATACAACAAATGGTTTGACAAAATTGTGTTGCATTTTATGAAGTGGTTTTGCTGAAACTGAGTACCCGGCACTGGCAAATAAAATTTACACAAAAATTAAACTTACACAGAATTATTATTTCTTTATATGTGGGATCATTTGGTGAAAAAATGTTAATTTTCCTGACAAAAGAGATAGCCTTTCCTCCCCTCAAACATCCACAAATGTTAGATCAATGTCAAACTTTATTACAGACTGAAACATGTCCAGTTTGCTTAATTACCAGGTATTTAGGCCTAATCCATTAATTATCTTTTTTGTAATAACAGAAGTATATCATTTTCTTGAATTAGCATTGCCTTAAAATAAAAGTCTATAGCTTCAGGACTAAACTGAGATTATGTAATACACAGTAATAAAGGGAATTTCTTTTTCTAGAAAAGTGATTGGTTGTCAATACCATATGAATAACGGTGCTCTCAAAGAATATTACTGATTGAATATGAAATAATTATAATAATGAGAAAACTTACTATATAATTCAGATGGTATGTGTGTATGTGTTTGTGTACCAAAGTTTTTAATAGGCTATTAATTATTTGCTTTTGATAGCTTTAGCATTTGCTCTTTTGAGTAAGTCTAGCACTATAAAATAACCATAAGACTAATGGAATTATCCATTATGTTCTTGAGAAACACCTCAGCAGAAAAGTTAAATATGATTCATATACAGCAGTGGTGGTGAACTTATGGCGCTTATGTTTTTCATGTTTCTTTTAAGACAGAAGATATTAATGTATGCATTGTTTTTTTCTAAACTAAAACCTCAGTATTTAGGTTTAATTACAGTGTTGGTGCTCTGTGATTAATAAGTGGGTTTTGGGTTGCCATTTGGGCAGTAATCTCTAAAAAGTTCACTATTACTTATATAGAGTATTTTTCTTTCCATTTTCCTTTTTCTTGCCTATTCTTTGATTTGCCTTTCTTTTCCCTTTTTTCTTTTTCCATCCTTTCCTTCTTTGCTTTCTCTCTTATTTGTTTTACACATCACTGAGATACAATACATAACACCTGAAAAATTAAAGGAGGGAGGCATATTTGGATTTACAATTTGTAGAAGTTTAATTCCATAGCTGACTGACTCAAAGGCAGGGTAACAGAGCAAACAGTCAAAGCAGGAAAAAAACAGCTCATGACATGGTGGCAGGAAGCAGAGCAAGATCAAGGAAGGGAGGGAGATAGGCTTTTCCCAGCCCCCAGTGATCCACCTCCCCTGACCAAGTTCTACCTCCTAACAACACATTTATCTACTAAACCATCCATAGAGTAATCCAGAGCTGGATCTCATATCCACATGATCTAATCATCTTTCAAAAGCTCCACATATGAGTACTTTCTGGGTGCAGGGTATCTAGATATAAACTATAACACAATTTTCTTCTATTCTTATTTTCTTTAGGAACATCACACCAAAAGAACTTCCAGGGAACAGAACATGACAACAGTATTTGTTATGGTTTGGATACAGATTGAGTCCTTTCACCAAGACTCCATCTGTAGAAATGCCATTCTCACCGTGAGATACCAAGAGGCCGGACATTTATTCCACCTGTGAGTCTCAAGGTGGGGCCTTGAGGAAATGAATAGGATTAGATAAGCTCTTTAGAGTGAAGCACACATGACTGCATCCCAGTAGATGTATAAGAGGGCATTCAGATGCACTTGTACAGAGTTAGGTTCCCTGTGTCTTTCCATGAAATACTGTCTCCTATTTCACCAGATTCTGCCCTTGACCTGCAGCCAGAACTATGAGTTAAAGATCCTTTTCTTCAAAAGTAGCCTATGTCAGGAATTTTATCATAATAATGACAGATGAATAATTCAGTAATTTTCTGATTTGAGGAATAAATGTATCTTCAGACACAAAATTTTCCTCCAGGAATCTTATTTGTATTATTATTAAATATTATGTGGATAGATTTTACTTTTAATATGGGAGAATTTACTTGGAGAGTGTGGCGGCCTGGCCGTCACAACACGAACGTACCTGAGTTGGGGAGTGAGGATTGAGAAAGGACAGCACACTCAATAGTGTGGAGACAAGAGGTCCAATTTATTACACAGAAACAGCTCCTTTTAAAGGCAAGCCAACAGGAAACATCAAGCAATATTAGGGAGGAGATCAAGGGTCAAATTTAACAAAGTCCTTGAGCCGGGCGTGGTGGTGCACTCCCATAATCCCACAAAACTAGTCTGGATTACAGTGAGCTCCAGGTCAACACTGGTAATCCCATAAACCCAGCCTGGATTACACAGTGAGCTCAGCCTGGATTACATAGAGAGCTCCAGGTCAATCTCATCTGCATAGCTGAGACCCTCATCTCAGAAAAGCCAAATAGAGTCATAGATTGTGTCAATGCCTCAATGGTAGAAGAAGTTACTTTTCCAATGTTAAATGCCAGCGGGCTCCCACAGATAGCAATTAAGTTTCTCTGTGTGAGAAGTGCTATGAAGCATACAAACTTTAGACTCAAAAAAACTTTGAGCAGTGGATAAAATGCAGTTTAGACTTAGATATTTTTTACTTATCTTCTAAAAATTTATTTAGATTTTTAAAACTTTTATATGAATAGATATTTAGGGAATGTGGTTGGCTAAAGTTTGAAATGTACTGAGCAGCAGAGTGACTACAGTAAATAATTATAGTCTCATAATAATAAAGAAATAATGCTTAAATTGTCTTGCTACAAAAAGATAGGTTGTTATGGGGATAGTTATATTAATTAGTTTGGTATAAATACTACATTAATGTAGCAAAGTATCATAATGTACCCCATAAGTGTACAAATTTAAGATTTGTCAGTTAAAGCAACATTCATAAAGAAAGAAAAAGTACAGCAGACAAATACAAAAATTGTAAATTGAATAAAATTTCTACTTCTGGAATCCCCATTTCTCTTTTCTACAGGAAATTCCCTGAATCACAAGTCAACAAACATGCTTTCCTGAACCTCCACCCTGGGAAAGCATGGACATAGTGACAGGAAAACCTGAATTTCATTGAAATACAACAGAAAAGAAAGTATTTCATTTTCCACATTTTATGTAGCATTACTGCTATCTCTCATAAGTTCAGGATTAAATATATGGATCCTGAGTCCTTGAAAATATTAATTTCTTGGGTACTGCCTTTTGTAGCCAATCACATCATTTTATGTTGATTTTGTCATAGAGTGATCACATGACTATTGTAAAGATGGAGCATCCCATATTAATGAACATTTTGAAGTAATAATACCTCACAAGTTTCCTTTGGATAGTACACGGGGCAACATATGACAAGACTTGAGTACTGCACATAGCAAATAAATACTCAGTGAGTCATAACATTACCTTTAAGTAAATTTTTATTCAAAAAATAGGAAAAGCAAGCAAGACATTTTATTTCATACCCTTCCACTGTTGCATAAAAGAAAGGTTACTCCTCAATTTATTCTCCTTTAACTTGCAGAGCATCGAAGTGGAGGTGGAAACATACTCTTTCAAAATCATGGTTTATGTTCCTGGCCCTTTCATGTGTGTACACTACAGAGGAATGCTAGTTGCTCTTCATACATATTTTAAAATAGAAATTACAGACAGTGCAAGGGATTATATCATTTCTGTGTAATCTAATCTCTTTTCTGCCTGTGACATCTGTAGATATTCCGAGCACTGAAATTTCTAGTATTTTTGTACCCAGAACAATAAAAGTGTCATACAATGATTCAGATTTCTTTTGTACAATAGAATTTCCATCAACTATATTTTGTCCTTTTTCCTCAACAAACTTTTATTTGAGATTTGTAATGACTATTTATTTTCTAAGATGTTCATTCTGTGTAACAGTTTAATATGTATTTTCCTACATAATATTGTTCAGATAGCTTTACTTAACACTTGAATCTCAGCAACAGGTCCAATAGGTGATGTACACCAGTAGATGATACTTAAAGGTGAGCAATCAATGGATTGCAGTACATACTGATCGTAGAAAAAATTTGATAAGGTTTAAGGTATTTTGTGGTTGTTTATTCAAACTTATTGAAGGAAAATTTATGCATAATAGTAAGTGTAAAATTCAAGGAATTTTGACAAATGTTATATAGATGGGTGGTTATTATCATTACAGAGAAAATTTTCAAAAGTAAAGGACTTTATTATCTCTGATAAGTTTTTGCGGATTCGTCAGAGTCCAGAAACTCAGAATTTTTAGTTTCCTTTTATATGTTTTGTCAACTTTTTGAAAAAAAAAAACCTTTCTTTTCAGTCAATAATTTTATTGGTACATTTTAGGTATATAATATGATGACATCGATCACTGGCAATTTGTACTTTTTTTTCTTTTATTGAGTTTACTGGTACATTTTAGGTATACAGTACAATTACATTCATTTCTGGGATCTTGTACCTTTACATGACAGGTCTTGGTTCTCATTTTTCCCCTTGTCTCTGCCCTCCCTTCACCTCCTCCTCCCCTCCCCATTTGCAAACACTTTATTTCCATTTTTTAATTTTCTCATATTTTTTTCTTTTCCCTTATTACCTTTTCCCTACCCTTCCCATTTTGCCTACACCTTTATCCCTTTTCTTCCTATTTCACATGGTCAATTATCTCATTAGGATCTTATGTACTATTACAGCTTTTCACACCAGAGAAACTATTCGGTATTTACACACATGGGACTTATTTATTTCACCTAGGAGTATATCCTCAATATGTATCCATTTTCCTATGAATGACTCTAATTTCTAATTCTTTATGGCTGAGTAGTATTCCATTTTATAGAAAAACCACATCTTCTTTATCCAGTTTCCAACTGATGGGCAAATGGGCTGTTTCCAAGTTTTAGCTATTACAAATTTGTACTTTTACATGATATATCTTGGTTATCATGCTTTCCTCATTCTTCTACCCTCCCTTCAAGCACTTCATCCCTCCCTATGTACAAAGACATTGTTTCTGTTTTTTCCTTTCTTCATATTTATTCCTTTCCATTCTTTCCTTTTCCCTACCTGTCCCACTTTTGCTTCTCCTTCCCCTTTGGACCTTTTCTTCCATATTTCGCATTATCTATTATACATTTTGATCGTCATTTACACTTTCAGTTTCTCACACCAGAAAACTATTTAGAATTTATACATGTGTGTCCTATTTATTTCAATAAGAGTATGGCCTCAATGTGCATACATTTAGTTATAAATGTTTCTATTTTCTAAATATTGAAACAGAAAAAGTTAAGTGGCTGGAAAAGAAGTTAGGTAGTACAATTGAAGACATTGGCTAGGAAAACACTTCATGAACAAAACCTCAGTTACACATGACCTAGCACAAAGAATCAACAACTGGGATCTCATCTTATTAAAAAGCTTCTGTGCTGCAAGAGACACCACCAACAGACTAAAGAGATAGTACACAACAGGGGAAAGAATTTTACCACATTACACAGACAAAGGTCTATTATCTAGAATATATGAAGAATTTACAAAATCAGACCTCTCAAAATCAAAGACCCAATCCAAAAATGAAATGAAGAGACTTTTCTCAGACAAAGAATTACAAATAGCCAAAAAATATATGAAAAAATGTTCAGCATCACTGGTCTATTGAGAAATGCAAATGAAAATAAGACTGAGATTCCACCTCACCCAGAAAGAATGGCTGCTATCAATAAATCAACTAGTAACAAATGTTGGTAAGGTTGAGAGGAAAAAGGAACCCTTCTCCACTGTTGGTGGGAGTGTAGACTGGTGCAACCACTGTAGAAATCATTATGGAGAGTCCTCAAAAAGCTAAGATTAGAGGTTCTGTTTGACTCATTTATTCCCCTACTGGGTATCTTCCCCAAAGAATTTAAAAATTATACTACAGTGATATATGCACACCCATGTTTATAGTGGCACAGATTGTAAAAACTAAAACTTGGAAACAACCCAATCACCCTTCAACTGGTGACTGAATGAAGATGTGGTTTTTTCTGACTTTATTTTTTTAGAGTACTTTTAAATTGCAGAGGAGGACACAGAGATTCCCCACATGTGGACTATCCCCATACAGCCATAGCCTTTCCTCATCTTCTACATTCTCCCTCCGTTGTGTTTCCCTTGATGAGCTTGCATCAACACTGCACTGTCACGGAAACTGCATGGTGATTATTAGGGTTGTCTCTTGGTGTTGTACAATTCTATAGATTTGAACAAATGTATATTAACAAGGCCAGAAATGTACCATCACACAGAGCATTTATATGACCTGTACTCACCTTACTGATGATATTAGGTGTGGAGCCATTCTATTCTTGTATTATGGTTCATGTCTAGATGCCTTCCCACAGCCGCAGTCATAGGTAGGACATTTTCTAGGTGACTGGATCTATAATGTATGATGCTGGAGTTAATACATGGCACAGTGCTAAGATTAAGGATGCTAGGATTAAGGGTGAGTGATTATTAAATTAACCCACTGATAGGTTTGGTATCTATCTAAGTTAGGTACTCTAGACAGATTGTAAAAGGGGCAGAAAGAAGCTGCTCTCCTTGTTTGCTTGCTACTTTGTTGCTTCACTACCTTCTTCCTGCAATGAACTGTTTCTCTTCTGTGATGCTGTCTGCCATGCCATCTGACCTTTTGAGCCAATCAGTTATGAGCTGAAACTTCTACAAAATGTGAGCTAAATAAATGTTTTCTCCCCATACTTTGGGTGTTGAGTATTTTGCCACAGCAATGAGGAAAAGTAAGACAATTTTCCTTAAACATCTCTATTTGAATATTAGACAATATTTATATATATCTTGTCCCAGAATTTTCTCTTTTAAACTTTTTTATTAGGCTGTTATTTTTTCCAATTTATTTATTACTTAAAGAGGTAACTGCATTAAACAAGTATCTACATAGTTTTGGCAAATGTTCAAATTTAAAACAGAGACATTGTAAAGTAAGGTTAAATAAAGACATCTTCACGTGAACCACCAGGCAGTCCACATAATCACAATTCTTCATAAAGATATCTTTGTAAGGGAGCCAACTCCATTTTTGTACTGCAGGTACCAGAAATGAGAGACTTTCATTTTCAGGGCCATGGCTGAGCGGGGATGGAAGGATGGGATTAACACTAATGAATGAGTCCTTCTAGGTCGCTACACGTCACTAATTAGTTTCCAGAGAAAAGTTTGATTCTGACAACATTTGCCATCTTATGTGGCAATTATGGAGGAGTAAAATTTAAGGGTGTCCCTCTCTGTTTCTTTTATTGACATCACTCATTTTACTTTTTAAAAATTATTAAAATGTCATTTTCATACATTCACTGTTATTTAACTTTCTCTGTAAACTTCAGTGAGCCAGAATGCATTTGTAGATCTCTGTATTTTGAACATTTTCTAGAAGACTGTCCAGTTAACAAAAATCATCCAGTTTTGACCACTAGCATATTATTTTCGAGAGAACAAAAGAAATATGTCAACATCCTTGTCCAATATTTAGGCCATCATTAACACTATTACAAAAACGTGTGAATGTTTTCTCAAACTTTGAATTTAATGTACACATAATGCATCAATAAGCCTAGTCATATTGTCTGTTGAATAATTTTATACAGTCTAGTGATATTTTCAAGGAAAAATTTTTATTTTATGAGGAAAAATTTAAGTTAGTGAAATTTGTTGAATTATAAAACATAAGGTCATCTTTATTCCACCATTTACTTTTGTGTAGTTACACATAACTGATTTATTTCTTAGCATTGAAACTGTACATTAAATAAATAATATTACTTGCAGTGTCTTAGAGAAATTATAACTATAAAATATTTTCAACTCATTGAAATGAAGATATCCCATAATTTCAAATGAAAATGTCTTTTAGGTAACAATAATAATTTTTGGATTCAAAATTTTTCTTGCTTCTAATTTTTCTATAACTATTATATCATTTTGAAAATAAATTTACATTTTTCAGGCAGTTCATTATCAAGCAGAGATATATGAATATCTTTATTTTTTTAATATAAATTAAAAATAGTATTTTCCTCTGCTCAACATTTCTCTTTGGAAATAATAGTTTAGAAGTTTTTCAGTGGATTATTAATGAATAAAAGCAATAGATGAGGTCTATTTGCAAAGATATTGCAGACAGCATGGCTCATGAGCTCATAATGAAAAACAAAGGATGCCTGAGTGTGTATCCTCACAGTGCAAGTATGGTGGCTATGGATATGCACAGGGAATCCACAATAAAGTAGGAACAGCAAAACGGTGAGTCAGAATGGGCTTTCGGGGTGAATAGTAATCTTCTGGGAGTGGAAACTGAGAAAACAGATCTCAGATTCCTCTTTGAATCCTTTTGCATGAGTTTCACTCACTGATATTGCTTTATTCCAAACCACAGTAAAATAGAACAGGAAGAACAACTTTTAATAAGCCTCTTAGTACATAAAACATTTTTTATAGCAAAAGCTAAGGCCCTATATGAAATGCAAATCGATATTTAAACATATACATTTAAAATGAGATGAATATGAACTTTTCATTATACTATTTACACTAAATTACTGTAAAATAAAATTGCAAGATTTAGCTGTTTTTCCTTTTAGCACTAATTATTTCATCATCAAAATAGTACATCTTTTGAAAATCTCCTCAATATTTTCCTTCCTTAGAGTCATACATAAATCTTTTTAAAAGCTCTATATAAATTACCTGTTTTATAAACATGTAGCATTCTGCTCTGCTTTGCCATTACATACAACTTTTTTCCTCTCTTGAATTTGCATTGTTCCTTCTATTAACATTGTTGTACTCCCTGCTCTGTAAAATTGCTTTGCTTTATCCATTATCCATTGCACTTCCACTCATCTGAACTTCTATTTTGCATATTATTATGTGAGCTCAAAGTAATTCCTTGTCCTTTATTGGTTAACAGGACACTGTATCTCTTACCTCAGATACCAAAGCCTCTTTTGCACTCCCATGACCAAAGATTTAAGAAAATCTTCACTGAGTGAAGGCAAAAGATGTATCTGTAAAGCCCACCATGATGTTGAACACCTCTAATTCTAATGCAATTATAAAATATAGCTTTGTCTTATTATTAGAGTTCAATGTGGCAAAAATGTTTTAAAACTGTGTAAGTATAAATATATATAATTTTGTCTAGATACAAGAGTTGCAATCTAATTAAATTATTATGTTATATATAACTTACATAAGGGGAAAGAGAAGTGGGAGGTGTAAGAAAAGGAAAAGAAGCTGAAAGAATAAATATGAGAAAAAGAAAGAAAGTCTTTCTCATTTGGGAGGGTGGAGGTGTTAAAGGGAGGGCAGGGAAATGGGGAAAACAATAAAACCACAATATATTATGTAAAGTACAAATTCCCAGTAATGAATGTCAGTATATTGTCTACCTAAAGTGTACCAACAAAATTAATGAATGAAAAAAAACATTCATTTAAGAGGCAATTATTGTTTATTGATAAGATTTAGAAGACCAAATTTACCTTCTCAGGAAAAGGAGTCATCTTCATGTATGAATTATCCCCAGCTCTAGAATATACCACGTTTTCATATATTTTCTATATTTAACATGTGGAAGCTTCAGCCCAAGATTCTTTACAAGCACTCCCTTGTGTGCTGGCATGCATGTGATTTTTGAAAGACCTGTGATTTAATCAAATTTATTTGGAAGATTACTTATATTTGGAAATGCAGAACTTGTCAATTTATAGAGCAAGAAATATTTTCATAAGTATCATTTTCATTTGATACATATTTATTACACTTTGCTAATTCACAAGTAATATTACTTAAATTTGCTAGAAAAAATGCATATATTTCTTTCTACTATTTTTGCTTTTTAAACTATTTTAGAATGTCATTTATTTAGTTACTCAACACAGTTTAAGGATTGTAAAATTATCCATTTATCCTCTCCCAACAAAAATACAACCTTACTTCTTTTCCTGTTATATTTATTTTTGAATGTTAAACAGAAGGAAACTACTTATTTATTTTATATATTTTATAAGCTCTTTGTGTAGATAACATGTTTAAATAGGTTTATTTGGTTAGGAGTACAAAATTCTCCAAAAGATTTCATTGATGGTTTATAGAGAAAAATGTTGATACCATCATGTTCCAAAATAACTGCATGAATGTCTTTAATTTTCTATTGACAGTAGCTACATTATTCTGCAATTTTGAACTTTTAGGTTTACAATCATTGATAATGAAAATAATAAACATAATAGCTGCTGATATAAATTGCCTCCAATAGCATTGGGAGTTCCACTCCTTTAATTCACTTAAAAATGACTTGACTGAATTTGAAGACTTCTATTTTAATGATATTTTATGTTTTCCTAGTTAATATTTTAATCATAAATACATTGGTTTATAAAGTATATTACTTTGAGAGAAGTGAAAACTTAGTCTATGATAATTATGTAAACTATTAATGCAGTATCAGTGTAATTATTCCAAAATTAAATTTGTCTTTCTACAAAGCAGGTTGTGATTTATGGATTACCTTCTTCAGGAAAGTCAGAGCTTCTACACTCTTGATTTTGAGGCACAATAATTAATTTTTCTGTAGTGACTCAGTCTTCTACTGAAAAACCAGCTGTTGTCTATCTTGGAGAAGATAGACAATGAATTATCTAGAAAATGTGTAGAAAGAGAGTATTATTTGTTATGTTAAGCTAAAAACTGGTAACCAAAAGTGTCAAACTTGAAGGATTTTAGAGGTGTCTTTAATAACAAAGGCTTCTGTCAAAATTTTCAAATCATGCATTGTCCTTTATCATTGAAAAACCATTTTAAACTTCCATCTCTGTGGGGAAAAAAAGTACTTTAAAAGCATAGTCCAGGGAAGTATTACTTCTTGGCCATGATCATCGCAGCAGCAGCAGTAGCAATAACTATAGTACCCTATTGTAATAATTATAGAATACTTTTGAGATTTTCACATGAATTACTTAATCATTCCAATAGACTCATTATGGAGGTACTATGATTACTTCAATATTATTGATACAAGTACATACTCAGAGAAGTTAATTTCCCAAAGACATAAATGGCTAGAAAGTAGAAAGTCAAGTCGTAAAGTTGAATTAAGAAGAAATGAGAACAATGGCCATAGTATTTGGGGTGCAGCTATGAGATTGTGGGGAAAATGAGAAGATATCAGTTAAAGGGCACAAGCTTTCAGCTGTAGAATAAATTCTGAGGTCCAATGTACAGCATGGTCTCTGTAGTTAGTAATGCTGTACTGCCTACTTAAAATTTGTTAAGAGACCAAGTCTTAAGTCTAGCCACAAAAATACACACCCTGCATACACATACACACCATAATTATGTATGATGAAGAATGTGCTTATTTATTTGATTGTGGCAATCATCTTATAATGTACATATATAGCAAGTCACTACTCTGAAAACCTTGCGTACATGCAATTTAAATTGTCAGTTGAACCTTAGTGAGCTGACAAAATGTAGAGATGCTGGAGGCCAAAATGCATGCTTGTTTTAGATTGAATCATCCCCCTGGCCTGGACCTAAAATACTTTGCAAGCCTAACTTCTGGAAGTAGAGAGAGTGACCTTCTTTGGACAAAAGGTTGGTGCAGATATAATCAGTTGTGATTAATTTACACTGGAAAATAATGGGTTTCATCCAAAAAATGACTAGTGTTTTTTAATGAAAAGGAAAGGGTACCATAACCCAGGAAACTGTGCTATGATTTTGGATGTACAGTTTAAAGTGATGCTTGCAGAAACCAAGAAGTTCCAAGGATTGACAGCATTATAGGCCATCAGAGAAAGGAATGGAATTCATTGTCCCTTGAGGCTGCAGAAACTGCATGTCCAGGCAGAAAAAAACTGACTTCATACTTTAGCCTCCAAAACTGAGAAAGAATAAATTCCTGTTGTCTTAAGCTAACCAATTTGTTGTACTTTTATTATGTCAGGCCTAGGTAATTAATTACATGTATCATTGACAAACTTATCAGAATTAAAAGTAATAATGAGCAATACCGCCATAATAAAATACCAGTCCTGAATAACATATATTCTCTAATTCTACACTTTAACAAATAATTATGACCATATATTATATATACTTATAAAATTCTATCAATATGTACAGATGGCTTAACTCAATGGCAAAGAATCACCATATGGTCTAACACTGCATAATTATTATGATTATTATTATTTAATTATTAATACATATTTAATAATTAGTATTCAAATGACACTCAGAATTCTTAATATCAAGTCTATGTTATGTGTGATAAAAATGGTATAGTTACATTAAAACAATAAGAGATCCCTGTAGAAGCAGAAAAAGCTTTTGTCAAAATTCAACACCCATTCATGATAAAAACCCTGCAGAAAATTGGAATAAATAGTCTGTATCTCAACCTGATAAAGGCTATTTATGAAAAACCAAGAGTCATCATCATATTAAATTATCAAAAAATGAAATGCTTCATGGCAAAATCAGGAACAAGACAAGGACATCCACTATCACCATTCCTGTTCAATACACTTCTGGAAACATCAGCCACAGCAATTAGACAAAAGAAAGAAATAAAAGGAATAAAGATAGGAAAAGAAGAAATTAAACTGTCATTATTTGCTGATAATATGATACTCTATATAGAAGACCCCAAAAACACCACCAAAACATTTCTAGATTTAATTGACAGATCCAATAGATTAGCTTGATACAAAGTCAACCCTCAAAAATCAGTAGACTTCTTCTTTCAGAAAATGGAATGATATCCCCTGTTCCTGGTTAGGAAGAACCAATATAGTGAACATGGCCATATTTCCAGAACTGCTATACAGTTTCAATGCAATCTTAATTAAAATTCCCACAATATATTTCACAGAACTAGAGAAAACAATCCAAAAATGCATTTGGAATGAGAAGAGACCTAGAACAGCAAAAGCAATTCTAGGCAACACAGGCGTGGCAGGGGGCATCACAAATGGGGAGGAGGGGATAAAAGGAGGGCACAGAAAAGGGATAAAAATGAGAACCAAGACCCGTCATGTAAAGGTACAAGATCCCAATAATGAACGTAATTGTACTGTATACCTTAAATATACCAATAAACTCAATTAATTAAAAAAACAGCATAGTAAATATATGAAAAAATGTACCACATCACTGGTCAGTCAAGAGATGCAGATGAAAACAACACTGAGATTGCATGGCACCCCACAAAGAACGGCTGCTATCAAGAAATCAACCAATAACAAATGTTGGTAAGATTGAGAGGGAAAATGAACCCTTCTCCACTGTTGGTGGGAGTGCAGATCCTAATGATATAATTGATCGTGGGAAATAGGAAGAAAAGGGCTAAAGGTGTAGGGAAAATGGGAAGGGTAGGGGAAAGGAAATAAGGTAAAAGAAAAAGATATGAGAAAAGGGAAAGAAAGTGTTTGTAAATGGGGAGAGGAGGAGGGGATGAAGGGAGGGCAGGGACAAGGGGAAAAAATGAGAACCAAGACCTGTCATGTAGAGGTAGGTACAAGATCCCAATGATGAATGTAACTGTACTGTATACCTACAATGTACCAATAAACTCAATAAAAAGAAGAAAAAAAAAACATCATGGTATTGGTAGTGAAACAGAGCTGAAATCAGTGAAATAGATTAGAAGATGCAGAAACAATTCCAGACATACTCAGCTACCTCATCTTTCACAAAGAAGCCAACCATCCTCTCTAAAGGAAAGGTGGCCTCTTTAATAAATGTTTCTGAAAAAACTGGATTTCAACTTGCCAAAGACTGAAACCCCTAACTTTCATCATGTGCTAAACTAAAATCCAAGTGGATTAAATATTCAAATATTCAAACACTAAACTTTGTGGAAGATAGGTAGAATTTAGAAGACATTAGCATGGTAAAGCACTTTATGAACAAATCCTTAGCAACATGGGAAGTATCACAGAGAATCAACTGGGATCTCTTCTGACTAAAAACATCTGCACTGCAAGAGAAACCGCCAACAGAGCAAAGATACAAACTACATGAGAACAAAATTTTACCGGTTGTTCCTCAAAGTTCTACTGTCTAAAATATATAAATAACTCATAAAAATCACTCCCCCCTAAGTATAAATACCAAATTCAAGAATGGGCATCTCAGACAAACAAGTAAAATCAGCAAATAAATACATGAAAAATGTTCAACATCACTGGTCCTTGAGAGATGCAGATGAAACCTATGCACATTCCACCTCACTCCAGAAAGAGTGGCTGCCATCATAAAATGAAACAATAAAAAATACTGGCAAAGTTTTGGAGAGAAAGGAATCCTTCTTCATTGTTGGCAGGAGTGCAGATTGGTGCATCAACTGTGGTGCATCAACTGTGTACATCAATATGGAGATACCGTAAAAAACTAGGATTAGAATTCTCATTTGACCAAGCTATTCCTATGTGGGATATCTTCCCAAAATAATTAAAAGAATCATACCAGTGATATATGCACACCCATGTTTATAGGGGCACAGTTTTTAATAGCTAAAACTTGGAAACAGCCCATTTGCATCAACTGGAAACTGGATAAAGAAGATGTGATATGGTGTATTACTGAGCCATAAAGAATGAGAAACTAGAGACATTTACAGCTAAGTGGATTCACATTGAGGCCGTACTCTTCAGTGAAATAAATAGTGCACACCTGTAAATACCCAACATTTTCTTCTCTAGTGTGAAATACTAAAAGTTTAAGTAGGATTAAAATGTATGCTTGATATTGTGAAATAGGAAGAAAATATCTAAAGGAGTGGGGAAGTAAGAGTGATAGGGGAAAGTAAAGAAGGGAAAAGAAAAAATATTAGAAATGGAAAATCATGGAAACAAAATTTTTAAATAGGGGAGGAGAGTTTTTAAATAGGGAAGAGATGAAGTGAGGGCAGAGGAATAGGGAAAAAATAAGAACTAGGATATATCATGTGAATTTCCAAGATCCTAAGCATGAATGTAACTGTATTGTATACCTAAATTTTACCAATAAACTTCATGGAAAAAAACAAGGATCCCCAATGAAATTGTTCTACAAATAAGCCTACTATTACTAATTTAATAGTGGATCACTTAAAAACTGTGGAGATAATTTTATCACACCAAGGAACAATGATTAATTATTGTGAAATGTTTGTTTTATCTGACTACAAAAGTTAATAAAAATTCATGTATAAGTGAATTAATTCACATTGTTTTTATAACTTAGAATACATTTAGAAGTACCAAATTATTTGAACTATATAAATAATTTAAAGCAAAAGTTCCTGTAGTAAATAGAGGAAAGTAAATGCACAACTATGTGTCAATTCAATGAAAAATAAAGACATTTCATTTTGAAAACTCGTGAGTCAGCCATAACTAAGAATAAACACTGCACCAGGTCAAGGTAGCATGCAGTACATTTACCACTGAATTTATAGGTAAAAACTAATGCTGACAAAGTAAAATACAATGTAAACATAAAATGCATTACATTCTTCCTGTGTTTATTATGGTAAGCACCATTATGTATTATCTTAAAGTTTACTCATCATCAGCCCAGGCAAATTTATTTTTATCTTTCAAAAATACTATAATATTCCAGGAAAACCAGTTCTGTCTATTAAGTAACTTAGTATTCATGGAATTAGTAAAATTAAAAATAAGCATAGATATCTTGATGTGGCTATTTCCCTTCACTTAGTCTGCTAAATCTCCTCTACAGAAGTGTCCATTTCTCTTTAGCTTTGTACTTATAAAGCAGAAATAAACAATGTCTGTGAAACATGTTTAAAAATAGATATTACACATTCAAGAAGAATAAAAATTGCCTTCTACTACTAATTTAACAGACTGTGAATGGGTATGTATTTGATTTACATTAAGCATTCCAATTTAAAAGAAGCCTTCATCAATTCATTTTGACCCAGCACAGTAAAATCTGTGCAATTAAGTGACCATGCCATAAATCAGCATTCATGGCTGTTGAATAGAATTATTCATTGTCCTCTCATTACCCTTTGTTTGATGTTGAGATTATGTTGTATATATGAAAAACACCAAGGTAGAAATATGAAGCAACATATTAATAAATCTCATCTATAACAAGGCTTACAAGGGACGCTCAATTTGTTGACACTGCACAGAGGATATCTTGGTAGAAATTTGAAGTATGAGTTAGCAGTTTAAGTATTTATAGTTGGAATTAAGATTCCACATGTGAAATTGTGAAGCAATTTGCAATATATCATTTTAAAGATAGCCAACTCTGTGACTATCCCTGCGTCTTTCATAGAAATAAAACCATTTAAATGGGTAGAAATAGGAACTCTAATATGTAAAATCAGATATCAATTTTCTGATTAAAACTAGATAGAATGGCCAGGGATTTGGCTCAGTGGTTCTGTTGCTGAATTTGATGCCCAGTACCAAACAAACAAACAAACAAATAACAAAAACTAGATAGAATGAATTGACTTTGAATTACAATTATTACGCATTATATAAAAGGGTATTAATGTTTATACAAAATCCAGAAACTGTGAGGAAGAGTTGTTGGTAAAGTAATCTGTAGAACATACGATGCTGCACCAAATGACTATGAATGTGACTTTACAAACATTCCTTTCAGTATAAGGAGTGTTCCCCATCTCTTGTCCCAGTCTTTCTCCTCAGGACAATGAAACATGTTTTTTTTAAACGTGACTTCAAGTCTTCTTCATCTATGACGAATATAAGGAATATTCTGCCCAAAAGAAAGAAACAATAAAATATAATGAAATAACTTGGGGTTTGAAGCATGATTTTTTCCTACAGGGCATTTACAGCATAGTAGAATATAGAGGTATGGTTTATAGGTCTTGAAGTGTCTAAAGAGAAGAGATAAAACCTTGGAAATATACTGTAAGCTAGAGGCTTAACACACAACGAATAGAGGCAAAGACATTCAGAAGATTGCTAACAAAAAGTACTTTTGTCGAAGACTGGCAAAGGAGGAAATGTAGGGAGAAGTGGGGAAGGAGGAAGTAGAGGAGGAGGAGGAAGAAGAAGAAGAGGGAGAAGGAGAAAAAGAAAAGGAGGAGGAAGAGAAGAATGAAGAAAAAATAAAAGAAACAAAACCAACAATATAAAGTACACTTAAACGTAACCAAAAGCAACCTGGCTCCCTGATATATTTGATGAATTATTCCAATCTACTAAGTGAATTCTAAATTCTTATGTAATCATCAGAAGGAGGCTGAGAAGGTTCCCCCAAGAAGGTAGGTGAATCCATTTATGGAGTAAATGATAGTTTCACTGACCTCCAGCACAGAACTTCCAAGATGTGTCAGTGAGTGGCACAAAGAGGTCTATTAGAATTTCAAAGGTACCCACTCTGAGAGGATATTTGTGGGGTCTTTGGACTGTTTTCAAGATGTGTGGAGATGTGAATTCCTACTGTCCATCAGGTTGCCTGTTGGACAGGCTACATTCTACAGCAAGCCACATTCCTGAATTTAAAGTTGTTAAGTTCCGACATACTCAGATTGCTGTTCTCTTATTGAAGGTGGTTTGTAGGAGGAAGGACAAGCATTGGCCCAGAACCTAGTCTACAGCGTCATTGTGCATAAGGGAAATGAAAAGAAAAGAAAGGAGAAAAAGAAAAAAGAAAAATATATGAGGAAATGAAAAAATGGAAATAAAATGTTTGTAAATGAGGAGGGGAGGAAGGGGTGAAGGGAGGGCAGAGACAAGGGGAAAAATGAGAACCAAGACCTGTCATGTAATGGTACAAGATCCCAGTAATGAGTGTAACTGTACTGTATATCTAAAATGTGCCAATAAACTGAATAAAAGAAGACATAAACCTCAGATAAAAAATCTGAAACTTTAATTCTGTCTTGGTCATAACCATATGTGTTTTTGCTGGTGCAAAAGCAGCCATAAACCGTCATAAAAGAGATAATGTAGCTGGTTTCTAATGAAATTTTACTTAAAAACAATCAATATGCAGAATTTTCCAGTTGTTGGAGTAGAATATATCTTCATGTTGTCTCAGAAGAGGGGTACAGAGCTGGCATTGTTCCTATCTCTTTCTCGTTACTGGCTAAGGATTTTTCCCAAGGTTGTTACTACCCAACTGTTATAATGCTCCCTGTAAATGCATTTGAAACCGGAGAAAATTCCCTCAAATAGAGATTTTGTACTGGCCTGAGAACAATGCCACTGCTCGCAGAACAATTCAGTTATGGATGAGATATGAATGAGGCTCCAGAAAGATCTGACATAGCATTCAGTCGACGGATTCAAGATACATTAGCCACCAAGATTTGTAAGGTAAGCAATATGAAATATATGGAGAAATTGCAGCACTCAGAGGTGAAAGGTGTAAATATTCAAAAAACTTGAAGAAAGAATGAGCACTGACGTGCTCATGAGAAAAAATACAACAGATGTGCTGATTCCAGCACAGTGCTACGGGTAGTGCTGAGGATCTGCATTCTTCTGTAGAAGATTTTAAATAGTCCGCTATGTTTATTTACCTGATGGCACTGCTCAGTCTTTCTCGTTTTCTTTCTAATTCTCATCTATTACAAAAGAACGAATGTTGAAATCTTTAACTCCAGTTACAGTTTTATCTATTAGCTTGCCTTTTGTGTGCTTTAATCTCTAATCTTATGGCCACTGTTGTGGGTTTCATTGTGCCCCCGGCCCCAGTATCTGTGGAATTCCCAATACCACGGACCTCTGCCTTGATTTTATTGTTCTAAAATAGATTTATTCTACTTTTTTGTATTTTTATTATAATTTTGTAATGGAGTGCTTTCTTGACTCTATGACCTTATATTTTTCTCCTCTCTACCTAGTTATTTTAACATGCAGTAAAGATTAAGTTATTATATTCAGGATTATAAATTGATGATGTACTTATTCTATCATTTTTTATAATTGCAGTGATGCTATGACTTGTCCGTGCTCCTCTTTCTAGGCTCATGACAGTGCTTTCTCATTTAGAAGATATGTTACTTGCTTATTTCAGCATAATATGAGCAAATAGGATTTGTGCAAAGACTTGAAAACATTTATGGTTTTAGACGTGTCCTCTTTCTCCTATTATTCTATAATAGTCATGTAGAGAAGTTTGCCCTGATCCAGAACACAATGAGAAGCAGCTTCTATGACTGTAACGTCACCCCAATTGACAGCCAGAGTATCCAGAAGCAGATGTAGGATCTGATCATCCGCTGACCCAAGGTTGCTTTGCAGACTGCCTGGGTGGAAACAGCTTAAATTTCATATCTGTTTAGGTTGACCTATACAAATTGCTGTTGTCTTAATACAATAAATTGTGTGATGCTTTGTTAAACATCAATAGAAAACTGAAAAAAAAATAGTGCAGAGTATAGGCTAAGTTTTTAAAATGTGAAAATAATTGGCCTATTTTTTTCATAAAAGGGCAGCCCCTTGAAAACTGGGAATGGAATAAAGAAAACTTGGTTTCTCACAAGCACAAAGACCCAAGTTCGATACGGTGTACCCAAAAAACAAGCAAACAAACAATAGCAAACAAACAAAAAGCTGGTTGTACCTCAAGTAGGTCAATTGCCCTAAAAGTTTCTCTCCTGTATATATATATTTTTTTTCTTTTATTGAGTTTATTGGTATTTAAGGTATCTTTGATTTACAAACCCAATTAATTCTAAAGAGCTGGTTGTGGGCCAGGGATTCAGCTCAGTGGTTCTGCTGCCATCCTCACAAGCACAAAGACCCAAGTTCGATACCCGGTACCCAAAAAACAAGCAAACAAACAATAGCAAACAAACAAAAAGCTGGTTGTACCTCAAGTAGGTCAATTGCCCTAAAAGTTTCTCTCCTGTATATATATATTTTTTTTCTTTTATTGAGTTTATTGGTACATTTAAGGTATACAGTTCAATTACGTTCATTATTGGGATCTTGTACCTTTACATGACAGGTCTTGGTTTTCATTTTTTTTCCTGTATATGTTTTTAAAAAATCATGTGTTTAATTTCAGCTTGCTCCATTCAAATCTTTCCTTTTTATTATTTTGAATACTTTGTTTTTCAAAAATTGTATTGACTCGATTTAGGTATACACAGTGATCACATTCATCATAGGGAATTTGTACCTGTACGTGATGCAACTTGATTCCTCTTTTTTTCATTCCCTTCCCCTCCCTTCAACCCTTCTTCCCCTCTTTATTTACAGAAGCCTAGTTTCCATTTTTTCTTTTCTTCTCAGTTTTTTTCCTTCCTTTCCCCCCCGATCTCTCTAGTTCCCCCTTCCTTTTGAATAATTTTTTCCTATTTCACACTGTCTATTATACATTTTGGTCCCTATTTACACTTTCAGTATCTTACACCAGAGAAACAATATGATACCTACATATATGTGTAGATATATGTCACTTAAGGGTATAATTTCAAGGTGCATCCATGTAGCTATAAGCGTTTCATTCATACTTATTTATGGCTGAGTGATATTCCATTGCATAGAAAAATCCTAAAATCTTATCTTTTTATATATTCATCAGTTGATAGGCATAAAGATTTAGCTCTTACAAACTGTGTCAGTATAAACATGGGTGTCCATGCACACACACACACACACACACACACACACATATATATGAAGAAACATCTGCCCTAATCAAATATGATTTTCTAAAAAAATACTCTTCTTTATCACATAATGCTGTGATCACATGAGTTCCTACATCACAAAACATAATGCAGCCCTACTGCAAAGACCAGAAGAAAAACATATTAATGTTTCAGAAGGGAGAAAGAAATAGTAAGGAAATTGCTTTGACAGATAAAAAATATATTCATTGCTTAGTATCTAGGTGCAATATGAATAACCTGACTGTTCCCTCCTGGAATTTGGAAAGGATAATGATTTGTTTGTAGATAAACCTGATAAAGTGCTGAAACTTCTTATTGGTTAGTAGCCCTATGTATAATAAGATAAATAAAGAGAAGGATAAACTAAATGAGGACTGTTTTATTTGCAGGCCAAGTACAGAAGAACTATAAATGAGATAAAACTTTTTCCTGTAAATGGATGAAAAACCTTTCTTTTTTTTAAATTGTGTTAAATGTTTCCATAATTTTCCCATTAAATTTATTGGTACACTTTCAGTATACAATAAAGTAACATTTATCATTGGGATCTTGTACCTTTACATGATTGTTTTTTTCTCATTGAGTTTATTGGTACACTCTAGGTATACAGTACAGTTGCATTCAGTATTGGGATCTTGTACCTTTACATGACAGGTCTTGGTTCTCATTTTTTCCCCTTATCCCTGCCCTCTCTTCACCCCCTCCTACCCTCCCCCTTTACAAGCACTTCATTTACATTTTTTCATTTTCTTATTTTTTTTAAATTTTCCCTTATTAGCTTTTCCCTCTCCTTCCCACTTTCCCTACACCTTTAGCCCCTTTCTTCCTATTTTTCATTGTCAAGTATATCTTTAGAATCTTATGTACTATCACAGTTTATTCACACCAGTGAAACTATTCAGTATTCTCCATTGTTGGTGGGAGTGCAGACTGGTGCAACCTCTATGGAAATCAATGTGGAGATACCTCAGAGAGCTGGGACTAGAAGTTCCATTTGACACAGCCATTCCTCTGCTGGGTATCTTTCCAAAAGAATTTAAAAATCATATCACAGTGATATATGTGCACCTATGTTTGTAGCGGCACAGTTTGTAATAGCTAAATCTTGGAAACAGCCTATTTGCCCATCAGTTGGAAACTGGATAAAGAAGATGTGGTTTTTCTATAAAATGGAATATTACTCAGCCATAAAGAATGAGAAATCAGATTCATTCATAGGAAAATAGATACATATTGAGGATATACTCCTAAGTGGAATAAATAAAAAAAACTGTGTTTCTCTTTTCAAACTCTCTACCCACCAACAAAAATAACAGCACCAGCCAAGCAAGGTGGATTGGATAGATTATAACCTTGGAGTATACATCAAATAAAAAGTGTGGTATATGTCTTGTACATTCTTCTTTGGTTTCATGCAAGATTTAAGCAGCTCCTGTAAGACTGTAGTATGGCAAAAAGGTAGTCAGAGTCTTCAAAATCCTACTTTCTGGGACCAGGCATTGCACAGCTGGTGACAAACTTGATTGCTTCATAAAGCATGGATGGATGTGTTTTTAAATAATGGACTCTGGAGGGAAATCCAATCCAGATTCATGCAAAGCCTAACAAGGATTTAGTTTTGTTGTACTAGAAAATATACCACCAGAATGTACTAAAAGAGGCTGAAACATTTCAAAATTTTTAAAAAGGAGCTCCTTGGGTACCAATATTTTTGTGGGAAACAGCAAATTGAATTAATTAGTCAAGTGCTGGCATGGATGAGGCTGTCTGTGGCAATGTAAAAAGAAAGCTAGCCAGAGGTGCCAGGATATCAGACAACAACACGGAAATCTGTAGAAGAGCATGGCCAAAATTTGTACAAGAAAAGAATAGTTCTGTACTTTCAAAGTTATAAAATTATATGGTAGAAAATAATAATTTTAAACACCTGGTATTTGTAACTTTTTAAAAAAAATTTTGGTTAACCTTGACATATTAAAACACCCCTAGACAGCATTCAAGAACACTAGATTAAATCCACTCACAGGGAAAGAATCAAGGCTTTAAAAAGGTCCATCATCTGCCTCCTAAACTTACATTTCTGGAAGTAGGTGATTGACTATATTTCAAAATTACTGTGAGTCAGTGACAGGTAAGTCCATCTTACGTGAATATTTAAAAAGAGAATGTCATTTGCTCCTGTCTCAGGTGTTTGGGAAAAGATAACTCAGTATTTGGTTTCATCTCCTTCTGTAACACTAGGACCTCTTCTGTATCCTGGGCCTTTCTATGATGAAGAACATACAGCTGATTCTTACGAATTATAAGTGAAAATATTTTTATTCATTAATTAAAATAAATACAACTTCAATGTTTTTAGGGAGCAACAAATAATGTTCTTGTTATTTTATGTTAGTTATCTATAGGATTGTTTAAAATTCTATTAATATTTTTATTTTATTTCTCAACTACTACTAGAAATTCAAACAATGTTTATAATAAAATAATTTAGTGAATCTTGTAAGTAATGTGAGGGGGAAGCTATTAAATCAATGAGAATCAAGATTAATAAAGTATGCAAATTAGTGTACATATTTATGTTTCAGAAAAAAGCAGAAAGAGAAAGAGAGGGTACATGGACACAAGGACCCAACTTATAGAATGTTGGATTACTTAATACTATGCGAAATTTCTTCTGTCTGCAGAGTACAGAAATCTGAACATTGGGTTTCCCAACTTTGTATTAAAAGTAAACAATATAGCATACTTTTTGCAAAAGAAATGTACCATGTTCTATGAAGGTGGTTACAAATCTTTCTTTTTCTGATCCAAAGAGATATATGTCATCCCCCTTCACTGTTTCTTCCAATAATGTAAAGATAGACATGGAGCTACAGTAACTTTTGGTATTAACCATTGGAATGCATAGAGGAAGACAAAGTCAAGAAATTTCCATATGTCAGAATGAAGGAAAAAGTCTAGTCCACTAAGCAGCTGAACCAACACTGAGACCAAACAGCATTTATGTATTGATAATCAAATTAAAGAAACATATTCTTCCTTGTTCTACTTTCTGAGACTTCTCTATTACTGGCAATTAAACTTATTTTTATTGACTCATGCTTATATTTAGGAAAAAAAGCCTGAGTATTAATGTTTTTTTTTTCCCTAGAACTCAGTGAGTCAAATGATTGCCTTAGCGAAATAGTGCAACAGAAATAATGACTCTGTTAACATATATTTCCTACCATTACTATTTATTTATTTATACTCCACAAGTATATGTTCACTCTGAATTAACTTAAGCCATCTGTTTGTCTTGCCTCTGGTATGGCCCAGGGTTGCCGCTCAATAAATATCACTATTTTTCAGGCCTTGGACCTTTAAAGAGATCCCCCCATCTCACCCCCCCACTACTTCTTTCTGTGAGTCTTGTTCGCTACATTGATGTATGTTTTATGACCTCCACTGCCACCAGAATATCTATGTCATTTTCATCTTTTTCATATTCTATTGAAGACGACTTGTAACTACTCCTTTTCTCTACTCTTGACTCCTACAGCATTGATTCACAAAAGTACGAATCTCTTACAACATTAATCATATAGTATCAATGCCCTGCCTCAACCACTACATTAGTTTTTCTTCATGATAGGAGTAAATCTGACAATCTTCTATGAACTCTCTCTGAAATCATCATCTTTTTTTTTTTTTGTACCAGGGATTGAACTTAGGACCTTGTTCTTGCGAGGCAGGCATGGCACCACTGAGCTAAATCCCAAGCTCCTGAAGTTATTTATCTTAATATTTGTGTCTTTTCAAAAGCTGCATGTTGAAACCAATAAGGTGGTATCAGGAGCAGAAGTCTTTGAGGGGTGATTAGGTCTTAGGGATAGAGCTCCTATATTTGAGTGGCGAAAGCCCTTTTGCTCCTTCCACCTCATAAGAACACAGTAAGAACAAGGCATCTATGAACCAGAAAGTGTGCTTTCCCATATACTAAGTCTGTTAGTGTCTTGATCTTAAAAATTCCAGCCAATGGAACTGTGAGAAATAGTTGTATGCAGCATATAAACTGCTCAGTCTACAGTATTCTATTATAGCAACCCAAGGGAACTAAGACACTCTACAAGCACTTACTCTCAAGTCATTTAGTTTTAGTATTTATTTTCACTTGTAATTCCTTAAATGCACTGAGCAAGATCTTGTGGAGATAAGAAATGAGAAGGAACTTTGGAAACATGAAGCTGACAAAAGGAATAAACATGTTAAACCAAGAGAATTTTGAAGACTACTGTGGCATAATATATTTCATCCTTGCCAAAGGTCCAGAATTAAAAATCACAGAATTTTGTAGTTGAAAATAATTACAGATAAGCACTAACTACATACTTTACATCATAGAACTTAGCCATAAATAGTATTTTTAAATGAGTAGAGTTTATTTTTTTTAGAGTATTATTTACAGATAATTGAACAGATAGAGATTTCTTACATGCATTTCTTTACTTGTCAGCTTCTAAATGCTACAAAGAAATATCTGAAGTGGACTAATTTTATAAGAAAAGTTAGTTTTTTGCACTGTTTGGAGGTTCACAATCCAAGATTGATCCCTTCCATTGGTTTGAACAGTGGCAAGTGCCTCACCATGGATGGCTTAGCATTATGGAGATATTGTGCATGGGAAGATATGAACTTGGAGGGGCCAGATTCTCATTTTTATAACTCACATGAGAAATACATTATGAGAAATACAGCAACTACTTAACTGTTTACTCTGAGTGTCCCTCTGGCATCACATTTGTTTATGTACTGATGGAGTGTTATTTAGACAAGTACCATTTCAACCCATCTATTATTGTACTGAATAAATTTGAAAAAAAATCTGTCATTTTTATGATACCTGTTATAAAAATTAAATTAAAATTTTTAAAAATTAAATTTTATGTTTCCTTTTATAAAAATTAACCTCTGAAGTTGGAAACTGAAAGTGTAAATGAGGACCAAAATGTAAAATAGATAATGTCAAATAGGAAAAACAGGTCCAAAAATAGGTCCAAAAGGGAAAGGTCAATGGGTGAGGGGGATGTGAAAAAGGAAAAAATGGAAAAAAATGTTTTTGTTAATAGAATGGGGTGAAGTGGTGGAAAGGAGGGAAAGAGAATGAGTGTAAAACAAGAACTAAGATACGTTATGTACGGGTACAAATACCCAATGATGAATGTCATCATAATATAGACCGAAAGATGCCAATAAACTTAATGAATGAGAAACTTAACCAAAAATATGCAGTTTTTGGTCATCCTGTATTTTATGAATTGGACTGGTAAGTGGTTGATTCCCTTGGAGGGAATCCCCCAACTGACTTAGAACCTATCTCTTTAAGGTTCTGCCAGATTTCACATCCTCACACAAGGGGTCAAACTCCCAGCACATAAAGTTTTAGGGAAACAAACAGCATCCAACCCACAGCATGTTGACCTTGGCTCCTCAAGGTTCATGTCCTTCTAAATATGCAAACAGCATTCCTTTTAGGCTGAATGTGCCCAATGTCTCACTTTCATTAGCACCATTACAGAATCCAAGTTCAAAGTTTTATCCAACACTCAAAGTAGACTCATCTAAAAAGAGACAAAGAAAAAATATGCTATACATTACCATGACACAATGGCAGAACAGGCATAGAATAAACAAAAGAAAGGAATAGGGAAGGCAAAAGGAGCAATTGGTCGAAAGCAAGGGAAACACTCTGCAAATCAAATATTAAACCTTAAAGCTCCAAGACTGGCATCTTGGGTACACTGTGGTGAGGGGTAAAAACTTAGGACATGGGCAAACCTCCCCCTATTGCTTTGCTCACCTCCTCTGCCTATATTCTACTCCCTGGGGTATGTGCTGGTGCCAGCAGGTCTCCTAGTGTGACAGTTCAGACATAATTACTGATTTGATTGATTCAGGAGCTGCCTAGGAGATTAGAGTAGCACACTTTTGGGTGTATCTGGGTGTTTCATGAAGGCACAACCCTGGATACTTCATCTGGTCCCTGGCCCCTCTGACACTGATTTCTGCTCTGATTCCCGGCCATCACGAACTAACTGCTGTTGCTCTGCTGTACACTTGCACCATGATGTTCTGCCTTGGAGCCAACCCACCCTGAACTGAATGCTCTGCAAAAGATGAATCAAATCAAACATCTTCTCCTTTAATTTCTGGGTGCCAAGCACGGTGGTCCAGTGATGGGAAGCTGACTAATGCACCCAGGTAGTTGTAGTTTGCTTCTGCTCTATTTTTCTAAGAGCATCACTCTGTCTCCACTCCTACAGTAGATCTATCTAGTAGACGCAACCCTACTAAGTGTTTTCTGCAACAACCTAAGCCCTGAAAAACTCTTCTCCTGACTCCTCAGGCATACTTTGAAATATGACCCCATAACTATTGCATCATATGGTCTGCAACATCAGCATCACACAGATACTGTTGCTAAGATTTGCTCTGGGCATAAAACTAGGGCCTGTACCAACCATTGCTGTCATGATATTATTTCAACAGATCTCTGCAATTCTACTGACTGGGTCTCAGGCCCTGAAATAAATTTACATTTCTAGGCTTCCGGGTTTTTGGTGGGATGGTGCGAGAAAGATTCTGAGACAGCCATTCACCAGGATTAAGGTTAAATTTAAGTCAATAGTCTAAGTGACATTCATAGAATATATCCACCTGGAAATTATTAGCTACTTGTAAGTTTTATGTAGAATTTTCACACAGCACAGATGTATTTCTACCTTATAACATTGAGGTGTTGCACCAGACACACTTATCATCAGTTTTCCAAGTAGATTGTTTGCAATTCTCTGGCCATCTAGCTAAACAATTTTTCATGTACCATGAACCAGTGGAGAACCATTATCTGTACATCCTATTTTACAGGGAAGTGAACCTCCAGGTGTCCTGTAAAAAGGACTATCCATTGGAAGATTTCCTTCCTCATTGTCCTCCTAGGGCACTGTGAAATGTGCTGTTGTGCTGAAGGTACCTACGTTTGGAGGCTGTCATGCAGAAATCATTCAAGAACAGATCTAGCTATTTTCTTCTTTACTAAATAGATTATATGAAAATTCCTTTGAGGTAAAACACATGTATATATTATTAAAAAGGAAGGCAATGTGATGATATTAATATGGGTTATTTTAACTGTTGTGTACACACTTCTTCAACTTTGAGTAACTATATTAGTCCAATTTCATATAAACCATTTTATTTGATAATAAACTACTACTCTGCACATCTAACTTTATGAAGTAGGTCAGACCACCTAAAAAGCTTAAATGTTGACTGAATGCCACGATCAACTAGCTAACATTAAAGGAATATGCACATCTGAAAATTGTGATTGGGAAATTGGCACTAATTTCTGTCATGGTTACTATGACCACCATGCCTCAGTCAGTCAGGTATGTATCACCACTTGCCTCTGACAACAAATCCCCCAAATCTCATTGAATTCTTCAAGTCCCTTATGTGATTGCATTTCACAGTAAATTGTCTCTTGCTATACAAAGAATTATCTGTAAAAACTGCTTTAAAATCATTATCATTTTCCTCCCCAATGTACTTCTCACAGCTGTGGTGAAAAAGAAAAAGTACCTTCTGCATATTTCTTTGATCTTTTTTTCTTTTCTTTTCTTTTTTCTCATTGGGTTTCTTGGTACAATCTAGGAATACAGCACAGTTACATTCATCATTGGGATCTTGTACCTTTACATGACAGGTCTTGGTTCTCATAATACCCCATAACTCTGCCCTCCTTTCACCCCCTCCTCCCTTCCCTATTCCAAAAGCTTTATTTCCATTTTTTGATTTTCTCATATTTTTTCTTTTCTCTTATTTCCTTTTCCCTACTGTTCCCACTTCCTCTACACCTTTAGCTCTTCTCTTCCTATTAAAAATTGTCAATTATACCATTAAGATTTTATTTACAATTATAATTTTTCACACCAGAGAAACTATTTGGTATTTACAAATGTGTGACTTATTTATTTCACTTAAGAGTATAACCATGATATGCATCCATTTCCCTATGAATTACTATAATTTCTCATTCTTTATGGCTGAGTAGCATTCTACTTTATAAAAAAAACACATCTTTTTTTTTTCTCTTTGAGTTTATTGGTACATTTTAGGTATACACTAGAGTTGCATTCATCACTGAGATCTAGGACCTTTATATGTCAGATCTTGGTGCTCATTTTTTCCCCTTACTGCTGCCCTCCCTTGACTCCCTCCTCCCTTCCCCAATTTCAAATACTATATTTCTATTTTTTCATTTTCTCATTTTTTATTTTTCCTTATTTCCTTTCCCCTAGAATTCCCACTCCCCCTACACTGTTAGCCCTTTGCTTTCTATTTCACGTTGTCAATTATATCATTAGGATCTTATGTACCATTTTAGTTTTTCACACCAGAGAAACTATTTGGTATTTACATATGTGTGACTTATTTATTTCACTTAGGAGTATCTCCTCAATATGCATCCATTTTCCTATAAATGACTCTAATTTCTCATTGTTTAAGGCTGAGTAGTGTTTCATTTTATAGAAAAAACACATCTTCTTTAATCAGTCTCTAACTGATGGGAAAATGGGCTGTTTCCAACTTTTATCTATTACAAACTGTGCTGCTACAAACATAGGTATGCATATAGAAATGCGGTATGATTTTTAAAATTCTTTTGGAAAGATACCAAGCAGAGGGATGGCTGTGTCAAATGAAACCTCTAATCCTAGTTTTTTGAGATATCTCCATATTGATTTCCATAGTGAGTGAAGCAGTCTGCACTCCCACCAAGAATGGAGAAGGGTTCCTTTTACCCACAGCCCCGACAACGTTTGTTATTGGTTGATTTCTTCATAGCAGCCATTCTTTCTGGGGTAAAGTGGAACCTTAATGCTGTTTTCATCTGCATCTCTAGAATGACCAGTGATGTGGAACATTTTTCATATATTTACCTGATGCTTTTGCTTCTTTGTCTGAGAAATGTTTGTTCAATTCAGATGTCCATTTTTGAATTGGGTCTTTATATTTGGGAGGGCTGATTTTTTTGAGTTCTTTATATATTCTAGATAATAATCCTTTGTCTGAGGAAGAGCTGGTAAAAAATTTCCCCACATTGTAGGTTGTCTTTTAGTTCTGTTGATGGTTTCTTTTGCAGTGCTGAGGTTTTTTAATAAGATGAAATCACAGTTATTGAGTCTTTCCCTAGTTCCCATACTACTGAGGATTCATTCATAAAGTCTTTTCCTATGCCAATTTCTTCAAGAGTTCTGCCTAACTTATCTTCCAGCAAATTTAGGATCTCTCTGTTTTTAATATTTATATCTTTAATCCACTTGGATGATAGTTTAGTGCATGGTGAAAAATAAGTGTCTAGTTTCAATCTTTGGCAGGTTGAAATCCAGTTTTTCCAACACCATTTGTTAAAGAGGCTATCTGTCCTCCACTGAGGATGGATGGCTCCTTTGTCAAAGATGAGGTAGCTGAGTAAATCTGGAGTTGTTTCTGTATCCTCCAATGTATTCCACTGATCCTCAGGTCTGTTCTTTGCCAGTAGCATGCTGTTTTTATCACGGTGGCTTTGTAGTAGTTTCAAATTGGGAACTGTTATACCTACTGCCATGTTTCTGTTGCCTGCAATGGCTTTTGCTATTCTAGGTCTCTTCTGGTTCCAAATGAATTTTTGTATTATTTTTTTTCTAGTTCTTTGAAATATAGTGTTGGAATTTCAGTTGGCATTGCATTGAATCTGCATAACAGCTTTGGTAGTATGGCCATTTTCACTATGTTGATTCTTCCTACGCAGGAGCAGGGGATATCTTTCCATTTTTTATATCCTCTTCTAACTCTGTTTTTCAGAGTGCTGTAGTTTTCAGTGTAGTTGGTGGGATTGTGGTGAGAAAGGACACCTTTTCCATTGTTGGTGGGAGTGCAGACTGGTGCAATGACTATGGAAATCAATATAGAGATACCTCAAAGAACTATGATTACAGGTTCCATTTGACTCAGCCATCCCTCTGCTGGGTATCTTTCTAAAAGAATTAAAAAATCATGCCACGGTGCTGTATGCACACCATGTTTATAGTTCCACAGTTTGTAATAGCTAAAACTTGGAAACAGCCCCTTTACCCATAAGTTAGATACTGGATAAAGAAGATGTAGTTTTTACCTTCACGTTAACATCAGAAACCAGACAAAGATGCCCACTATCACCACTCTTCTTCAATATAGCTCTGAAAATATTAGCCACAGCAATTAGATAAGATAAAGAAATTAAAGCAATAAAGATAGGAAAGGAAGAAGTTAAACAGTCATTATTTCCTGATGATATGATACTCTACATTGAAGACCCCAAAAATTCCACCAAAAGATTTCTAGATTTAATTGAGCCTTTCAGCAGAGTAGCCAGATACAAGGTCAACACTCAAAAATCAATAGCCTTCTTGTACATAAATAACAGATTCTTTGAGAGAGAAATTTGGGAAACAATTCCTTTCACAATAGCATTCAAAAAATAAAGTATCTAGGAATCAATCTAATGAAAGAAGCAAAAGACCTCTCCACTGAAAACTACAGCACTCTGAAAAAAGAGTTAGAAGAGGATATAAAAAATGGAAAGATATCCCCTGCTCCTGGGTAGGAAGAATCAACATAGTGAAAATGGCCATACTACCAAAACTGTTATGCAGATTCAATGCAATGCAGACTGAAATTCCAACACTATATTTCAAAGAACTAGAAAAAAAAAATCCAAAAATTCCATTTGGAACCAGAAGAGACCTGGAATAGCAAAAGCCATTGCAGGCAACAGAGACATGGCAGTAGGTATAACAGTTCCCAATTTGAAACTACTACAAAGCCACTGTGATGAAAACAGCATGCTACTGGCAAAGAACAGACCTGAGGATCAGTGGAATACATTGGAAGATACAGAAACAACTCCAGATTTACTCAGCTACCTCATCTTTGACAAAGGAGCCATCCATCCTCAGTGGAGGACAGATAGCCTCTTTAACAAATGGTGTTGGAAAAACTGGATTTCAACCTGCCAAAGATTGAAACTAGACACTTATTTTTCACCATGCACTAAACTATCATCCAAGTGGATTAAAGATATAAATATTAAAAACAGAGAGATCCTAAATTTGCTGGAAGATAAGTTAGGCAGAACTCTTGAAGAAATTGGCATAGGAAAAGACTTTATGAATGAATCCTCAGTAGTATGGGAACTAGGGAAAGACTCAATAACTGTGATTTCATCTTATTAAAAAACCTCAGCACTGCAAAAGTAACCATCAACAGAACTAAAAGACAACCTACAATGTGGGAAAAAATTTACCAGCTCTTCCTCAGACAAAGGATTATTATCTAGAATATATAAAGAACTCAAAAAAACCAGCCCTCCCAAATATAAAGACCCAATTCAAAAATGAGCATCTGAATTGAACAGACCTTTCTCAGACAAAGAAGTAAAAGCATCAGGTAAATATAAGAAAAATGTGCCACATCACTGGTCATTCTAGAGATGCAGATGAAAATAGCACTAAGATTCCACTTTACCCCAGAAAGAATGGCTGCTATCAAAAAATCTTCTGCATATATCTAGAGTAGATGTTAGGTAACTGAGCATATTCTAAGTGATAAATTCAACTTCAACATTCAGTATCCTTACTTTTTAAAATAACTTCTTCTTTCTTATGGGATGGAATATTCTTTAACACCCCAGTTTCATTCTGAAGAGAACACCATTGATTACAGTTTTACATAAACCAGCTCAGGACTTTTCTGGAGCAACTGTAATGCTTTCACAGAAGAATTAATTGCTGCAGCCATTTTGTCCCTTCTACCCTTCTGAACTAATATTACACTTTTAGAATCTGATTTCTTACATATTTTCAGATTACGTGAATACCAATGACAAAATTTATTTTGATATTGGTTATTCACTTTGTAACTTTTTCCTATATTTCTGTAGAATTCACTAGAATATTTTGGAGAACCAATGTTCCCCTGCAACACAACCATCCTGAGACACTTTATTGCAACTTTGTCCAGAAGAAGGAGCCATCTATTTTAATGGATGAATAATGGCTACTCCTGCTGGCAAAAAACAAAACAAGCTTTATTTTAGGATACCCTATTTTTAATGTTCATGCAGAGATTTCTTTAACTGAAATACCAAGTAGTTTCTCTGATGTGAAAAACTATAATAGTACACAGGATCCTATTGAGATAATTAATAATATGAAATAAGAAGTATAGGGCTAAAGGTGTAGGAAAAGTGGGAATGGTAGGGGAAAGGTAATAAGGGAGAGGACAAAAATATGAGAAATTGAAAAAATGGAAATAAAGTGTTTGTAAATGGGGAGGGGTGGGGGGGTGAAGGGAGGGCAGGGACAAGGGGAAAAAAATGAGAATCAAGACCTATCATGTAAAGGTACAGGATTCCAATAATGAATGCAACTGTATTGTGTACCTAGATTGTACCAATAAACTCAATACAAAGAAAAAAAATTTAAAAAATCATGACAGAAGGTTTAAGGATTTTAACTTCATTGAAATCATTTCACATGGACTCTAATTCTCAGTGCTGCACTTCTTCCAACTAAATGTCATAACTTTATCATAACATAACCTCAAATAGTGTGCATTAAATTTTAATATATCATCTTACATAATTAAATGATTTTTTTTCTTCAGAATTATTCTGTGGTTATGTGATGGTGATATTTTAGTGGTTGTCACTGAAATTTTATGGCATCTTATCCAAATGATCCTGTTGATTTTAAGTTCCTGAGTTCATGACTTTTTTTTTTTCATTGAGTTTATTGGTACATTTTAGGTATACAGAACAGTTACATTTATTATTGGAGTCTTGTACCCCTACATAACATATCTTGGTTCTCATTTTCCCCATAACCCTGCCCTCTCTTCAACTCCTCCTACCTTACATATTTACAAAATATTTATTTCCATTTTTTGTTTGTTCATATTTTTTCCCTTTTTTCCTTTGCCTTACCCTTCCCACTTCCCCTACAACTTTAGCTTTTTTTCATTTTTCAAGTTCTACTTTACTTTATGGGGCTCCCCAAATTTTGCAGAGACTTTCTGCACATTTTGCCCACTAGCACCTACTATGACAGCTTCTAAGTATACAAACTTTATCTTCTGTAAGCACTTGAGTGATGAAGGTCTAGGTTCAGAACTGGCTCAGAATCAATTCTGTATTCTATCAGGCTAAGCAAGCCTAAGGATAAATCACTTATGATTGGGAATAAACACATTTCAACTCTTGCTGGAAGGAGTTGAAAATCTATCAAGAAAAGAAGCTTATATAGGAAGGGAATGAGTGATATCCATTAAAAACATCTAACACTAAGAGAAATAACTGACCTAACACTCAGTAGTAATATTTTTTTCACCACTTACTAAGTCTACTTATTATGTTATGTGATTATATAACTCAGAACATGTCATATTAGATTTTAGGAAACTGTTCCTTCCATAATTCTTAGAATGTGTTCAGAATACAAATAGTCCTTTTAAAAAATTTAAATCAGGCTTTTACAATAGGTAGAAAATCTATAAGTTAAAAAATGAATATCCCTATTTCTAAAAGTATGTGCTTATGAGTGTCAGATAATAAATGAATATTGTTGAAAATTTGCTTTTTTATTCAGTTTATGAACACATAATGAACCCATATATTTGAACATACCCCTAAAGTATAAAATGTCTTCTTGTCCAAATGTGATAAATATAAAGATTTTAAAACTCAGGCAATATAATGCATAGAAATGCACAAATCAATCTACCCTGATTGATTTAAAAATGATTTTATTTATCTAAGGTCTTCTCCTAGAAAAATAAAATTTAAAGTAAAATACTTAAGAAATCAAACGAAAAATATGAAGTCACTTAATATTTTGATATTTACATTTTAGTATCTGTGCTGCTAAAGTGAGCACAATAGTTAAATTTTAAATAGTTCCAATTTCTCATCTAACAGATATGCCTTTAGTGCAATTTTTATAATATATATTTATACAAAAACAAGTGGATCATATGGAAAGGCAGGTGTATGAGTATATGTATAACCCATATTCATATGAAATATTTCTAAAAAGAAAAAAGTTCAGCATTTTCTAATTTATAAGTTGAGAACTTGATGGGATTACCCTTTAGAATCTGCACTTTTAACATTTGTGCCATGTAGTCCTAGTTACTTTTTAATTGGCACATTGCAAAGCCAACACCTGTTAATTTAGGAAAATAGAAGACTACTTATTACAAACTGAGAAACTCCTATAATCTCAGAGTAACTTAAAGTGTATGTATACATTTCAAAGCTGTAATGAGAAGAGAGTAACTTTATACACTAACTTATTAGATTTCGCTTAAGTTAATACAGATTGGGTAGTTTAAACAACAAAAATGTAATAGCAAGCCAAATGCCCACAATTGAACTAACATCAGGGTTATCCTTTCTGCAGGCGTTAGCAGAGACTTCTTCTTTGCTTCTTAGCTTCCACTGTTTGCCCATTATGGTTGTTGTTTATTGCTCTGTAAAAGCCTAAGTTCTTTTTCTGCACTTAATTGCTCTCAGGATGTGTTTTTATTTTTCTTCTCTGGGGATATGAATTATTGTGTTATGGTCCACTATAATTAGAATGACCTTATTAGATTATAAGGAATCCATCTGTGAATAACATGACACTATGAGGTTTCAGATAGATATCAATATCGGGGCAGAATATTCACCAATTGCATTAGTCAGTGTTTTGCTATAAGGAAATACTTGAGATAATTAACTTCCAGCATAGAAAGTTTATATTGGCTTACTTTTGGAGATTCCATTTCATGATCATCAATTGCCTTTCAGTATGTAGAAAGATGGCACCTACTGGCAAGTGCTAGTGGCAGAGCAAATTTCTCAACCTAAGAGCTAAGAATTAAATAAGAAAGAGACCAGGGCCCCATAGACCCCTTCATGACCTAAGAACATTGCACTAGGCTCAACCTTCTAAATTACCTTCTACCAGCACCACCTGGGTGATTAAGCCTTTGACAGATGAATGTTTGAGAGACATTCAATATTCCAATTATACCATTCATCCTTTGGCCTCCAAAGTTTATGTTTATCTTATGATGCAAAATGCAAAAATTGCAACTCCAAAAGTCACAAAGTGTGCATTGTTCCAGAGTTATGCAAATGTCCGAGTCAAACACTTTGTCTAAATCTCAGAGCAAACTCAACTGTGATCCTCTGTAAGAAATCAAATTACCAGAATACAGTTGTGGGATAAACACAGAGTAAATATTCCTATTGCAGAAGAAGGAAATGAGAAAACAGGAGGGATGAAAGAAAAGTAAAGATCAAAATTAAGGAAATCAGTAAACATTAAAATTCCATGTTTGCCATGTGGGACACACTACAGCAGGATGTGTGTTCCCAAGAATGTTTGGCAGTTGCACACCACATGCCAACTTCAAAATAAGGTTTTGCCTACTGCCCAAACTTCCCTTGTCAGACACTGTGCATTCTTGTTTCATCTGTCTCACTTGGCTTCCATTGAAGTTTCAGTTTCACTCCCATAGCTCCATTAAGCATCAACTCCTTGGAGGATATTTGCAGAGACTCTGACCACGCAACATTGTGCCTGGCTTCCTAAGCTTTCCTTGAAATGTTGGAGGAAGTTTCTTGACCCCATAATCCTTTGTTTGTGCAGATTTCCAGCACTAGCATCATGCAAATGATATCAATAGATATAGCCAATGAGAGTTTTACCTGGGCCCCCATGAAGCATGGATGAAGTAGCCCTTGAATGTCTTGCTGCCTGAACATGGAGAAATGAATCCCAGAGTGATCCTGTGTATTTAAGGTGCCCCAGAATTCTTTCCTAGAATAATGCTGTCCTATAAAGTCTTTGAAATAAATTTACATTTCAACATCTTTCAGACCTGGTGCAAGGGGTAGCCTTGCAAAATTCTGTGATATTTGCAAGAATTTGTTTCTGCAATCCCAGGGCAACACAGTGACTTTGTATCAGTGTTCACATCTTCAGCATCTTGGCTGCACCTTGTGATTCTTTCCGGCCAAGATGCAAATCTTTCAGATATTCTTTTCTGCTATTTTTTGCTTCTAATTCTCATCATAAATTGTATCAATTACAGTGTTATACATCTGGAATATGTCTTTACTTCTTTGAAATTTCCTCTGTCTTGTGAACTATATTACTTTTTTGCTCAGCTTCCCACAAATTATTCCATGAATAAATTGCACATTCTTTGCCATTGTATGACATTTTTTAGTCTAATTCTAAGCAGACTATTTTCATCAGAAATTTTCACATGTTTATCAGTATTCCAGTCTTTCCAGCTCTACTTGCATTATTAAGCTCCATTCACAGTATTTTATTTGCTCATCCATTTTATTTTATTTGCTCATCCATTTTCTACGAAACTTCTCCATAAGCCAAATTCAAAAGCTCTCTCCATGTTCTCATGAACAGCTATCATTAAGAACTTCACTACTTGGCACCATATTTCTGAATTAGTCAGCTTCATGTTGAGGTTATGAAATGTCCAATATAATTACCTTATAAGGTAGGAGTTCTATTTTGCCCCCCAATTTGGAAGGTCCCAGCTGGACGGTGATCAATTGGTCCCATGTCTTTGGGCCTGTGGTAAGACATCACAATAGAAGTGTATGGCAGAGCCAGACTGCTTATCTCAGCAGTCAGGAAGTTCTAGGGAAAGAGGAGCAGTCTGGTGTCCAGCATCCTACTCCACGGAACACCCTTCAAAGACTGAAGGGCTTCCCAGTAAGACCCGTCTCCCATCGTTTCTACCTCCTCTCAATACCACACAAACCTTCAGCTTCCAAACTACTGTATCAGGACAGTTAATACAAGCAATTCATTGCTTCTGTTTTTATTCCTATATGCAACAATTAAAGAATAAAATTGTTTAAAACAGTGCGAAGATAATAAAATATTGGAAATAAATTTATTGTTAATACTGCATAAATGAGGACTATTGAAATATTTCATCAAAAAAATGTCTTACTGATCAGAAAACTAAATTAAATGATCTTATCTAATGACTGAATTTTCTATATGAGGATGATAGGTTTTTACAATTGGAACTAAATCCTTTACAACCATAATTCTTACCAACAATATTCCACAGTGGCTTTTAGCAGCTTCTTGACTGTTATAAGCAGCTGGGAGAATGATAGACAATAAATTCAAAATATTATACTGCACTTTTGTCTGAATTGAGAAAAGCCCTATGAAAATCCAGCTCCAATTCATTCTCACCCAGTCCCCTATTTCTTTACAGTACATTTTAGGTATACAATACAAGCATATTTATCATTGGGATCTTGTACTGTTACATGGCAGATCTTGCTTCTTATTTATTTCCCCATTCCCCTGGCCTCCCTTCACCCCCTTCACCCTTCCCTTTTTA
>NW_022900942.1:14185358-14209992 GCF_012274545.1 Fukomys damarensis
TATATATATATTCTATTGTTTGAATAAAACTTTGTTTTGTTCCTACGTGTTTCTTAATTATCTATATTTTTCATAGACACCAATCTCTACTGCACATATAACAAGTGGTAAATACGTGAAAACATTCAGATATATAAATGTTTTGCAAATATATAAAAGATTGAGAAAATAACAATGGCAATAAACTGGGTCAGTTGATTGTAATACTTAGCTTGATTTAAAACATTAAATATCTAATTTTGAAGCATTCGATGTATCAGTACACTTGTTGGTGATAACAAAGCCTCTTCTCTGAAATTATGAGAAAATAAGAAAAAAGAGGATTTGTTTAGATGTTAGAATGGAAATGAGAGAGAAAATTTTTTTGTTAATTGTCAGAAATTCTTGTTTCCTGGATTCCTGGGAAATCTGCCTGGAAAGGAGAGTGAGAATAGCTTTCATAGCTATAATGGCATAGAATGGAGAAATCTTTGTTCCTAAGTTTGATGATTAACACAGAATTGATTTGTACAAGAACTTAATGATGAATGTAACTGTACTGTAAACCTAAAAAGTACTCAAAACTCAATTAAAAATATAAAAAAGTATTTGCTTGGAATACAAAAATAAATATATTTGATATAAAATATAGTGGTTATGCCTAATTTTATTGTAATTATGTCATGAAAACTGTCACTAATTCAGCAGTAATACTACATGAAGTTCATATGAGTTATACTATCCATACACAGGGAAAATAATCATGTGGTAACTAGCTTATATTCTGGAGAGGCCTGAAACAAATGTCATCAATCAAGTCTCTTAAATTTCTTCATCTTCCAATGTAGAATCGTAGCTGTTTCCCACGGGTGGATTTGAAAGATGTTAAGTGAACCCGCTGACTGTTACAGCAGAGGATTTTCTCCAGTCATTCTGATGGTAATTAATTATGCATCCCATCTTGGAAAGTGTCTGTGTTAACATTTGGCATTTTTATAATCCTTTTATTTCTTTCTCCCCTATTGCATGCAGTGGAGTCAAGAAGGTACATTTCCGAACCTCCTTCAACATCAAGATGTCAGATAATATTTTAAAAATGGAAAATAAAGTTCCCTTTTCTGAGATGAATAAAGATTAATGTGTAAAGGCTTTCCTGTTTCCCTAAAACAATTTTTATTGTGTGTACTTTTTTATTGTATTCAATTTTAGACATTTTTATTGAAATAATGCAGCAATTGTAATATAAGGATTTTAGCTAAAATGTTTCATGATTTCCACATACCTCCGCTTGAGTCTGAGACTCCAGCAGGAATGACATTTTTGTTTTAGGCATGTAGGATTAAAGGCATTATTATTACAAAGAAGGAATCTGTAAACATTTACTGGCCACATATTTAAATGGTACTGAGAAAATTACAATAGTATTACCATTTTATAGTAATTTTGTATAGTTATATAAATGCTCAATATGAATAAATTCTGAGTTAAAATATTTTCATATATGATTTTTTTTGTATTTAGTTATAAGGTTTGCTTTTTGTTTTTACATTTTTCTCATTGAGTTTATTGGTACTTTTTAGGTATACAGTACAGTTACATTCATCATTGGGTTCCTGTACCTTTACAGGATGTAACTCGGTTCTTTTTTTCCCCCATATCCTTTCCCTCCCTTCACCTCATCCACACTTTCCTATTTACACAGACTTGCTTTTTGATGGGAAATCTGCTTGAAAATTAGAGTGAGACTAGCTCTCATGTACACAATGGAGTTAAGGGGATAAATATTTGTTCCCATGTATGATTAAACATAAATATATTTGATTAAAGTATAAAGGTTATATATAATAGTATTATAATTACACCATGAAAAAAACTCATGACACTGTTTTCCCAAAGTATCAACCAAAATATTAATTTAGCCCTTTTATAGTGTAGAAGCAATTTTAACATTATGTCTATTTCTTGTGATTCATATTAAATTTGATTCCTTATTAAAGTACAGTTTGATATATTTGCTGTAAACACTGATTATAATATTTTTGTTATTATATCTCTGGATGCATAGTTTTTATAATTCCACTTATGCATGATAATAGGAAAATTATATTTTCATAACACAAGATATAAATTTCACTCGAAAGTATACATTTCACCCTAAATACTTTGGTAATACTTCTGGACTGTGCTGGAGCTCAAATTCAGTGAACACAACCTCTTTGACTCTGACCACAATCCAGCATATGTAACAACCCTGTTTTTTCTTGCATTTGCAAATAATTACATTCATCTTTTAAAAATTTTAATACATCCACGCATTGGTTACATCCAAAAAACCTACTATATAGTAAATGTGATATCGTACTAGGACAAATATGTTAAAAATAAGGTACAGATAAAACTCAAATGATAATCAAAATCTTGGAAAGTCACTTGTGAAATGAAAGTTGTTTATTTTCATAACATTTCAATTAAAATTATTAATCAATTAATTGATATTAATTATTAAATTAATTATTATCAATTAAAGAAATCATAGAGAATCTAGAACAGAATATTAAAAACTGTTCTCAAAATGTTATTTTTATCCTACATGTTAGATATCAATGATTAAATCATAACTTTATCAATATATTTTCATTTCAGAAAACATGGCACAATATTATGAAAACATATGAAGGAATTAAGATTTCTTTCTTTTACCTAATTTTCCAAAATCATTTTATGCAGATCTTTAATTAAAAGTAGATTTTGGAAAAGTAACAGTGGACATTAGGACTCTCCATAGATCCCCACTGTCCTTTTTAGTTTATACCTTAGAATCCATCTAAATGTTTTTATATTCATTGTTTCTAAATATCTAATATAAAAAGATCACAGCGGTTTGATATCTTCATTGTTAAATGATTATAAAATTAATATTATACAAATTCAGATACATGTTTAGAAACATTGCTGACTCCTTGTTTATAATCAGTCCCATGGATCTATACTGTTGCTGTAGTCAAAAAGGAGATTTTGATGGGCATCTACTAGAAGAGAGGTCTGAAAATAATTGGATATTCTATAACATTGTTCTTTAAGAACTGATAGCTCTGTTGCATTTTCTTAGATTGACATTTGAAAAATCTGTTTTCATTTACAAGGAAAAATTGAAAGTTTATAGAGACTACAGCAACTTTTCTATGAAATTTGCCCATTAAATGACCAACTGAGATTGGAGTGAATATGTTTGTGGTAAGAAAGAAAAAAAAATAATTAAAGATATAAAGAGTTCTCTATCAGCTTACAGAAAGGAATTTACATAAGGTAGTTGATATTTCCTTTTCTTCATATTTGTGTTAAGGATTTGTGTTGAGTTGTAATTTTTATATGTTAAAACCCTATAATTATGTGATTGTATATTGTTACTAAATGTCAGCTATAAATATGGTTAGTTCATTGTATTCAACAAACAAGAATTGCAATTTCACGTAAGCGGGCTTCTACCTTCAATGCAAGGTCTGAATAAAATGCAGTATACAGTGAGCACTTAAAATTTACATTAAAAGACACATTATCATTAATCCTCTTCAGCATACTTTCTAGATTTCAAACACACTTATCCTTCTTGTCGCTTTCAGTGGTTCTGGAAGCACTTTTTCCTGAATGTCTTCATTAGGTGTAATAAAATATATGTGATGAATTTCGCTCCCGTTTGCCATCCAACTAAAAGGCAGATGGGTAAAACGTTACAGTGTGTCCTCATCCACTTTTTTCACTAGATCTGGCGTTCTGTGACTTCTGGCTCTTCCTTAAAGTCAAAATGGTCTGGCAAGGGAAGGATTTTGAATCAATTCAGGACATAGAGGCAGCCATGACAGAGGAAAAGACACTCAGGAAAAAAGAATTCCAGAACTTCTTTAGCAAGCTGCAAGAAATAAGAGGTAAGCGAAGCATGGGGGGATATTCCGAGGGGGATTCATGGCAATGTTTCTTTTACTGTAAAACATTTTTAAAAATTTAAACATTCAGCATATTTTATGGTTACTCTGTGAATAAATTATATTAAACTTCTTACTGAATTCTGGGGATAAGATAACAAACAACATAGGACTACTGCCATCACAATATCTAATATCTGGTTGGGAGGAAAAAAATTAGCAGTAAATTTACCAGGTGGTAATTACTATACCTGACTAAAATGAAGAAAAAAACTGTAAAAAAATTTAGAATGAATATGATCACAGTTTGCAAATTGACACAGTTTAAGATGTTTAATTGTGATATAACAATTTTATCATAATATACAAGGTGACTATATTCTTATTCTGTGAAAATCTATATCAACAAATTTTGGTTGGATTAACAGGATGTATAGATTTATAAAAACACCATCTTTCTTTTAATTTTCTATGATAGTTAATCTTGATTGCTAGCTTCATTGGCTTGAATGGAAAACATACTTTAATATCTAGGAATACTTTCACACAGTTAAGTCAAGAGTGAATGGTAAAGTAGTTACTAGTGACTTCTGTAAAATTACATGCATATCTTCTGAGATCTCTGGTGTGGCCTGGTATACCTTGCCCAAAACTTAGAGCAAGTGTATCTTCTGGTCAGAAGAGATAATGCAACAATTAGAACTAAAATCTTACTTGTAAATCCCATGTTAAATTTGTTATTATTTTAGCAAAAATCTGACAAATATCGTCAGTATCCTTTATATTAGAAGATTATGGAAACCTCTTTTATTATGAAATTTCATTAATATGAGTGAAACTATTTAATAGAGCAAACAACTATGCTTACCACCAAAATATAACATTCACAGTTATTTTTGTATCATTATTTTGGAATTAGATGCAAATGGGATCACAACTGCTTTTTTGAAACCTAATACGTTTATTAGAAAATTAACTCTCTTAATCAAAATTGATGATTTTTATCTTTTAAACTTATTTCACTATATTTGATTCCTACAAATAACTGTTTGCTCTTGAGATGACAGTGTATAAGCAGCCACAAATCATATTGTCAATTTGCACTTGAATACTTTAAGCTTTTTTGTAGACATTGGTTTATTCATTATCTTAGTCCCACACATAAAACTTTCTCAGATTCTCAATGAAATAATACAGAATTTTTCATGTGCTTTACTTTCATATATGTTTCTGGGTAATCTCTACTACAAGGTTCTGTTTTATTTTTAAGTTTTGAATTAAAGAAAAGAAAAGCACCAATTATTTTTCATCTAGGCAGCCTATACTTAATACATTAATCATTTATTGAGATAGTATACCTAACCACTGTTTCTAAGAGGGCCATTTCCTTTACCCATTGTTCATAGAAAAATGGCACTGACTATTGATATATTTGATGAATTATTATAATTTAATGATCTACAGTTTGTTTAGTTGTGTTTGGTAAATCACCAAAAAATCCTTTTGTTTGATGATACCTGAATTTACATTTGGCACTTAGTCATGTAAATAATGATAAATGAAATATAGCAAGTTCTTACCTGTAGAAATCATGGGGGAAATAGAGTACTGAAATCAAAACATGACAAGGTGTATGGATATTTAAAATGTGTCAGGTGTTGTTTTGATTTTATTTGCACATATTAACACTCATTCGAACTACACAATAATCTTATCAAAATGATAATTTCATTACCTCAATCATATAGATCAGAAAACTTAGGTACTCACCTACGAATCACAATTACATCATCCATCTGTCACACATTTATGGAAGGCAGTGCCTTGCAATCATTCAGTCTTTTTCTTGGGGGGTGGAGTAGCAGGGAATGAACTCAGGACCTTGCAATTTCCAGGCAGGTAAGGTGCCGCTGAGGCTGAGCTAAGCTCCTGGCCCAGTTATTCAGTCTTAATGAAGTTGCACTAAATGCTATGAGGAAAAGCACAAATTTGAACTCAGACTATAATATTCCGTGGTTTTTGCAGAAGGGGATCGTGAATAGAGGGAACATTTGTAACGTGGTGACAATTGAATATACACCTGAGAAAATAAACAAGACGTGTCTACATAAAGGTATATGTTCCAAGCAGAATGAAGGACAGGTACAAAGATTCAACAAAAGGATTAGGCTTGTTGTCTGTACATAGAGAAATGGCAGGAGCAGGTAAGAGTAGTAGAAATATGATCCCATCAGGAGGAATCTGGAGATTCAGAATTTAATTTTATGCTTAGTCATATGGGAAGGCATCAGATTGGATAAGACTGATGGGGGAGAAGTGAAGTGAGCAAAAGCTCAAAATGATCATTATGTGAAACTTGAATGAACCGAATCAAGAGTAGAAGAAATGATGACAGCTAGAGGTTGATTGTGGACATCTATACTGACAGCTACATTCCAAGTGTCAACCTGTATTTTCATTTACCACTTCTCTCATTATAACTCGTGAGACTTTTTTTTTGTTTGTTTAAGCACAGGTTGACTAAAACAAATATTCAAATGAATCACTAGTATAATAACAACATGAACTTTAATTTGTTGGAGAAAATTTCACACACAGGGTTTTGGTCTTTGGAAGAGAGGACATTGGCATAGTGGAAAGTAAAACAATGGTTGAGTAGAAGACAGTCAAGGAATACAGGATCTATGGGGAAAGCCACCCTCATTTTTATTCCCCCTTCTAGTCATCCTGTGCATGCTAGGTTTTAATAGCTCTGGACACCTTTTTGACTGGAAATTGGAGTCTGATCAAAGACTCTTACCCAGTAAATATGATCCAACCTAAGTAGAGGAAGTATTATCCTATGCATGAATCTATGAGGAACCAATTCTCAGAGAGATGAATGGTCCCATGGACAAAGAAATTGATGAAGATGTATAGAGTACAGGATTTTCTGAATGTTTGGCTGTGAGTATAAATGCATCTCTCCAGATTTGGTTTTGATCAGGAGTTGCTTAAGCCAGTGGTCATTATGAAATGCTCAAATGTAGGCATCTGGAATATGTGAGCCAGAAGTTCAAAGAAGAGAAACAGTATGGAGGTTTAAATTTGGAAAGAACAGTATTAAAATTGTGATGTAGGATGATCACTCACAGAGTAGGTAAAGATACAAGGGAAATGTTAAAGTTCTATACCTTGAAGAATTTTACCATCTGGAAACCAAAGATTGGAGGATAAATTTGAGAAAGAGACTGGGAAAGAGTAACTATAAAAAATTAAAGAAAAATCTTGTGAGTGTGGTGTTACTCAAATCAGGTTAATAATGAAAAAGAAGTCTGTTCACTGGTTTTATCCACGAGAAGGAAAGGTGACCCTGTTCAGTTCTCCTGAGAAGTTCAATAAGATAAAGACTAAGGATTGTGTACTTAGTCCTATTACAATAGACCTTGTTAAAATCAGTTTAAAGACAGTACCAGAAGAAAAACTGATTCCATTTAATCCAAAAGAATTAACTGAATTAAGATGAACTTTTAAAGCCTCATAAATATTTCTGTAAAAGGAAAAACAAAACCTTGGCATAGACTTCCATTTGATGTCAAAAAATAAATCAGTGAGCTGGAGATTTAGCTCATTAATGATGCTCCTGCCTCACAAGCTCAAAGTCCCAAGTTTGATCCCCTGTGTCAAGCAATCAATAAATAAATTGAACCAGGGATTTAGCTCAGTGGCGCCATGCCTACTCATATGTGTAAGGTCCTGAGTTTGATTTCCAATACCAAAATAAGAACAACAACAACAACAACAACCCCACATATTTGTGTGGATCCTCTGTGGGGATGGAGGCATACAGAACACACTACAAATTCCCCTTGAGACAGACACTGGACCTATTTAAACGGTGTGTTTGTTTAAACCAAGATGGGCCAGAAACTCAACTGCAAGGCTGTAACAGCTGGCTCTCAGTCAAGCTGAATCCTGAAAGATGTGTCATTCATTCTCCTCGGTCTTGATTCAAAAGGTAGATATAGTCTGGATTCTGTTTTAGAATATAAGTTCTATAAAGATCAATTTGGCATTATTTAGCTAATTAACTCAACAATACATAGAATAGCGCCTAAAATGTATCTGGTGCTTCATAAGTAGCTACTTTTGGAAATTTATCCAAATTCCCTATATCAGTTGTTTTCCTTAATACCTGATATATATATATATCCATATATATATATATGGATATATATATGTATTCATATATATATATATGGATATATATATGTATTCATATATATATATATATATATGAATAAATATTTGAAAAATAAGCAAATATGCTAATTTACTTGATTTTGAATTTTAAAAAATATATAATGAAAATTTCATAGCCATTGGACTTAACATGTAATATGAATGGTGGCAAATATAATGAATGTTCTTTCCCCCTATTATATCAATATTTGTTCAAATAAAATTCTCATTTTGTATAATGAATGGAGTTTATTTCAGTATACAAAACAGTGGCCTAAGACTAATTTTAAAATTTAGTTCAATACATTTATCATTATGAATACTTGGGTAAGTTACTTAAACAATGAATTTCAATTTTGCCTTATATATTTTAAAATTCACTTTATTGGTACATTTTAGGTATACATTATGATCACATTAATCATTGAGAATTTGTACCTGCACGTGATATATTTTAGTTCTTGTTTTTCCCCATTACCCTTCACTCTTTTCTACCCTTCCACCCTTCCCTATTCACAAAAGCTTTGCTTCCATTTTCTCCTTCTTTTCTAGTATATTTTTTTTCCTTTCCTTCTTTCCTTTCCCCCATCTCCCTATTTCTCTTTCCCATTTGAAGCTTTGCTTCCTATTTCACATTATGGGAGTATAAACTGGTGCAACCATTGTGCAAATCATGATGCAGATACCTCAAAAAATTAGGATTAAAGGTCCCATTTGAACCAGCTACCCGCTTCTGGGTATCTTCCGAAAAGAATTAAAATGATGTTCCACAGTGATATACACACTCCCGTGTTTATAGCGGCATAGTTCGTAATTGTTAAATGTGGGAAACAACCCAAATGCCCATTTACTGGTGACTGGATAAAAACGATTTTTTTTTCCTAAAATGGAGTGCTACTACTCAGCCATAAAGTATGATAAACTAGAGCCACTTATAACTAAACTGATTCACATCGAGGCCATACTTTTAAGTGAAATTTTGCCTTGTATTTAATGTGTACATAATACTTGTGCTAACAGTTATGGGAGTTTCGTCAGAACGATTTTTGTGGTCCAGGGATTTAGCTAAGTGGTGCTGTGCCTGCCTCATAAGCGCAAGTTCCTGAATTTGACTGAAAGTAGCAGAAAAAAAATGAAAAAAAAAAAAAAAAAAAAAAAAAAAAAAAACAATTTTTGATAAGAAATGCTTTAAAGTACTAGATGTTGCACGAAAATATGCTAAGCACCTTGAAGCCTATTAATTGGTAAGCTCAAATAAACTTAGGTATTGGACCCAAAAACAAAAAAACAAAAAACAGTAAACTATTGTGTCTTTCCAGTTCCAAAATAGGGATGATAACTTAAATGAAGTAGGTAATCCAACAAAAGCTTTGTTTCTCAAGTCTTTGACCCTTTTGCTCAGACGGGGTTGCTAGGAAGAGCATAAAATAAATTTTAATTATCTCTATGAAATGATTTGTCATCACCATAAATGTTAGAAGTTGCATTTGTTTGGTTATCGTGACTTTCATTTTGTTTGAGGGCTTTAAGTCTCATGAGGACAACTGGATTTATTTTCACTTGCTGCCGTTCTGACTTCATATAATTCCAACTCTGCCAAAAGCATGAGTGGTCACTGCAACTTCTGATGCTTGCCTCCGGTTTTCATCAAAATCATGGGGGCGGGGATATGAGAGAAATTAAATTAGGTCCAATCTACACTTTCGATAAGCCACAAAATGTATACTGTTATATAAAATAATAACTATCTTATATTTAGACAGCAGATATTTAGCAGGTTTTGTAATCCCTTTACATATTAAAGTGGAATACTGTAGTACTTAAATTTGGGGACTTCATATTCTATCTCTTTTTAAAAAATATGAGTCTGTGTGGTGGGACACCAGATGAGGGCAGTTGCCTTAGTTTATGCTCCTAGGAGCAGCATCCTCAAGTCACTTCTGCCCTTAATATAAAGTGATTTTTAAAATCAAAGTGATAGAAATAAAGTGGTGAAATTAAAAGTAATATTTATTGACCATTTATTTTAAGATATGGTATTTGCTCTTTCTGTGTAGAATCTCATTCAGTGTTCTCACTGACTATGTGTTAAAATAGTTTCACTTCTAATATAAAAATTGAGATGCAGAAAATGTATATGGTTTGCTTAAAGTTACAGAAAGTAAATTTTTTCAGAAGAGTAAGCATTGTTAATCAGAAATGTAAATATAAGCCTTTAAACTGGTAAAACTCATGTTAATTTTAATAAAGTGTGCATTTTTCATCACATTTTTATTGAGTAAAATTATAAGGTGTTCTCAATTTGAATTTTTTATAAAACTAAATAAAATAGAGTTAGGAATATAATTCATTTGTTATTAGATAATAAAAATCAGAAGTTTGAAATATTTTTCAGATATCTGCCACTACTCACAGGGTAATTTTACATTTTAAGTCTTCTAACACAGATAATTGAAATGTGTAGGTTTATTTTAGTGTTTCATTATAGAGAATATATATGAAATATATTTCACTAAATGAAATCAGAGAGTTTTAGTGAGCATTAGTTTTTAAAAGGTCAATTTTGTAAATTGACTTTAAAGGACCACCCCCTCCCCCCAAAAAAAAAGAAAGAAAAGGAAAGAAAGATAAACAGAGTAGTAGTGAATGATCTCAGATTATTAGGAACCTTGTGAATAATTTTGGGAAGAGTAAAAAGCATAGTTTCATAAAAGCTTCTACCTCAACTTAAACAGTCAAAGAGAGAGCTCCTGCTTTTTCAGAGTAGATGAAGATTATCGGGTATATCTGCCTATTCACAATGGAACAGCAGATGCTGAATGTAAATTAGTTCTATCACCTATGGTGCTGTCATACACAGGCATGGGTATGACAGGAGATACTGCTCTTTCTTTTTAATTTTCTTTATTGGCTAAGGTATGAAAATTAAGAAAATAAGTGTGCTTATGCAAAACTTGAACTCATTCAGTGTATCACACATATTTCTGGTTATCAGTTTTTGAACTTGTGGTTGGATTGCATTGCTCTGCATGCTTGGAATTAGAAGATATCACAAGTTGCTATGGTTAAAGAAATATGAGCAGACATATTCAGTGTATATATCAGAAAATCATTGAGAGCAAACTCTGGTCACCATGTATTGTCTGCTTACTTTTACTTGCATGGCATCATTTGTCAAATTGGCGTCTCCAGGGGTAGTTTTCTGAAAGGAAGCACAAAAACGATTTTAAAAAAGAAAGAAAGGAAAGATAAAGAAAGAATGGAAGAAGGAAAAAGGGAGAAAGAAAGGAAAAGAGGAAGAGGGAAGAGAGAGAAAGGAGAAAAGGAATCAGAAGGAAGGAGGGAGAAAGGAGGGAGAAAGGAAGAAAAATGTAAGAGCTGGCAAAGGAAGGAAGAAGAGAGAAAAAAGTACAAGCAAGAAAAGAAAAACAGAAAAGAAACAAAGAATGAAAGAAAGAACAAAAGAAAGAAAGAAAAGTTTTGTTGTTGTTACTGAGATTTTGGAACTGGTTGTTAACATTAAAAAGCCTACCCTACTTAATATAATAATACTGTCAATATTTAAGAAAAATATTTTTTCCTCCATTACCAGAAATCAGACTCAGGACTTTACACTTGCCAGGCAGACATGCAGCAACAACACTGCCCCCCCTCCTTTATTTAGAAGAGCATTTTAACAATGAAAGAAATGTTATTTTGTTGCTTTGCATTTTTCTTGTATTCTGAAAAAAGAGATTTTTTCAGAATTTAAAAACTGACAATTGTTAAAACTGCACTTACACACAAAACCATACGTATTATTTGCCATTTTAAAACATATTTAATTATCTTGTCATAAATGTGCATATATTCTGAATAGGGTTATAAGACATTTTAAAGGCCCGTTTTATATCTAGTCACATGTCCTAATAATATGAATGCCTGCCCAGAATAAGATGAAACATAAATATTACAATTTTCTATTTTTCTTATGACACTTTCTAAAGATTAGATTGTATTTTATTCAAGAAGGTTTTATAATACAGGAACAATTTTCAAATATTAAAATATTATGCTAAAAACACCTGTAATTAACTCACATTATACAATTGTTGCCCTCCATCCACAATAAACAAATCTGTTATTGCCTTTAATTACTTTCTGTCATTCAGATATCTGTTTAAAACTGTGCCTTCAACATTTAAATAGTTGTGAATATTTTCTTTTTAATTTATCTATTTCCCAAGACAGGTTAGTATATAAAAATTCAATTACCATTCTTTCAGCAAGACATTTCTCAAGACACACTGTTACACATTATAAGTTCAGAAACGGTAATAGGATTTTTTAAGGCAGCACAAATTTACCAACAAATATACTGCTTACTAAATGAAGCATAAAATCAACAGATACTCTTGAGTCTGTTATCCATATCATTGCTGCTAATACAGTAGGCATAATAATGAATATTAAATGAATATTACATGACTGGAATTTTATATATTATTCCATGAGAAAGAGGAAACTATTGCTGTCAATGATTTATTCATTTAGATAAATGCAAATTTTTTAATAGTACAAGCAAGAAAAGAAAAACAGAAAAGAAACAAAGAATGAAAGAAAGAACAAAAGAAAGAAAGAAAAGTTTTGTTGTTGTTACTGAGATTTTGGAACTGGTTGTTAACATTAAAAAGCCTACCCTACTTAATATAATAATACTGTCAATATTTAAGAAAAATATTTTTTCCTCCATTACCAGAAATCAGACTCAGGACTTTACACTTGCCAGGCAGACATGCAGCAACAACACTGCCCCCCCTCCTTTATTTAGAAGAGCATTTTAACAATGAAAGAAATGTTATTTTGTTGCTTTGCATTTTTCTTGTATTCTGAAAAAAGAGATTTTTTCAGAATTTAAAAACTGACAATTGTTAAAACTGCACTTACACACAAAACCATACGTATTATTTGCCATTTTAAAACATATTTAATTATCTTGTCATAAATGTGCATATATTCTGAATAGGGTTATAAGACATTTTAAAGGCCCGTTTTATATCTAGTCACATGTCCTAATAATATGAATGCCTGCCCAGAATAAGATGAAACATAAATATTACAATTTTCTATTTTTCTTATGACACTTTCTAAAGATTAGATTGTATTTTATTCAAGAAGGTTTTATAATACAGGAACAATTTTCAAATATTAAAATATTATGCTAAAAACACCTGTAATTAACTCACATTATACAATTGTTGCCCTCCATCCACAATAAACAAATCTGTTATTGCCTTTAATTACTTTCTGTCATTCAGATATCTGTTTAAAACTGTGCCTTCAACATTTAAATAGTTGTGAATATTTTCTTTTTAATTTATCTATTTCCCAAGACAGGTTAGTATATAAAAATTCAATTACCATTCTTTCAGCAAGACATTTCTCAAGACACACTGTTACACATTATAAGTTCAGAAACAGTAATAGGATTTTTTAAGGCAGCACAAATTTACCAACAAATATACTGCTTACTAAATGAAGCATAAAATCAACAGATACTCTTGAGTCTGTTATCCATATCATTGCTGCTAATACAGTAGGCATAATAATGAATATTAAATGAATATTACATGACTGGAATTTTATATATTATTCCATGAGAAAGAGGAAACTATTGCTGTCAATGATTTATTCATTTAGATAAATGCAAATTTTTTAAAAGATAAACAAAAATCTCCTGTACTCTTTAAGAGTTAGTAAAGACACTACACAAATGTCACTATTAATCATTTCAATGTAGAAAAACACAAGATAGGTGTGGATGTAAAGGAAAGAGAAAAATAGAGCAAAAACTAAAATGTTTGTACATAAACTAACACACAGAACTTCACTTGGTGTGGAATTTCTTTACTGATACATAACTTTTCTATTATAGAAGACACATGTATAGTTTGGCATGTATAGTAATGAAGAAAACACACTTGAGGAATAGATGATTTCATCAAAAAGGGGAGAATTTCTGGGAATCTGGGAGATTTAAACTTGAAAACTATGACATTAATGACTAGATACATTTCAAAACGTATGAGCAGCTTTACTTAAGGAATTTTGGCAAGAGCTGACAGGAAGATCACCAACAAGAAAGGGAAGTGAGACGTGAGAAATTATTCCACAGGAAAATTCAGAAGGATCCTGCAGTGTCCCTAGTGCAAACAAGTAGAAATCATGGATAGCCTCAAATGTTACAAGTATTCAAGTATAAGGACTGGCTAACAGAACAAAGAGATGGGCCAGCAGTTGGGCAGCCTTGGCTGTGAAGACTGTGGCATCTCTATGTGGATGTTAAGTGCATGAAGACATTTTGACAACACTGTCACACAGCACTGTTGCATGACATTTTCTCTAACACATTAAATAAAGGTGATACTTGCCTTGTAACTTCCATACAAAGAGTAAAAGAGATGCTTTTGTTCAACTATAATATGCAAAAAACTTAGATGCTGTCAGTCCCATATTTTGAAATGCTGAAAAAAATTAAATATAAGGACTTCTCTTGGATAAATCAAAGAACTGAAATTACATTAAAATTTTCCATTTCTCAATTGGAAGAGACAGCTGAGGACAAAAGGTTTCAAATGAGATCAACTTACTGGAGCCAAATCTCCTGGAATCATAAATATGAACACTCAAATTATTATTTTGGTAAAACTTAGCAGGCTACATGTACACTCATGTTGAAACTCTTGAGGCTATTACTGTAGAGAAGTCCTCACAAGTTTATGGGTCTGATTCCCATGAATTCTACTTCTCTTCCTAGATTCTCACTGCAAAGAACCATGAATCATGTTTTCATGACCAGCAGAGATGGAAATTTATATTACTAAATGCATATATCAGAAATCAAGAACACAGGAAGCAAGTCTATGTTTTGACCTTTACAAATTAGAGAACTCCTAAAGTAAGCTAAAGAAAAGAAATGATAAAAAATAGATTAGGAATTACTAACACAGAAGGTAGTAGTAAATCAATAGAAAACAATCACCTTGGTGAAAAGGTAGTTTCTAAAAGAACCAATGAAATTGATGATGCTACAGATAATGCCTTTCACAAAAATAATTCAGACATTGATAATAGATATGATAGAAGAACCATTACTATGGATCCTGTACATATTAAAATAACAATAAGTAAAAACACTGTGCTAAAATTTTAAAAACTAACATTGCATTATAAATGGCTGCATACATGAATATTTATAGACAAGGGTGTCTATGGGATAGTGTACTCACATATTTTTTTCTTTTATTGAGTTTATTGGTACATTTTAGGTATACAGTACAATTACATTCATTTCTGATATCTTGTACCTTTACATGACAGGTCTTGGTTCTCATTATTTCCCCTTGTTCCTGCCCTTCCTTCACTCCCTCCTCCCCTCCCCATCTAAAAACAATTTATTTCCAGTTTTTCATTTTGTCATTTTTTTTCTTTTCCCTTATCACCTTTCCCCTACCCTTCCCATTTTCCCTACATCTTTAGCCCTTTTCTTCCTGTTTCACATGGTCAATTATCTCATTAGGATCTTATACACTATTATAGCTTTTCACACCAGAGAAACTATTCAGTATTGACACATGTGTGACTTACTTATTTCACTTAGGAATATATCCTCAATATGTATCCATTTTCCTATGAATGAATCTAATTTCTCATTCTTTATAGCTGAGTAGTATTCCATTTTATAGAAAAAAAAAACATGTCTTTATCCAATATCCAACTTATGGGCAAATGGACTGTTTCCAAGATTTTGCTATTACAAACTGTGTCACTATAAACATAGGTGTGCATATATCATTGTGATATGATTCCTTTAATTCTTTTGGACAATAACATGACAGTGAAAGGTCAGTACATATCAGTTATAAACATCAATGTCAATGGCCTCAATTCACCAATCAAGAGAAATAGACTGGCAGAATGGATTAAGAAGAAAATCCAACAATATGTTGTATACAAGAAACACACCTACTGCAAAAAGAAGCCCGTAGACTGAAAGTGAAAAGATGGAAAACAATTCTCCATGAGACAGGAGCCCAGAAGAAAGCAGGAGTAGGATTCTCATTCACAGACAAAGTAAATTTCAAACCAAACTGATTAAGAGAGACAAATGAATAGAGATTTCTCAGACAAAGAACTAAAAGTGCAAGTAAATATATGAAAAAATGTCCCATATCACTGGTCATTCAAGAGATGCAAATGAAAACAACATTGAAATTCCACCTCACCCCACAAAGAATGGCTGCTGCCCAGAAATCACAAAATAAATGTTGTGTTGGTGGGATTGTGGGGAGAAAGGAACCCTTTTCCATTGCTGGTGTGAGTGCAGACTGGTACAACTGCTATGGAAATCAATATGGAGATACCTCAAAGACCTGGAACTAGAGGTTCCATTTGACCCAGCTATCCCTCTGCTGGGTATCTTTCCAAAAGAATTAAAGGAATCATATCACAATGATATATGCACACCTATGTGTATAGTGGCACAGTTTGTAATAGCAAAAACCTAGAAACAGCCCATTTGCCCATTGTTGGAAATTGGATAAAGAAGATGTGATTTTTCTATAAAATGGAATATTACTCAGCCATAAAGAATGAGAAATTAGATTCATTCATAGGAAAATTAATACATATTGAGGATGTACTCCTAAGTGAAATAAATAAGCCACACATGTGTCAATACTGAATAGTTTCTCTGGTGTGAAAAACTATAATAGTACACAAGATCCTAGTGAGATAATTCACCTTGTGAAATAGGGAGGGCTAAAGGTGCAGGGAAAATGGGAAGGGTAGGCGAAAGGTAATAAGGGAAAAGAAAAAATATGACAAAATGAAAAAATTGGTACATATTGAGGATATATCCCTAAGTGAAATAAATAGGTCACACATGTGTAAATACCAAATTGTTTCTTTGGTGTGAACAAACTATAATAGTACATAAGATCCTAATGAGATAATTCACAATGTGAAATGGGAATAAATGGGCTAAAACTGTAGGGAAAGTGGAAAGGGTAGGGGAAAGGAAATAAGGAAAAGCAAAAAATAGGAGAAAATGAAGAAATGGAAGTAAAATGTTTGTAAATGGGGAAGGGAGGAGGGAGCGAAGGGAGGACAGGGAAGAGGGGAAAAATGAGAACCGAAACCTGTCATGTAAAGGTACAAGATCCCAATGATGAATGTAACTATACTGTACACCTAAAATGTACCAATAAACTCAGAGAGGAAAAAAAAAAAAAAAAAAAACAATGGACCTAACAGAAATCTGGAGGATCATTTTTGCCTACTTTGAGAGCTTATATGCCAATAAGATGGAAAACACAAAAGAAATGGAAAGATTCTTGAATTGCCAAAGTTAAGCAAAAGATGACCTAAAAATTCTAAATGACCCAGTCAGTATCAATCAATAAAATTGAAAACATAATTAAAAACTTACCAAGCAAGAAATACCAGGTTCCGATGGCTTCCACTGCTGATTTCTACAAGATATTAAGAGAGGAACTACTGCAAATGTTGTTTAAACTCTTCAATTAAACTGATAGGGAAATAATACTCCCATATTCATTCTTAGAAGCAAGCATCACCTTGATTCCAAAATCATAGAAAGCTCTAAATGCAAATGAGAACTATAGGCCAATCTCACTATTGAACATAGATGCAAAAGTCCTTAGTAAGATAGTTGCAAATAGAATGCAGAAGATCATCAAGGAGATCATAAACTCTGAGCAAGTGGGACTCATTCCAGGGATGCATGGATGATTCAACATTCACAAAGCAATAAATGTAATCACTATATTAATAAAACCAAGGACAAAACATATGATCATCTCAATAGATGCATAGAAAGTATTTGACAAAATCCAACATGACAAAAAACACTACAAAAATTGGAATAGAAGGTCTCTATCTCAATCTGATGGAGCCTTGTATGTGAAACCAAAAGCCAACATCATACTAAGTGGTCAAAATTTGTGATACCTAAAACTCGGAAGCAGCCCAATTGGCATCAACTAGAAACTGAATAAAGAAAATGTATATTTTTAAAATAAAGTGGGCTACTACTCAATCATGCAGAATGGGAAATTAGAGACATTTAAATCTAAATGGTTGAACATTGAGGCAATACTCAAGTGAAATGAATAGGATGCACATGTGTAAATACTGAATATTTTCTCTAGTGTGAGACACTGAAAGAGTAAATAAGAGCTAAACGGTATAATAGATGATGCGAAACAGAAAGGAAAGGGGTAAAGGGGAAGGGAAAGTGGGAGGGGCAAGGGAAAGGAAAGAAGGTAATGGATTTAATATGAGAAAAAGAAAACAGAAACAAAGTCTTTGTAGATAAGGAGGAATAGAGAGATTGGAGGAAGGGCAGGGCAATGAGGGGAAAATGAGAACCAAGATGGATTATGTAAAGCTACAGATTTTAAATGATGAATATTTTAAATATACTAATTAAATTAATTTGAAAAATAAGGACTGGCCTCCTGTGAAGTTGGAGATATAGATATTTCAAAGGCAGACAAGACCATCCAATCTTGTAGAGATCAATAAGTGGTCTTTGTAGTTAGGGTTTCATTTTAGAATTGCTCCTGATTAAGGTCTGAAAAAAATGACAGTGGTACCAACCACAAGCAGCAGTGAAAATTTTCTCTAAGAAAATAACTATTCCTAAACACAATATGGGTCAAAGTTCCATGAAGCCTGGGGAACAGAGAGATAAGTAATTATAATAGGATCAGAGTCTGCAGTGTTTTATGTGAGATTCTTTCCAAGACCAGTGGATAGAGAAAGTGAAAGACCTAGTCAGGGTGTGGCAGACAGAACAATTTAGGAAAAATATCTCTATAGCAAGTCAGATCAAGCACCTGCCATGACCAGAGCACATATATCTTATTCTATTTGAGATACTAGAATAGAACCTTGAATCATAGCTAGTTTAATATATGGAGGGCAATTTTCTCGTTGTTCTGGAGATTGTAAGTACAAGATCAAGGAGATAGCCAATTAATTTCCCAGTGTACTCTTTCTTTCTGGATTTCAGAGGGTGTTTTTCCTCTAGATTCTCATGTAATCTGTTCATGGTGTATGTTTATGGAGATGGGGGGAGGGAGATAGAGGGAAGGAAGGAAGGAAGGAGATAAGAAAGAGAGAGAGAAAGGAGGAGGGATGGAGGGAGAGAGGGAGAGAAAGAGGAAAGAAGAGAGACAGAGAGACAGAGAAAAAGAAAGGAAGGAAGGAAGGAAGGAAGGAAGGAAGGAAGGAAGGAAGGAAGGAAGGAAAGATAATCCTCTTTCTGGCCTCCAAAAATATCAATCCTATTAGACTCTACCTTAGGACTTTAAATTTAATTACCTCGTTAAGTTTCTGGTTTCTAATACAGTGGCTTTGGAAACTAGATCTTTAATTAATTAATTTAATTTTGGAGGAACACAATTCAGTCCATGTAATCAAATTGTGTCCATACTAATCAAACAAATAGTTTATTTTTCTTTCTCTACATTTCCTTTTAGTACTCATTCCCAAAATAAGGCCATGAAATAAATCATTTAAGGTAAAAATACAGGATGAGTATTTAAATGGGAACTGCTGATAAAGCATAATTTTATTTTAAAATAGTCCTATATTTTTCATAGAACTTACACTAGAAAAGTGATTTTTATATTCAGTTAAAAAACAAGTAGGTGTCCTGCATTATTTCTAAAAACACTGCTCTAAATGATCAGAAACTTACCTTTATCATGGCAAAGAAGATAAATGAAAGATGATTTGCACTGAAAATAATAAAAGTTTGACATGGTTATAATGTCAGTTTTAATTACTGAAATTACATAATTTATAATATCAATTAACACTCAGCTTTTGTGTTACTTGAGAGTAACCAGGACATTCATTCAGTCTGCTAGAACTTTTATCTCTAACAAAACAACTCTTCTGTGGAAGTTTGAGAAAGAATTTTGGAACAAAAATCAATTTGATTTATTTAGGATTATCATTGGGTCTTGTTCATAAATGTATACCTTGGTTATTAATCAGTGAAAGTTGCAAAATATGAATATCTGCTTTCAGAATATATACTTCAGTTTTAACAACAAACACTACAAAATACTTGAATATCTACCAAAGATTAAAAGTTTAATAAAATATGATAGCCTGTAATATAAAATATTACATAATCATCACATATGCACATAATTACTCAAGAAAGACACTGACAGCAATGCTGAAAATAAAGCAAAGTATTTTCATTGAAATACATTCTAATTTTATAAAAAGATATGTTTAAGACAAAACAGTGACTTAGTAATTTCTATTTGAATGTTAGGAATATGATTAGAAATATGAGAGGATATAGCTTCTACTTGTATTCTCAGCTTGAAATAAATAGTACACTTTTTTCACAATAAAATATTTGCAATTAAAATTCACAAGGAAGTTTCTTTGGTAACAGTGTCCTAAAATTATGACTTGGAGGTGACATGATTATTTATATAAGAAGAAAAATCTTCAATAATTAAAGAAGCAATGGAAAATAGATGTATGGGTTTGGGAATTTTGGTCAGATGTGTTCATAAGAACTTTTATTTGAGCTGTAAGAACATTGTAGAAATAATTATAAAAATTTAAATTTTCTTTCCATTTCCATGTGAAAAAAGTAGATACTAAAATAAAATATATTGCAGCTAATTCCTGATGTAAGTGATTTTACCTCTGTCCTATGCTTTTGGGACTGTCAGTATGACTATTATAAATTCTAAGACTATGTAACAAATAATAAAATACAAAATTAACCACAAAATAATTATTTAAAGTACAAAACATACAGAATTATTATTTTATTTCCAACAGAGATTTTACTCAAACAGGTTTACACATTTACAATCAGATAAAATTTATTAAGTGACATTTGTTCCACAATTGATACACATGTTTATTATTCAGCAAATGCATTTTCTGAAGCATTTAAAAATGAAACTGGGACATTTTTATTAGAGTTTTTCAAGTCAGTGATTTGTTAGCAAAATGTAGTATATCAATCTGATTCTGAGTCAGTGGAGCCAAGATGAATTACATTGCTTTGTTGCACAGAACAATTTATTTGGGATACAGAAAACTATTTAAGTGAATGAGTTTTAAAATGACATTTGAATAACTATAATCTTAGTAGTTTTTAAATGACAACAAAATCATCCAGAGACTTATGTTTCCCAAAATTTCTTTGTAAAACTCCACAAGTAATACATGGGATTTGATAACCATGCATTAAACACATATTTTTCTTGACTGTTACAAATACTAATGTAAAAAAATCACTTTACTTATTAAAAAAGTAATACAGACCAATTCTTCTATAGAGGGTACATTAGTTATGGTTTATCACCATAAAATTGGTTTTTAAAAAGTCAATCAAAATTTTATCAAACTCTTGGAATATAATATTTAAAGTCAAATATATAAATATTTACATAATTTTTAAAAACATGCAAATAATATTCATAACTATATTGCGATTTTTCAGTTTGTACATTTTGAGGCAGAAACAACCTAGAAAAATTCACAAATAAATTGTCTTTAAACATATAAACTTTATTTTTCATATTTGATGTTGTACAGCTACCATGCATGTGTTACAGAAGATGGAACTGTGAAGACATATTTTCTAAAAGGCCTTCCAATACTTTTCAATTTTACCAGATGCTCATAAAAGAACCTAAATGAGTAGAGAGGTAGACCACAGAGATTTTATCTGTGTGTTAGAGTGTAAGTCATGTGCCCGATTAAAGAGGAAAACAGCCACAAGAAGCAATTAGGTCTAAAGACAAGCTCAGGAAAGCAAACTCAGCGCTTCCATGTGATCCTTCTCCATGGTCAGGAAGATGTGAACCCACAAGTCAACAGCAAACTTGATCAGTATCACAGCTGGAAACTCAAAGCATCTATTCCCTAAACTGGTCATTTGTGTGCAGTGTCAGAGAGCTCCAGAAAGGTAAATGTGCCCAAACAAGGCCATCCCCATGTGGGATAGCCACTGCCTTATATTAAATCACTCTTCTCTTAAAGGTAAAAAATGATTTCCTTTTTGCAAATTATGCATTTTAAGTACTTTTTTATATAGGTAAAAAAGAGAAATATTAAAATTTGAAAATTTGAGTTTATGCCCACTATGAATATAAGGTATGTGTTATACTGTATATAGAATCTGTGTATAAAATAATATTTCCCAACTTCAAATAAAGCTATGGTAATGTAGAACTCAGTATGTTTTTTAAATGAGAACACTGTAGGAAGATTGTCTAACATAATGAAGGGGTGATCACATCTTATTAGCTTTCAGTAAAATTATTCAGATAAAATATTAAGAAAAATTGAAGGCTATAATACCTTTGACTACTGTACTATGTTGTAAAATAATGAATTTGAGCTAGAAAAAAGTACACATTTAAAAGTTATATTGGGGACTGATGGAATTCTTACATTGAATGTGCCTGTGGGAAATCTCCTATACAAGGGTTCTAATACCCTCTCATTACACATGACATTGAACATCTTTCTTTTCTTTTTTTTCTCAAAATGGTTGACTAAACACTGAATCCTCAGAGTTGACTTTGATAAAGCCCTTTCCTATATTTTCTTCCATTTCCATTGTGGTACAAAGACCACTTAGATGGTCAGACATGCTGCTTTCTGAGCTTGCTACAGCAAGAGTCGCTGCCATCACTTGTGTTGGTAGAATCAAAGAAAATGAAGAGGGGAAGCTTAATAGAGAAAAAAAAGAAGGATATTGAGTTTGGAATTAAAATTTCATTTATCTTAATACAGCTACTTTCGCTCTCATTTGGTTTCCATACGTATGAAAGATCTATTTTTTTTTTTATTTTCTTTACCTGTAGTCTATGTGTGCTATTCCCAGGTGTTTTGACTCTCTTAACAGACATCATAGAGTTGCATCTTGTGTCTTTATCCATTCAGCTACTTTATACCTTTTGATTGGAAATTCTAAACCATTGATATTCAATGTAATTGTTGGTACTAAAGACTGAGGAGCTGTGATGGAAGGCCAAATGTTAACAAAAAAAATCTGGTGAAAGGTTAAATAAATAAATAAATAAATACACATTACTCTTAATCCTCCAACACTCCTCCTTGCCTGGAACACACTTATCCCATCATTCCTGCCCCTTTCTGAAGCCATTCTGCAAGTATACTTTCAAGGGTATCTGTAGTCACGCTGTTCTGGCTACCTTGATATCCTGAATTAATTGAAATTTCATGATCATTTTGACTTTGGGGAAGAGCCAAAAATCACATGGTGCCAGATCTGGTGAACAATGTGGGTGAGAACACACCCAAATATTATTACCAGCCTACCCTTTTAGGTGGATGGCACTTGCAAACAGCATGAATCACACATGATGAAGGCATGAGAGAGGACATCCAAAACTGCTTCTGAAAGTGATAGAAGGATAAGATATGCATGTTCAAAGCAAGGGGATTTATTCTGAAGACAGCTAATGGCAATGTCATTTACTGCAACAAAATTTTGAAATTTATACATGATATTTTTATTGCCCCTATTCTACCTCTATTTCATTGTTTTTGGTTGTTTTGTTTAGGTTTTTCTTCCCTTTCTTCTTCTTACTACCTTAGTTTGTTGTTACATGGTCTTTTTAGCAGTATGTTTGTATCCCCCATCGCTCTGTATCTCTCTGTCTCTGTCTCTCTCTTGCTCTCTCTCTCTCTCTCTCTCTCTCTTTCTCCCTGTATCTACTATAGATTTTTGCTTTCTGGTTATCACTAAGCATATACAAATTTTATAGCATTTTTTAAAGTGATAACTTTAGTAACAATTGGAAGCACTGGACCCTCTACAGATTTGATTCATTTCTTCTCCTACATTTTGAATCCTTGATATCACAACTTACATTTTTTATATTGAAAGATCCTTAATAAATTATTGTCATCATTATTTTAATTGCTTTGTCTTTTATCTTCAATGTAAATATACAAAAAATATTAACTATCACTGAGGTAGTATTAGAGATTCTTCATTAGATGTATTTACATATACTACTGAGTTTTATGCTTTCATATGTTTTCCTGTTGCTCATTAGCATCCTTATCTTTAGGGCTGAATAACTCGCTTAAGCATTTTTTTTTAAAGACAGGTCACATGGCGATTGTTGCCCTAAGCTCTTGTTTGTCGTGGAAAATTGAATGACAGATATACATGGGATAATGATCTTGTTTCAAAGCTTTTTGTTTATTTTTTTCCTTTAGCACTTTGACATTATTTCATTCTCTCCTTGCCTGTGCTGTCTGTGCTGAAGTATCTATAGCTCTGTGTATTTGCTTCTTTTCTCTTATTGATTGCAGAATACTATCTTTGCTTTTGACTGATGATAGTGTTATAATATGTCAAGAAACAGAATTACTAGGATTGACTATGCTTAAAGACCATTGACACACACACACACACACAC
>NW_022900942.1:14211103-14244609 GCF_012274545.1 Fukomys damarensis
CACCTTTCTATGCTTTTCATTATGGTTACCCTAATTATTGTTCTATTCCAAAATGGTATAAATTCTTGCTTCATTTACTTTAGCCTCTGTGCAGGCATTTTCATGCTTTGGGCGTTGTTCAATTGATAAATCTGTAAGGAAACAATCCCTGGAGAGTTCTATTCTATGACCTTGCTTCATTTTACCTTAACAATTTTTTTTCAGGTTTGCTCTGATTGGAGGTGGGTGATATGAGGAAGCTGCATGAGGCTAAGTAAAAAGTAAAAGTAAGACATCTTAAATTACTAATTATGTAATGTGAAATAAGCCAGATATGGACTATGCTCTAATATAAATTTTGTTTGTTTGTAGTCATCTAATTATTTAGTATTTCTGATTGAATGATTTTTGCTTTCACATAGGAAGAGAAAAATATTTTTTAAATGTCTCATGCTTTTGTGCAAGAATAGATTCCTACTTAGATTACAATGTACATGGAAAGATTGAATTGGAAAAGTTACCACCAACAAGACCAAAGTCATATTTATGTTATTTTGATATTTGTGAACTCCTCTCACCATTTATTTTGCTAGCACTTCCTGTCTTGTGTTACCCTTGGAATTTAACTTTGCTTTGTATATATTGATATATAAGTGTACCTTTTCCAGGATTGAGCTGATGTTGAATATTCAACTATTCTTCATTACCTTTAATACTGTTAATTGTTATTATTGTTCCCCTTCTTCAGATGAGGCAAAAATATACAAGAAATTAATAGCTAATAAACTATTTTATCTGTCACTTTTGTAATAAAGATAAATATTCTTAAATATTTTTAAAAATTGTTTGCTATAAATTTGTGTATTTTAATTAAGTATAGTGATTAATTATTCAAATGAAAGCATTTAATTCTATTTAATTACTTTTTCCTTAATTTTATATAATAAAATAAATTGGATAAATTTTTCACAGCATAATTGAATGATATTTTTACCTCTTGTGCTGCATGTATATTTATATTTCATTTGATTTTATTTTTATAATGAATATATTTGGCAATGTGAAACTGATTTTGATATAACTATAACATGGAGAAACCATTATATTTTCAAATTTTAGCAAATATCACTAACATTATTTTAACATTATTTTATTTGACTAGTCACTTTAAGAGTAATAATACTATAAAAACTTATGTAAGTATACTTTTCTTTCTAATTTGATTAATGTTTGTTATTTTGATTGCTCAATCTCAATTTTAAATCGGAAAATCCAAACTAAATTTCAGAAAAATTTAATGAAACTATTTACATTGGTAATAACAAAATAAATGTTTTAGAAGATGCATAAACCAAAATAGAATGTAAAGAAAATCATAATAAAATACTCAATATTTATGTATTCCTTATAAGTAAATTTCAGTATCATATAAGTAAATGAATTCAAAATGCATAGAAATATTACATAAAGATTACACTGTTTCCCAATACTATTTTCCTAACTCAGTGATTAATGCCATTGTATTATATTTTAGTCAGGCTTCCCTTTCCTGAACAAAATACCTGATACTTGCAATTTAAGGGAGGAAAGGATTATTTGGCTCATCATTGCAGAGATTTTTAGTTCATGGTCACCAAGTGACCAAGCTAATCACAATGGAGAGAAGGCACAGCAAAGGTGCTTAGTTTATGATAGCGAGAAAGCAGAGAAGCAAACAGCACTACAGGAGATGGATCCAGGGACTAGATATTGATCTCCATTTCATGCCCCTATGATACCACCCAAACACACCCAGAAGTGGCCACTGTTAATCCCCTACATGGTTCACTCCCAAGCCAATTGATTTGACAAGTTAAACTTAACTCTTATATTCTATCCTTGATCAACATGATGTACAAACTCATGTCCTTAAACTATATGCATCTCCAAATAATGAAAATAACAAGTTCTTAATTCCACCTAACATGGTTCAAATGGTACACGAACATTCAAAAATATTCATAGGCCCTATCCTGAAGCCTTAATGATTATAGCATTTGCTCAAAAGTGCAGTTTAAAGTCAGGCCTCATGCAAAGTTTTAGCTTTAAAACACTGTAAAAATAAAAAAACAAGTTATATAATACCAATATGCAATTGAACAAGGTAAACATTCTTATTCTAAATAGGACAAATGGTGAGAAATGAAAAGAATAAAATCAAAGCAATGCTGAAGCTCAGCAGAGAAAACAGGCACTGCAGAACTATGCCTGGCATCCAGACTGTAACTTTCAGAGGACTTGAGCAGCCCTAATCTGATGGCATTATCAGTTGTAGCTCACATAGTTTTCTCACATGGTCTGGCTCTGCTTGCTGCCTGTAACTTTCTTTGTATATATTACAGTGTCATGTCTTCATCTCTAAATTCGTTAGATCTCCATTATGTCTTCACTTCATTACCATAGCTTCACACACACACACACACACACACACACACACACACACACACACCTCAGGGGCACATTACTTAGTCTCTCAGGTCTTGTTTTGAAATCCAGAGGGAAACCTCCATGAATCCAGAACTCTTGTATTCTTCATGTCTGAACAATCAGCATCATAGATACAATGCTAATGTCTGCTAGAAGCTCAACAAATAGGTGCCCTCCATTGGACCACGGTGCCCTAGCCTCTATCTAAGTCTATGTGTGGCTAGGCTTGGCGAAACGAATCCCAGAAAGCCAATCTTCTGAAATGCCCTTCTCAAACAGTGGGTTCAGTAGCTCTCTTTTCAAATGAAAAGTTTAAATTTTTGCACCACTGAGCCTGCAATCACTGGAATTATCTTGTCCCCGTTCAGAGTACTCAGTTCCTTTTCAATAATGCTAATCTCTTTAGAAACTATACCTCCTTCGGTATAGTTTGTGTCTAAAATCTGTCTAAAAGTAGACAGCAGTACCCATGCCACAGCCTGAAGATTGGGGTCCCTTGTAATTTCCACCACATCGATTAATCTGTACCTCTTAAGTTCAGTTTTCTGCAGAGTCTCAGGACATGAGGAAAATTCAGAAAAGGGCTTTACTCAAATGTAACACACATGGACTCTAGTTGAATTCCAATAGACTTCCTATCCGAAACTCGTGAACATGGCCTTTACCATCTGAGTTTTCATATGCATTCTTGTCTTCTGAGCTCTATCATTCCTCAAGTTCTGCTCATTACATTGTATTGCTTCTCTTACACTCATCTCAGAATCTTTCCCAACTCCTCTCACAAAACTGCAGCAAAGGCTTCTGAAGCATGAGGTAAAATACAGTTACAACTTCTCAGTAACAACTTTTGTATGAGTCAGCTTTTCTTATGCTGAACACCTACAGCCTGAAGGAGGAGAGAGTTATTTGGATCACTATTGAGGAGAATTTAGTCTATGGTTGCTAGTTCCAAGGCAGGAATATTACTGCTGAATGACATGGTTTAACAAAGTTACTTGGTTCAAAGTGACTGGGGAGCAGAACTGGGGAATAGCAACAAACAGGAAAGATCCAGGAATCAGGTATAGGAAACAAGATCACCACTTCAAAACCCATCCAGATGAACCCAGAAGTATGCATAACTAATTTTCTAAACATCTCTGATCTTGATGAAGTTGACAAGTTTAACTGTCATAGTGTACATTTTACCACAGTTTTATTCTAATAATAATTTTTAGAAACATTTTACTAATGTGAATTTATATATTCTCTAATTTATATTTATTCTCTTCCACACTTCAATAATTAATGTCTTTTGTACATGTGTGCCTTTGTGTTCTAAATTTGACAGTTTTGAAATCATTGATTACTTTCTTAGTAAAATATTCTTCATTTGATTCTATCCAGAATTTCCTACTGATTCTATTGCAACTTCAAAGAATAACACCATAAATGTGACACATCCTACTTATTCAATATACTAGGGGATACCTTTTATCACCATGTTTTTTATGTAGGGTGTATCTATCAGATTTTTCAACCAAAACCATTTTTCTTCTCTGTTCTATTTCACTTACTAAATTTGCTCTGATAAGTGCAGATCATTAACACTTATTTTAGATTGGTTACTTACAGGATATAATAATAATCTCATTATTCTGGAAATATGTAACATTCATTTTAGCAAACATAATTATATATTCCCTTGAAGCAATTTTTTACTGAGTATTTTAATGATTGTTTTCTATTTCATTTATAATTTCTATATGTGCATTCCTTGGAATTCTTGTCTAAGAAATATTTCTCCTTTATTTGTTTAAACATTTAAATATAAACATGAGATTAAACACAACTATTTTATCTTTATGGTTAGCATGCAATGTTAGCATGAATGGTTTTTGCTCATAATGTTTTCCTCTTGCTCAATGGAACCAAAACAATGTTGTCAATTGTATGTCTCCCACACTTTAAATAATGCAATACTAAAATTATCCACATGAACATTAGGAAGAGATATTTGCCAAAAGTTCAAACAATAGGACATAATTCCTACAATAAGAACTAATTTCAACAGCTATATGTAAGAAGCAATATATGTAATTTTGTCAGCACTGTGCCAAATTGAAGAAATTGGGGGATGATGCTAATTTTAAAATATACTGTGAAAGGGCCGGAGATTTAACTCAGTGGTTCTGCTGCTTGCCTCACAAGCACAAGGTACGAAGTTCAATCCCTGGTGCTGAAAATATACTATGAAATACTTTATGAAGACAAATATGAGTTCAGATAAAGATAGATTAACCAATAAGAAGAAAATATCACAAAAACATATCAAAGTATATTTTTGCATTTAATATTCAGTTAAATGGATAACCTTTTTATTAAAATAGCTAATTAAAAGAAAAATAATAATTTTCCCATAATGGTGTATGCATGTATGTAAATATATACATACATACATACATACATACATACATACATACTCTGCAACAGCAGAGAAAAAAGAGTGGGGGATACTGTTATCAAGAATGAGCTGACAACAATGAGGTTATAAATGAGGTCAAACTAGCGGTTCAGGGAAGGAATACTGTCCGTCTAGTTTGAGTTTGAGCACCTGGTACCTGGGAGAGTTCCAGGTCAAGTTGCATTGTGAGGATAACTGACTTTCAGGCACAGAAAAGATGATGTTTCAGTGTGAGTACAAGTGCAGACAAACCTGATCGCTTAGTCTGACAGGAATCAGGCAGAATAAATGGAAGAGCAGCATTTGTCAGCCCAAGCTAAATTAGAGAAAATAATTTGCTTTATTGAGTTCATCAACTTAAATGTTAAACTCATCCAAAATCCCCTTCACAGAAACATACAGACTCATATTAAATTAAGTATCTGGGCAGGTGGGGGTTTAGCTCAGTAGTTCCGCAACTTGCCTTGCAAGTGAAAGGTCCCAAGTTCAATCCCTGGTACAAAAAAAAAAAAAAAAGTTTAAAAAAGTCTGGGCAATCCATGGTCCAGTCAAGTTGGCACATTAAATAATCCTGATAATATTAATAAATCACATTGGGTTCAATACTTTAAAATATAAGAATGAAGTTATAAAATTTAATAGAAAATAAAGAATAATTGTTAAATTGTCACTTTATAAGGAATAACAAGCCAATCATAAAATCTAGATTATTAAAAAATGGATTGATAAAATAAAAATGAAATATTTCTAAAAAGATAATTGTACATGTACAAAATTATGAATTTTTTTCTTTTGTAAAATGTATTGTTCAACAAGTTTTCCTATTAAAAATTTAATAGAGGGGCTGGGGATTTAGCTCAGTGGTGCCTCTGCCTGCATCATAAGTGCAAGGTCCTCAGTTAGATCCCAGGTACTAAAAGAAAGAAAAAAAGTTAATACAAGTTTTTAGATCTTGAATAAATATTTTATTCTTCATCTTTTAAAGGCTGCATCATGCTACATTCTGTTCTCAAATTTTTAATGTATAGTTAGAAAGCCATTGTACTTGGTTTGCTTAAATTATCAACTTTAGGAAAACAAGAGATGCATTAACTTTTATAATTCTTGACATATAAAATATATTAGTATGTACTTAATAAGACAATAAGTCCATGTGTAGAACTATTTTTTATAGTTAATGACTATGTTATTTAATGTTTCTGACTTATTTTCTATTGATAAATTCTTTGTAATCCTGAATATGTCAATGAAAATATGTGCAAATTTTGACTGAATAAATCACACAACAAAAAGCTTTTTGTATTTAAAAGAAAGGGAAACATTAATGAATAGGATTAAGATTTTTTAGTAATTTTTAAAAAAAAATTCAAGGAAAATAGATCTGAAACTGATAAGGAACCACACATACACACATCTTTCTTGAAGTACAAAGACCTTTTTTTTTTTTCCTTTTGCTGGTCATGTATGAGAAGAAAAATAAAAATAATTTTTAATGTAATATTTCAAAAAATGTGCCCATGGAAAAGTATACCAGTTAGAATAACAAATTACAGTGGGAGATTGACCATAAAGTAACATGTTTCTCTACTTCCTTCAATAGCTTTATAAAAAAGAGGTTTTCATACATTACTTTCTAGTAGTATAGTCCTAAACTGTATTATATTATTTCAGAAATTCTGAAGTATTATCCCATATTCAAAATGCTTTCATTGTTGGTGGAAGATTACATTTTATTTTACTATGAAAATTAAAACTTTAAATAATAAAACTATGGAAATCATCTTTAATAAAACTATTACAAAACTAATTGAAAAGAGAAAGTTCACGAGAGTTCAATTTTATCAGGAGACTATTTTTTGAAAGATCGCAACAGATGTGTGTTTATATGTATGTGTAGTGCTATGTGTGATGGTTTTCCTTCATGTGGATATGTGTGGATGTTTCCCTTTGTCTGCAATTACTCTCTTCACTTCAAGTCTACTTTATCCAGTATATGGTTTCACTAAAATAGAAATATGGTATTATGAGAAAGCAATAACCTTTAATATAATAAAATCTTATAATCTTAGTATACGAATTTCAAAATGTCAAGTTTGTTTCAAAATATTACAAAGAAAATAAGAAAGGTGCTATGGAATGGTGGGGTGGATAAGGCAACTGATTGTGTTTCAAGTTTCTGTCCATTTTCACCGGCAGGCTCTGCCTTCTGCACATTGATTGCTGGGCCCTGAGTGGTGACACCCACCAGCCAAACACTAGGCAAAGAAAAACACAAAGTTTCACTTTGGGTAACCAGATCAAAGTAGGAAGTAAGTGGTACATCTAGCTTACTGTGTCCAAAATATTTCAAGGTCAAGTTTTATGCACTTAATGTATGTAGGATCAAATTAGCCATTTGTAGTGAAAGATCTTGGGACTGGAAGTCAAGCCACATGAATTTCTAATGATTATTCAAACTCATATGCTGTCTTTCAACTTTTCCTCTAGTGAATGGGAACTTGCAAACAGTGTTTAGTCATAACAAGTTATATGCTAAGTGGCCATTTAAATATCTTTCCACACAGGATCCCACTTATAGACGATATTAAATGTGTACCTACATGGAGTTACAATTATAATTGATATAACTTTTTTCATTGTGAGGGAAAATTTCCCCATAGAATAAAAATTAAAGGAGTTCAAATAGAGAGGAAATAACCTCATTAGAAGGTTTTTAAATTTCTTTGTTAAACTAGAAAAGTTTATTATCATGTCTTAATTACAACACACGTAATAAAGATAGAAAATACCCATTTTCAAAGGTTTGGTAAAACACCTGCATCCTCTTGACTCTCAAATATCAAAGTCATTCAAAATTAGCATTTGAACAATGCATTGCCATTTTTGCTTAATTACAATTCATCACAAAACCAACAGGTTGAGACGATTCATCCAATAATCTTTTCAAAACTATTCCTCCACCTTTCCTGTAAACTTAATTTCCTTCCCTTTTGTTCTTCCATTTCATATTCCTTCCAACTGTATGAAACCACTGCAAGTGAACCGAAGATGTCAAAAGTTGTATTAGTCACCTTTCCCAATGCTGGGATAAAATATCCAATACCCACAAGTTAAGAGAAAAGCTTTATTTGGCTCACAGTTCAGGGGATTCAGTCAGTGGCTGACAGGTTCTAGGGCAAGAATGACATGTTGGAAGGGCATAGTGGAGCAAAGCTGCAGAGTTTGTAGCAGCCAAGAAGAGCCCTGGGAAACAATGCTAGAGGGAGAGGGAGCAGATATACTATCCAAGGTCATACCTCCATGACCTACTCAGACACTCCAGGAATAGCACTTTTCTAATCTATGAGATATTTCTTAATCCAATGAAGATAATAAATCAAGATTGATGGTTACAAGTTCTTTTCTAAAGCATATAATACACTGAATAATTTATAATGAGCAGAGATAGACTCAAATTTTTGAAAGTAAGAATATGAAGATTCAGGGAAAGGGACTCTGCTTTGCTTCATCTCATACAAAGATGTGTAATTCAGACATCTTTGCAGTTTGTACTCTGCCTCCTTGTTTTATTAAAATTTACGTGAAATTTCATTGTTTTTATGCATATGCTATTATATGTGTATTTTTCTAGAGAATTATATAGGTAGAAAAAGTAGCAAACTATGAAATTATTTCAATTTTTACCAATAGAGATGACTCAGTCTTTATCTTCAAAGTCTCTCAAGGGGGTTCTTAAAACTCAATAAAGAGAAATTAAGAGTTTTCATGCTGAAAAAATAAATTTCTACTGGAGTTGGTGGTGCATAACTATAACCCCACCTCCTGGGAATGCCGATGCGGGAGGTTTTCAAGTTCAAAGCCACCCTAGGTAATTTAGTGAGATCGATAGAATCTCAAAACCAATAACAAACAAACAAACAAACAAAAGGAAAATGAGCCACCTAATGAATTTCTGTCTTTTCTGATCTACTAGTTCTGAAAATCTGTGCATGTTTCTTCTCCATGTGGAATCGTTCCTTCTCTCCACATCTGTCCTTGTCGGAAGTCACACTCATATATTTTTGATTGATAATGGTAAAACTTCCAAACTCCCTGTCCTCAGAAGATTCCCAGCTTATGGTTCTGTACTCCCTTAAATTATTTCCTCTACTTTGAATTTATTAGGACTTTAATTGCAAGAGAAACTCCTGTACCATCTATATCCCTTCATCCGTGAGTCCTCAAATCAGCTGCTTCTGAAATTTCATTTCCATCCAATTCTCCTTTAATGTAGATACTGATGAATTTTAAAAACTTGGAACTGCCCTCTAACTGGTTTCCTTTTCTCCCCTACCATATGAAGGAGTAAAGCTGTCATTGCTTTTATTTGTTTTCTTACATATCCTTCCAAATGGAGGCCAGTTGAACTCCTTAGAAAACGTATGGAATCAATATTCTTAAACTAGGACATTAAAATACTGTTTTTATAATTCACTTCTGCCCTCAATACAGACCTTATCTCATGAAGTAAAATAACTGTACTTATTGGGTATCACTATGTTCCAGCTATCTTGTATGGTTTTCCAAATGATAATTTTCCAATTCTTTGATACCATCTAGAAGTGCCACAATTCTATTCAATTCCTGTATTAATTACCTGGAGTTGGTGCAGCCACTGTAGCTTGGAGAATAACCCCATTTCAGATGCCTGTCATCCACCAATGGATCCCCAGTCTGCATACACCTGATGAATACAAATTTGAGAGTTCCTGCTATCTCTCCTCAGGATCTATAATTTGCTACAATAACTTGTAGAACTCAAGACAGTGTGATCCTTTGTACTTGTATAGTTTTCTATGAAGGATACAAAGATCAGGCAAATGGATGAAGGGGTAAACAGAGTGAGGTAGGTGTTTCTCTTTCTGTGGAGTTAGTGTGTAACTCTCTCCTAGCATTTAGTTGTATTCACAATTGGAAATCTTCTTAGTACATTGTTTCAGAGTTTTCACTGAAGTTTCATTATATAGGTGTGATTAATGAAAGATTTGGTTGTTGAAGATTTAATTCAATCTACAGTCCCTCTCTGCTCCCTGAAGGGATGAGGCTGAATATTCCAACTTCTAATGAAGTGGTAAGTGTTCTGGCCACCAGACACTATCGTGAATATATTTTGGAAGCTACTAAGAACTATTTAATTAGCATAAACACTGATATGATCAGAATGAGTTAATTGAGAACAAAACTATTTCTATAGGGAAATATTCAGGATTCTAGGAGCACCATGCCAGAAACTAAAGATATAAAACAAATGCATACATCTTTTAAAATTATACAAATCTCTTTTTTAGAGACAGTTCACATGTTCACTAGAATATACTACTTTTCTAAATTTGGAATGAGATGTGTTGATAGTGGCGCATCTGGAGACAGGCAGAAGTGGCCTTTGGGCTCTTCCCACAGAAAGATTAAAAAGTGCTTCTTATCTTGGACTCATGACAAAGATAACTTTACTTTTAAATTCATGACATTTCATGGGGAAACAATAAAATTTGAAGTAAAATCTAAATTACACATTTTATGTCTTTCATCTTGAATTGAATTTAGTCAACCATCTGATAACAGATATATTGGCATTACTGTAAGAAGCCATTTAGAGGCTGGTACTCTAATAAGACACTTCCCTTATTCTATTGGACTTACTTAGGTCTACCAGTTATCTCTAAAGTAGGATGATTAATAAAAGTATTACACAAACAGTAAAAATTTTAAGGCTAATCATTGCTCCTTTTAAAATATTGATGATAGAGATAAATTAGATAAACATTTTCAGGCATTGCCCTCTTGACACTCTGTTGTACCATTCAGATTTGGAGGCCCCAAAGTTAGCTAGTTGTTTTCTGGTTAGCTATTGGTCCTTGTGCATTGCTGCAAAGAAGTATATCTTCAATTTTTAAAATGGTACTAGATTCTGCTCTGGTTTTGACAACTTTTCAATTCACCTTATTGGAAAACTCTACAATGAATAAAATTCCTATGGTTTAGCCAGAGTATGATCTTTAACGATAAGTTATAAGGGTAAAATATGCAAGAATAATGTTTGTATTGAATTTTGGATATTTATTATTATTATATGTTCTTCTTATTAGCTATTATACCCTAGAAATGAAAATTATAACTTGCCTATTTTAATACCACAAACTTACTATAGAGTGATACATAGCTTTAGAATGAACCAAGGAAGGAGTAAATATATGGATTTAAAATTTTTGAAGGTTCTTATATGATATAGTATTTATCATTTAATAGAGAAATAAAATGAAAGCTTAATGATTGAGAAAATACCGTTTTGAAGCTCAATTATAGAAAGTTAGGTAAAGTGAAGAGAAACAAAAATTTTATATACAATTAATTAGTGTAGATAATTATGTGATTTAAAAAAAAAAAGTTTTACTAATTATATTTGAGGTGTATTTTAAACCTGGTTAAATACAACCTTAAACAAGATAACTTCAAGAATAAATTTTAAGAATAAATAATGAATTTTTGTGATATAATTTATATATTAATACAGAATTTATAAACTCCCTCTTCACACACACCACAAAGCTATATATGTACATTCAATTAGTAATCGACTGAGTTATTACTGAAAACTATAACATAGCCCAAATGTACTTGAAATTACAAACCATATTAATCCAAATTTTGGAACAAATTCTACTTTTGTCAGAATGAAAATAAATCAATCTTTATTTTTTTTCTATATGACTTTCAAATTATTTATTATGAAAATAATTTCCATTGGAGATGAAATTAATCTTTATTTTTCAGTTTAAAGTAGTGCTAGTAGATAAATACTATCATTTTAGATTAACTACTAATTATTTCACAGATAAAATTCAAATGGTTACTCTCTGTGGATGTGCCACACAAATTAAATTACTCCTTGCTTTTACAAAAAGTTATTAATGTGCTCATCTCAAAGTACTTTTTTATTTCCCTTCATTATAAATGATTTATGTCATTCATTAGATTGTGATAATTATCATTTAAGACTCATAAGGCTCTTGTTTATGTAAACTTGGCTGATGTTGATGAACTGTATGCTTATCTACAAGACAGGGTTGATAAGTTCTGAATATAGGATAATGAAACTATTTGAATTATCTTTAAAAGGCAACAAGATGTAATTTATTTTATTTATTTTAAGAACATAACTGGAAAGGGCTTATAAAATAATTATTATGTACTGGGTGTACTACAGAGCTAGGGAAAAAATCTTAGGCCAATATTATTTTCTTCAGATAAAAATGTACTGCTAGAATAGTTACTTAGAATTTTCAAAGCACAAAAACCAAGTTACCTAAAATTACCTGTGAATGTTGTGATTTTAAATGCTATTGATACCAAAAAGAAAGCCTATTACATCATTAAGCTAAAACAAAAAAAATCAAGAAGTTTTAAAACATATATATTAAAATACACATTACTGTTAACATATTATACTTTGATTTCAACCTTTGAAATGTTTATTTTTACTTTCAAACACATTCTTTCATTCACTCACTTAGTAATCATATATATTTTGTAATTGGCAAAAATGACACGTAAAATTAAGATAATTTTCAAAATTATGATAGAAAATATCATGCCAGACTTATGATAAAATCTACTTTCCCAAGTTTAGTTACCTTTTCTCTGAAATCCAGCATAATATCCTACATTTACCTTCTATCACAATACTGAAGTCTTAAATTCTTTCTGAATTTTAATGTGGAGTGAATCTCAGCCCCTTACGTCTATTGGCAGCCCTAGCTTGGCAACCCCACTTTTATGGTTTAGATCTAAAATGCCCTCCAAAAGTCTCATGTATTCAAAAGTGGAGCTTTTGGAAGATTACTGAATCATGAGGTCGCTACACTCACCCATGTATTAGCCCATTGGTGGGTTTTTGTCTGAATGCGCCGTTATGATATGGGAATGACTGGAGGTGTGTCACTGAGAGTATCCCTCAGAAGGGTACATTCTTGTCCCTGGATCCTTTCTTCTCCCTTGGCTTCCTGGCTACCATGTGGTGAGCAGCTGTCTTCCACCAGGCCCTTTCATCATGGTTTTTTTTTGGTTGCAATCATCCAACTAGAGGAGAGATTGGAATCCCCAAAACCATGAGTCAAATTTACCCTCACATCCTTTAAATTGTGTGTGCTGAGTTTTTGGGATTACCCATCCTCCAACTTCAAAGACAGCTCAAAAGTAAAATCTGTCTCACACTTTATTGTTGTTGTTTTTTTTTTTTTGGTACCGGTCATTGAACTAGGGTCCTTGCACTTGCAAGGCAGGCCACCGAACCACTGAGCTAAATCCCGGCCCTGTCTCACACTTTAATATCTTCTCTGCTTCCTTATCCATTATCTCTTTCTTATTCAATATGGAAAAACAAAAAAACTCTGCTTTCCAGAACTCAGGTAGTGAACTGGACTCATGTACAAAATGCAAAGCACTTTCCCTAATTTAAGTTCCAACTACATCTGTAAAGCTTCTTAGCAATACCTAGATAAGTACTTAACTGAGTAACTAAGGTGCAGGAATTCTTAGGCTAGCATCTTCAGAATTATGTTTATTTATACTTATGCATATCATTTTCCTTTTTTACAATATTTTCAAACATTACTGAACTGTAATTGACAATTATAAGTGGCATATATTCATGCTATCCAATTTTAAGTTCCACACTTATACATTATAAAATGGTTACCACATTCAAATTAATGAACATAACCAGTGTAAGGAGTTGGTTTTACATGCCCTCTGATAATCTGGGATTTTTAAAATATTGTATTGTAGTGTGCAATTCAAGAAGACATTATCAAGGAAAATATAAATAGCACTCTTATTTCTATAAAAAAACAAAATTTCATAACAAAGTAATGGGAAAGTAATAATAGTTAATATATTGTGTGTTGTGATCTTTAAGGAATGACTAAAAAGTTACTCAGAGTACAAATCATAGGCCAAAAAAGACCCTCTTACAGAGAAACAAAACAAATAAAAGGGCAAAACAAATAAAAGAAAAATACATTTTTGATGAACAAATAGGAACTAGTATTATAAAGAACTATAAACTCAATAAAAAGAAAAAATAAATGGAGCTAGTTAACATATATATTAAAATATTTTTGAAATGATAGATAACAGGGAATTATTTGAACTTTTCTCTACTTCATATTTATCTCTTTTATTTCTCTCTCCTCTTTTTTTCCTCTCTCAATATATACAGTATTGAATTTTTTCATATAAAATAAACCATGTGATCTTTATGCTTGTGCCTGACTTAATTCATTTAAACAATGTTCTCAAGCTGCATCTATTTGCCAGCAAATGCATTACATTTAACTTTTTGTGGCAAATCACCAGTCCATTGTGTATAAATACCACATTTTCTTTATTGATTAATGTGTTGATGGGCATATATATCATTTCCACAATCTACCTATTATAAATTGCATTACTATAAACATGGGTATAATTATATCCTTAAAGTATGATGTCTTTAACTTAAAAAAAGTAACTGGAAAGGTGATAGCTGGATCTTATGCCTTGGTGTAAAACCTCAATTACAAGCCCATGCTAAATGGCAAAGGGCCTAGGAGACAGTGCTCTAACCCCCTCCCATTGTAGCCATAGCCCCTACCTTTGCTGAAACCTGGCTTAGAAATGTAAGTCAATCATGTACTGTTTGAAGTCTGGATCATGATTAATGTGTAAGTTAGTGGTTCTAGAGTATGAGATAAAATCTGTTCTGTACATAGAGACCCCACATTAACTGTCAAACTGTTTGCTCATCCTGAACGTCTTGGTGGCCTTTGATACATCCTATAGTTATCTGTTAATCATCAATATGTGACTGCCTGGTACGTGACTGCTGACCAGCACCTCAAATCAGCAGACCTTTGTCCCCTGCCTGCAAGCTTAGAAGGTTAACCCCCCTTTATACCCCCCTATAAAAAGGACCTCAGCCCCTGAGCTGGCGCCTCTGAGCCAGCTACTTGTTTCTGAGAGTGCTGTCTGGCCAGGCTCATAAAGGTCTGTTTACCATCTAGCCTGGTGTGTTCCTTCCTGGGTGAGTCTTGTTCCTCTGTCAAGCTCCTGGAGCCTCGCTGGGCTATAAGACTCAGCATCGTGAAGGCGTTTTTGGCTGTTCATGCTCCTCAGAGTGGAAATGAAACTTTAAGTCTTACATTTGGTCTAGATGGTCTCCATAGCCTCATTCGGTCCTAGGCAGGGCTTTTTCAGAAGTTACAAGATTTAGAGTATTTGACACTGAGACCAATTCATGGTGCAATGCTAGAATCAAGGACACTAAGATTAAGTGTGTGAGTGCTATGAGACCTACAGGCAAGAAGACTGGATAACATATAAAGGACAGGAAGAGCTGTGGTTGTACTTGCTAGCTTTGCTACCTTCTGACTGCCATGAACTGTTTCTCTTCTTCAATGCCTATCCGGCAAACCATGCTGCCTTGGAGCCAGATGATTATGGATTAAAATCTCTAAAACCTGTGAGCTAAATAATTTCCTTAACTTGTAGCTATTGTATATTTTGTCTTAAAAACAAGAAAATTAACTATATTTACTGGGTCAGAATGAAAGACATGGGGTCAAATGAAATTTCTAGTTTTAGTGTTTTGAGGAATAACCACACTGATTTTCATGGTGGTTTCACTAATTTACATTTTCATCACCAAAGTAGAATAATTTCTTTTCCCTCATATTCTTGCCAACATTCATCATTATTTGATTTTTTAAAAATGATAGTCATTTTTCCAAGGCTACGATGCTATGGCAATGTTGTTTTAATTTGCCTTTCTCTAATGGTCAGTAATGTGGAACTTTTTTCATGTATTTATTGGGCATATATGTTTCTTCTTAGAAGTATTTATTCATTTTGGTTGTCCAATTTTTGATTGGGTCTTTTATTGGGGGATCTTTTTGTTATTTATATATTCTAAAAGGCAGTCCTCTGTTTGAGGAATAGTTGTAATTCGTTTTTCCCCATTCCATAGACTAACTTTTCTCTCTGTCAGTTTGTTTTCTTTGTTGTACAAAAGCTTTTCAATCAGATTCTTGGTATCATTTCTTGTGCAACTGGGGCTCTGTCCAGATAGTTGTTGCCTGCTCCTATGCCTTAAAGAGTTTTATTCATTTGGGCTAACAACAGATTATTTCTATTTTACCATTTAGATCTTCTATTCCTTTGATTTTGGTTTATTTGATGAATTATTTTACTAATTTGTGTATGTTGAATCATCCTTGAGTCCCTGAGATGAAACCTACCAAGTCATAGTGTATAATCTTTTTGATTTGTTGCATTCTGTTTGTCAGTGTGTTTTTGAGGACTTTTGCATCATTATTCATTGGAGAAACAATGCTGTGGTTCTCTTTATTGTTGGATCCTTGCCTGCCTTTGAGGTCAAGGTAATTCTAGCTTCCAAGAATGATTTTAGGAGTGCTTCCTCCCTCTCGATTTCACTAACGAGTTTGAGGACTATTAGTGTTACAGTTTCCCTGAAGTTCTTCTAAAATTCATCAATGAATCCACCAGGGCTCAGGTTCTTCTTAGCTGATAGTTTTTATTTATTTATTTGTTTGTTTGTTTGAGACAGGGTCTCACTATGCAGTTCAGGCTGACCTGGAACTCACTATGTAGCCCAAGCTGGTCTCGAACTCACAGCAATCCTCCCGCCTCAGCCTCTCAAGTGCTGGAATTACAGGCATGTTCCACCACAGCTGGCTGATAGGTTTTATATTACTGCTTCAATTTTGTTGTCTCTTATTGGGCTATTCAAGATTTTTAAGTCTTTTGGGGCCAGTTTTGATATATATAGTAATCTCTCCATTTCTTCTGAGATTTCAAGTTTTTGGTATATATATATATAGGTTTCTGAAATAGTTCCTAGTAATTTTTTGGATTTTGAAAGTTTATTTTTATTTCATTTCTTTTTTAAAATTAATTTTATTGGTACATTTTAGGTATATAATACAATGACATCTATCATTAGAAAGTTATACCTTTACATAATATATCTTTAATCATATTTTTCCTCCTTCCCCTGCCCTTACTTCAAACCCTCAACCTTTCCCTATTCACACTTTGTTTCCATTTTTTTCATTTTCTCATATTAAATCCATTTCCCTCTTTCCTTTACCCTCCTCCCCCTTCTACTTCCCTTTACTATTTACACATTTTCTTCCATTTCACATTAATTTACATTTTCATCCTTATTTACACTTTCAGTTTCTCACACTGGAGAAACTATTTGGTATTTACCCATGTGTGTTCTATTTATTTCATTCTAATTGCATTGATTTCTGTCTTTTATTTCTTTTGGGGATAAGATTGGCTAAGGGTTTTTCTATTTTATTTATTGTTTCAAAGAATAAGCTCTAGAGTTGATTCTTTCCATAGTTTTTTAGTCTCTGTCTCATTTATTTCTGCTCTGATCATTATAATTTTCATCATTGTATGAAAACTGGATTTGGATTGTTCTTACTTTTCTAGGACATTGAGATTCACTATTAGGTTGTTTATTTGGGCTCATTCTCTTTCTCTGATATGGGCATTCATAGTTATAAATTTCTCTCTTAAATTGTTTTTGTTGTCTTATAATTCTGCTATTTATTGTCTTTGTCATGTACTTCTAGAAACTGTCTTATCTTCCCTAATTTCATCTGTGATCCATTGATATTAAAGATTTTGTAGATAAATTTCCATGTTTGAATAGTTTTTGTGGTTTCTTTTTGCTATTGATTTGTTTTTTCAGTGCACCATGATCTTATAATGTGCTTGGTAAAAACAATTATTTTGCATTTATTTAAGCATGCGTTAGTAGCTATTATGTGGTCTGTTTTGGAGAAGTAGCACATGCTTCCAAAATAACTTGTATTCAGTTATTGTTTGGTGGAATACTCTGTATAAATCTATTAGGTCTATTTGTTCAAAAAATTCACTCAGCTATATATCATTTTTTTTTCTTTTTGATGATCAGTTTATTTGTGACAATGGAGTTCTTCAACTAAAATTATCTTGCTATTTATCTGATTTTTTATGCCTATTAGTGTTGTTTTATGAGTTAGGATATACCCTAATTTGGTGTATATATATTTATAATTATCATCTCTTTCTTTTGAGTAGTTCAGCCAAAGGTAGGATTGGGCCTTCCTCCTCTGCAGGGCATGCAATGCAGCTGATGCCAGCAGTGGGGTTTGGTCCACGCCACTCTTCTTTCCCATGATTTACACTAAGTGGTCAGCGGCAGGGGCAAAGGCAGGGCCTCACTCCTCACCCTTGTGATGCATGAGGTGGCCAGTGTCTGTCTCTGATTTAAACACTGTTTTCTATAATTACTGATAAACTTCAAATTAGTTGTTAATCTGGACATTTATGTCCTATTTATTTTATTATTGCTTTATTTTATTAGAATCCCTTTAATTACCTCTCATGATATATAATTACTTATAAACTATGTTTAGTGGGCTTTTAGTGTTTAAAATATAGGTTTTATCTGAAGATACTCTACTTTTAAATAACAGTGTGTCATTTTAGAATAACATAAGGACTTTTTTAAACAATATTATGTTTTGGAAAAACAGTATTGTTTTGATTCTTTGACCTTTTGATTTTGTTTTAAATATTTTAATCAAGATATAATGCACAATGAGATCCCAGTTGTTAATTCTTTGTGAACGTTCTCATGCTTCTGATAATTTGTTTATGAAGTCTTTTCCTATGCCAGTCTTCAAGAGTTCTACCTAATTTATTTTCCAGTAAGTTTAGTGTTTCTATTTTGATATTTAGATCTTTAATCTACTTGGATTTTAGTTTAGCAAGGTGAAAGATATGGATCTAGTTTTAATCTTTGGCAAGTTGAAAACCAGTTTTTCCAGCACTATTTATCAAAGAAGCTATCTGTCCTCCAGTGAGGATGGTTGGCTCCTTTGTAAAAGATGAGGTAGCTGAGTATGTCTTGTGTTGTTTCTGCATCTTCTAATCTATTGCATTGATCCTCAGGTCTGTTTCTTGGTCAGTACCATGCTGCATTTTTTTTTTAATCACAGGAGCTTTGTAGTATAGTTTTAAGAAGGGGATTGTGATACAACCTGCCATGTCTCTGTTTCCTAGAATGGCTTTTGCTATTCTAGGTTTCTTCTTGTTCCAAATGAAGTTTTGGATTGTTTTCTCAAGTTCTGTGAAGTATACTGTTGGGATTTAAATAACACAAAAAAATTAGACCCCCCAAATACAAAGAACTTATTCAAAAATGGGCATCTAAAATGAACACACATTCCTCAGACAAACAAGTAAAAGCAGCATACAAATATATGAAACACTGCTGAACATCACTGGTCATTTGAGAATTGCAGATGAAAATACTGAGATTCCACCTCATCTCACAAAGAATGGCTGCTGTCAAGAAATCAACCAGTAACAAATGTGGGGAGGGCTGTGGGGAGAAAGGAACCCTTTTCCTTTGTTGGTGGGATTTCAGACTGGTGTAATCATTGTAGTAATCAATATGGAGATACCTCAAAGAATTAGGATTAGAGGTCCCATTTGACCCAGCCATCCCTCTGCTGGGTATCTCCAAAGGAATTAAAAGAATCATACCACAGTGATATATGCACACCCATAATTATAGTGGCACAGTTTATAATAGCTAAAACTTGGAAACAGCCCTACTTCTTGTCATTTGGAGACTGGATAAAGAAGATGTGTTTTTTCTATAAAATGGAGTTTTACTCAGTCATAAAGAATGAGAAACTAGAGACATTTATAGCTAACTGCATATACACTGAGGCTATAATCTTGAGTGAAATAAATAGGGCACATTTGAGTAAATACTGAGTAGTTTCTCTGGTGTGAAAAACTAAAAGTCTAAAAAAGGTTCAAATGGTAAAATTGATAGTGTGAAATAGGAAGAAAATGGATAAAGGGAAGGTCAGAAGAGAAGTGGAAAGGAAATATGGGAAAGAAAAAATGTGAAAAGAGGAAAAAATGGAAACAAAGTCTTTGAAAATAGGGAAGGATGAAGGGGGTGAAGGGAGGGCTGGGGTATGGAGAAAAAATAAGAACCATGACATATCATGCAAAGGTACAAGATCCCAATGACAAATGTAATTGTGTTGTTTGCTTTAAATTACCAATATACTTAATGGGGTTAAAAAGATATAATATAAAGCCTGTAGAACATTGATAACTTTCAATTAAATACTTAAATAAATTTAAAATTAATTTTTAATATTAGATTTTCCTATTTCACCATATTCTTTTTTTAATTGAGTTTATTGGTACATTTTAGGTATGCAGTACAGTTACATTCATCATTGGGATCTTGTACCTTTACATGATAGGTCTTAGTTCTCATTTTTTCCCTTTGTCCCTGCCCTCCTTTCACCCCCTCCTCCCCTCTCCATTTACAAACAATTCGTTTCCATTTTTTTATTTTCTCACACTTTTTTTCTTTCCTTTATTACTTTACCCTACCCTTCCCACTTTCCCTACACCTTTAGCCCTTTTCTTCCTATTTCACATTGTCAATTATATCATTAGGATCTTGTGCACTATTATAGTTTTTCACATTTCCAGAGAAACTATTTGGTATTTACACATCTGTGACTTATTTATTTCATTTAGGAGTACATCCTCAACATGTATCCATTTTCCTATGAAAGAATCTAATTTCTCATTCTTTATAGTATTCCATTTTATAGAAAAACCACATCTTCTTTATCCAGTTTCCAACTGATGGGCAAATGGGCTGTTTCCAAGTTTTAGCTATTACAAAATGTGTCGCTATATTATTTCACCATATTCTACATTCTCCTTTCTGTAATGCCAGGAGTTCACCTAAAGTTATTTTCTTTTGCCACAAACTTCCCTCAGCAATTATGATCATTCAAAGTCACCTGTTGAAAACTTTGTATTAATTTTCATGTCACAGAACTACTGTCTTATTTTTGAAGTATTTATTTACTTTGATTTTTTTCTATTTATCCTTCAAGATTTAGAAAATACGATTTCCTGTTTTCTGACTTTACACTTATCCAGATAAGATATATAAGAAAATAAGTTAAAAGTTAAGAGGTCTGAGGTTGTTGTATCCTTTTTGTATGGCTTTCACTGTGGATTGTCTATGCATTCTAAAATTTTCTCCTCATTACATTTATGGTGATCTTTTTGCATTTTTCCTCCTCTAAGTTTTGTTAGATATCTTAGACCTGTGCTATTATAGTTCTCATACAGTGTAGAAAATTTTCAGACATTCTTGCATGAAATATTTTTATTGATCTCCTCACACTCACTCATTTGGGCCTTTAGGTAAATATAAATAGCATTTAATGTTATTTCATTGGTCATAGACATTTTCTGTTTTATGTTGTTTGTATTGCTATGTTTTCAAATTCCTCAGTCTTTCATTCTGTAGTGTCCAATCTTCTATAGTTTCTATCAAGTGATATTTTTCATACTAAACACTACAGTTTTTAATCACTTCAAATTCAACCTTAGTCTTTAATTTGTCTTATGTCTTTCTGTGTTATACTCATATTGACATCTACTCTCTTAAATATCTTTATGACCATTGTTTTTAATGTTCTAGTGTGCTAACTCATCTGCAATGTATATGTGATGTGCTTTTTTATAGATGGATAGTTTTTTGTTTTTGTTTTTTTAAACTCACAGTCATAGATTTCTCTTTTTACATGCTTGGTTATGATTTTGTGAAGATTCTGTAATTTTGGGCTAATCTGAAACTAGTGTTGAGGCCCGATCCATTTGGAGACACCACTCAAATCTCCCAGTTATATCTGTTCTACTCTACCTTCAGGAAGTGTGACTCCTTTCCAGCTTTCTCAGTAATTTATCTGCCAATACATTCTCAGATTTTCTGTTTTGATTTCTAGCCTCATGTAGTTTACTCATGTATATGAGCTGATGACTTCTCACCTTGCTGAGTTCTTCACACTTAAATTAAATCATCAAAAAGGAGATAGAGAACATCGCACAGTTCAATGATCCCCGAATGGAATGAAAAATTATGACGAAATGGAATGACGAGGTAGTGTCTAGGTCACAGTGCAGAGTCTCACACCTCTATCAATTGAGAATAGAAGAGCTCAGGTTTTAGGGATGGTAACACCTGTAGAAATCACAGGTCAGGGTATTCGAGAGATACGCAGGCTTCATAGAGATGTGGGGATTTCCAGAGACTTGCCAATGGAAAATTCCCTATATGCACATGTGTGTGCGTGTGTGTGCGTGTGTGTGTAAACACATACATGATACATATGTAACTGTATATTTGGGGATGAAAAGAAAATTAAATGTAAAACATAAAAAGCATTATCCTGAAATTTGAAAGAAAATTACAAAAATTAGATTTTAAAAGTAGATTTCAAAATTTTATAAAATGAAGTAAGGCAATCAAATGAGTATAGAAGATTTATTCTTTGCTACTGACCCATTCGACATTCCGGTGTGAGAGCCTTTTCATTTTTTTTTTTTTTTTGACTGTGTTACTGCAGCACACACAACATGGGGTCTGAAGCTGGGGAGAGCAGTGGGAGATGAAGAAAAGATGATAAAGACCAAGATTACTCTTGACAGCAGGGACCAGGTGGAACCATAGTTTGTTGGGAGCTAATGGCTGCCCGGAGCACCACACACCATTTATAGTGGAAGGGAAGCAGGAAGAGAAGACAGGGCCAATAGTGCTATGTAGCCTATGTGTGACTGTTTCGTGACGTGCACAGGAAGGGAACAGTGAAGGATACAATGTAACTGTCTCCCAGAGCTGTGCCACCCAGCGGCTACAATATGACACTCGGGGTATAAGGAGGAAAAAGGGAGAAGGGGGAGAGAGGGAGCAGAAAAGAGACTAAGGGCCATCTCAGGCTCTTCCCTCAGCACTGTGTTATTGATCTTTTTTTGTTTGTTTGTTTTCAAAAGCTTATAGTGTTATGTTTTACATCGAAGTCTGTTTTTCATCACATATTAATTTTTGCGGATTATATGTTGTACCACAGAGGAAGAACATGATGCTTATTGCTTCTTTGTATAAATTTACCTTTGCAAGTTTTTGTTTTTCTTTTTGTTTTTTTTTTTAATAAGGGTTATGATTCTGAGATCCTCAAACTTGACATAGCATGTTTTTGAGAAAGCCAGATTATTAAATATTCTTTAGTGTACAGATCTTTTTTTTCCAGCTTTAATTGAGTTTATTGGTACATTTTAGGGATACAGTACAGTTACATTCGTTGTTGGGATCTTGTACCTCTACATGACAAGTCTTGATTCTCATTTTGTCCCCTTACCTCTGCCATCTCTTCACCCCCTCCTCCCTCCCCATCTACAAACACTTTATTTTCATCTTTTCATTATCTCACATTTTTTTCTTTTCCCTTAATACCCATCCCCTACCCATCCCACCTTCCCTACACCTTTAGCTCCTTTCTTTCCATTTCTAAATATCTGTAATCTTATTAGGATCTTATGTATTATTGCAAATTATTCACACCAGGGAAACTATTTGGTATCTACACATGTGTGACTTATTTATTTCATTTAGGAGTATATTTCAATATTTTTCCATTTTCCTATGAATGAATCTATTTTCTCCTTCTTTATGGCTGAGCAATATTTATCTTTTTATATGGTAAGAATTAAAGTTGCAGTGTCATTTGATTAGGAATATAGAAAAGTTCAGTCTTATTTTGACGCATGTTTTATTATTTATTAGTCTGAATGTTATTAATAATCACATAAAATGAGAACCAAGTCCTGTCATGTAAAGGTACAAGATCACAAAAATGAATTTAATTGTACTGTATACCTAAAATGTACCAATAAACTCAATTAAAAATATCACATTAAAAAGGTAGTTTCTGCTTGACAACTTCTGTTAGCAATGCCACACACATTTTAAACTTTTTTCTTCAATATTGTAAAGTTTGGTATATGAATGCATTTTTCAGTTAAGAAGACTATTTCACAGTAACTTTGGCTACACACATTTCAAATATCTTTTCTCCTTCTCTATGTATGTTTTTGGAACTGAAGGATTTGAAATGTGTCATAATATACTTTGAACAAGTGTCTGGTAGGAGTGTGTCTAGGAACCACTAGCAATAGTGGCACTAAGCAACAATATTACTGAGAAATTAAATTATATCCCAGGAAGCTCAAAATATATCTGTCACAATTTAGCATATCTAGACAGCCTCTAGAATGCAAGTAGCCACTCCAACCATTCAAAACAGACAGGTTGATAGTAATATCTGGATTACAAAACAAGAGACATGAGTCCTAACACCTAACTCATTGCAGTTCATTCTGATTTTTAAATTTTATTTTCTTTTTTGTAAATTTAAAAATATATTTGACCTTATGAAAACATTATCTAGATACACTCCTACAGTTTTGGATGAGGTCCTTGTAAGGATTTCAAATGTTTAATCTTTACTAGTTTTGAATAAATTTGCCTCTACATTTATAGTAAACTTTTGTGGATTAGAAAACTACCAACAATAATGTGGTCAATGTTTCATAGCCAACACCATCAAAAGTGAATGACAATACTGTAAAAGAAGACAAAATAATTCTACAAACTGCTATTATATATTGTTAATATATTACTTAAAGTTGAACATACAATAAGGGTAGAGGATTAAGCTCAGTGGTTCTGCTCCCTGCTTTGCATGCATAAGTTCCCAAGCTTGATCTCCAGTACCAAAAAAAAAAAAAAAAAAAGAATGCAATAAATACATCTGGATTCTTCTTGTTAAGATTCTGAGTCTCTACAACATACATTTTACACATAAAGACTTCTTCTTGCATACCTTGAATTCTAAAAACAAATTCAATTGCATAGATAAAAAATATATACTAGTTCATTATTTTCTTGTATTTGAGACCATTAATATGTTATATAGAATAAAAATTTTGAATAAAAATTATTTCATTGTTGAATCTATATAAATGGTATCTGTTCATTATCTGTCTACAGTATATTATATACTTTTTTTTTGTCTTTTTTGAGACAGGGTCTCACTATGCAGTACAGACTGACCTGGAACTCACTATGTAGCTCATGCTGGTCTTGAATTCACAGTGATGCTCTTGCCTCAGCCTCCTGAGTACTGGGATTACAGGAGTGCACCACCATGCTTGACTCAATATACTTTTAATCTAATAAATACAAGTATTTGTTTTTAAATATGACAGTACATTAATTTTAAAAAAAACTATATTTGTTGTATTTGTAGATAAATAATTATACATTATTGTGGATAAAGTAAAAAAATATGATAATGGAATGATTTTTGCTAGGCTAACATAATCCTCTATCTAAAAGTCATTAATATTCAACTTTAATATTTGAAGCCTATGTGTCATTTGCATATATGTGAAAAATAACTAAAATTACATTTTCGTATTTTTACAATGGCTTTTTCTGCCTGCAAATGTGCTGAGAAATATGATTGAAAATAAAAGATGATTAATATGTGCTTTAAATGATGTCACTTCTTTTTAAAAATTGTCAGTGTATAAAGTACTGCAAAAGTCATGTTTAAATAATATTTTTGTGGGTCTAAGCTGCACCAATAAAAATTTCACTGATTTTATATACTTTTGTACTCTCAGAAATCATATCTATTTTAAAATAGAAGATGTTTTTTAGAACACATGTGAATTCTAAATTCCATTTCATCAATACTGATTAGATTTATAGTTAAGCTGCAATTTTTATAGATTTTGCAGTAGAATTTTTATTAAATTTTGTTTCTAGATAAATCTGTAACGTAAGAATTGTTTTAATCTCATTTTTGACAGACCTACTACTACTCTGCAATGTAATTTTTCACTCCCAAATATTTTCTATAGTTCAATTTTGAAAAATATAAATTTTGAAATAAGTGACATTGTATATTCTGAAAGATTAGTCTTGCAAATTTTTGTTTACACTATGAGAGGAAAGCCATTGTCTTTTAAAATTTTCATTCTTTCGTATTTTATTGAATTACAAGACTATCATCTTAACATGTGAATTCCTACACTTTTGTATGTGTCTTTGCTTCCTAATAAACACTGGTGTCCCATTCATAAATAAGTTGAAAGATATTCTCAGTCACAGCATTCCTTATAACAGACTAGGGACAGGTGAAAAATGTGACTTAGCACCATTTTATATCCTCTGTGCCAGAAGGTCACAGAAATCTGATGAGGGGAAGTTACCTGGATAATGCTACAAATATTGCTAAAGAAATCTACTTTTATATTACCATAGCCACATCTGAACAGTTGTTTCTGATTAATGACTCACTATTAAACTTCCATAAATATTTTATGTGAATGTTTCAATAGTTATGATAATTAAATACATATTATGCCTACCTAATTACCAATAAACAATCTCCAAAACTAACGCAAAAAGAAAAAAAAAGAAAGAACAATGAACAAGAAATGCTACAAAGCAAAATATGACATTGGAAATCATTGATGCATAAAATATCAATAACTAATGAACTTATTCCTTAGATAATTATTTCAAATAAAACTGGAGTGAAAAGTAGGAAGGCTAACAGATAAGATGAATGGAGAAAGTCAGTATTTTTAAAACATAATGAACAATTGATTCAGTTCCTTTTTGTTTTACAAAAGCAAATATTCATTTTCTAGGGTTCTGGTGCAAGGTAATAAATTACTCAGATTATGAGTAAAAGACATGCAATATTATTATCAGCATTTTAACAATTTAGAGCTATATTCTAAATTTTTTATGATAGGAAAACATAATATGTATATTCATGTGGAACTCTGCATGACTTAGCCACATTTTAAGGAGACTAAAAAAACTGGTAGATCATAGAGTTACTTGAAGATGAAAGGCTGAAAGCTGATTTCTGAATTCATTATAATCTTTGTAACATGGTGTATAAAGCAGCGTAATATGTTTTGATTTTGTATGTTTCTATGATGCCTTGAGTTTGAAAGTTACTGTACTTTTGGTAAAACAAATAAATATGTTCCAAAAACAAATTACATTCAACAACACATAAACCCCCACAGATATTTCAAAATATACAAATATCTTATATGATATTTAATACAAGGCTTAATGTCTTATTATTATTATTATTATTTTTTTTTTTTTGGTACTGGGGATTGAACTTGGGTCCTTGTGCTTGCGAGGCAGGCCACCAAACCGCTGAGCTAAATCCCTGGCTTATTTTTCTTTTTTAATGTGAACATTATGTAACATTTCAAACCTTCATATTAATATTTCAGTAACTCCAGTATTTCAGTGGTTATATGTATTTATCCACATAGAAATAGTTAAGAAATGTAATAAAATTACACTATTTATTTAAGTAGTGTCTTCAAACCACTTGTGATCCTCAATCAAGAATTGAAGAGCAGACACTTTTGTAGTTATAACCACTATTCTAGGATTGATTGATGGCTTAGGTTATTAATAAAACATCTTATCTCATACCAAATTCCATTAAATCATGCTTCCTGTGAAGACAGGCTGCTGTGTTCAGGTCTTGGCTTTAATGGCTGTGAAGTGGAACATGTACACTATTAACTTCATGTCTTCTTCTACAAAATAGTCAAAGCAATATGGCTAAATTCAGGAGATTGTTTTGAGAATTAGTGTGACACTTGGTTAGTTTTCAACAAATACATGTATACTCAAGTACCCTGAGATTAATTCATCTCATTATTTTAGTTTATTAACCAAAAAATAAATTTTGATAGTGGCCCTGAGATGAATTTTAATGTTAGGGTTGAAATATCAGTAAAAATTTTCAATCAGGTATCTATTTCAGTTGCCCACCCTCAAGGATCAACTTAGTCAGTGTGCATAAAACACCACATATCCAAAATGTACCCCGACAATTAAATTCAGCAAATAGCTTTAGCATGCAGATTTTGTGTCTGCCCCTGTGTTTTTGTCATAGAGAGGATTCTCCAGTGCAGCTGGTATGTGGTGAAGCACTCGTAGTGTTTTAGTTTTCTTTTTAATTTACCTAATCTCAATTTCCATTGATATATGCATAAATAGCCTTTCAAATTTTTACATGAATTGTGTTAAAACATTGCTGCCTTACATCCTCTCCTATATCAACTGGATTAACCAGTTATACTTAAATAAAATGTAAGTTCAAAATGTTGTGTCACAAGCAAAACATCGAAATTCTTGCATTTCCAATTGGAATATGAATCCCACAGTCAAATAATTCACTGACAATGTATTCAAAGATGCCTATAATTTTTTAAAGGTGTTTTAGTGTATTTTAAGAAAATATTGCTTAAAACTCAAAAATAAACTGAGTTAGAAAAGAGTGAATTTGGAATCTGACTTCTAAAATGGAAGAGTGATAAATTGTAGACTCCAAATTATTTAACTGAGAAAATGGCTTAAACCACCACTAAAATTTAAACTCTTGAAATTGTCCTCAGGCCTTTCAAAAATGGAGAAATAATAATCAAAAAGATTAAGTCTAAGAGCCGGGATGTAGCTCAGTGACACGGTGCCTGCCTAGTAAGTGCAAGGTCCTGAGTTCAATCCCCCACACAAAAAACAAACAAACAACAACAAAAAAAAAACTCTTGCTGTGGTATAATCAAGAGAGCTCTTGTCTTAGTTCTTCTTTTGTTGATGTTGCTAAAACTTAATGCCACAGATTGGACAAGTTAAATGATGAAAGTTTTATTCAGCTCATGATTTTGAGGCTGTGAAGCCCTAGATGGAAGCATTCCATTTGACAAGGGTGTTCTTGTTGATGCAGCCACACTACAGTCTTGGGGTGGCATGGGGCATCACATGGCATGGGCGATGAATAAAAGGGATAAATCCAAACTAGCATTTATGATAGATTGACTCTCACAGTAACTCATTAACCCATTAACAACTTAATCCATTTGTGAATTAAACTATTCACGAAGGCAAAGCACACATATCCTTATCAATTTTTGAATGTAACCCATAGTTCTACCTCTTAATGCTTTACAATGAGGGTTAAATTTCAGTCTGACTTTAAGTAGGGAAACTCAAGCCTTAACAGTACTCAGAGCTTTGTGACAAATAACAATTGTAAAGTGTAAAAGAGAGGGAAGAAAGACCTGCCTGAAGCCCATTTGAAAGGTGAAGCAGAAGTTTAAGAGGGTGCTCACACAGGAAGGGCCAGCAAACATTTCCCAGGCTGCACACAGATCTGCTAAAAAGAAACAAAATGCCCAACAAGATCCTCACATCTTCGGAAATGTAAGCATCACTTCTGAGTTGAGAGCACAAATTTTGGTTGAAAAGTGACTTAAAATGATGCCACCAAGTAACCCTTACATAAATAATAAAAGCAAGAAAATGGACAAGAAACATCAGAAGATGAGTATTGCATGGGAAATGGTTTTTACAATCAACCCAGTCATATAACTAAGCATGTGAAACAAACCTTGCAAACAACCAAAACATCCACCCTGAATGAGAGGAATGAGTGAGTAGTGCTAATATAACACATTATCTAAAATGTACAATTTTCAAAACATCTTATGAAATATTCAAAGAAACAGAAATGAGTGGCCTATATGTAGTGGTAGAAGGCACTGGATAGTGGCTTTAAAAAGGTCTATAAGTAAGTCACACGTGTAAATACTGAATAGTTTCTCTGGCTTGAATAAACTATAACAGTACATAAGATCTTAATGATATAACTGACAATGTGAAATAGGAAGAAAGGGACTAAAGGTGTAGGGAAAGTGGGAAGGGTAGCGGAAAGGTAATAAGTGAAAAGAAAAGAGTATGAGAAAATGAAAAATTGGAAATGAAGTGTTTGTAAAGGGGGAGGGGAGGAGTGGGTGAAGGGAGGGCAGGGGTATGGGGAAAAAATGAGAACCAAGACCTGTCATGTAAAGGTACAAGAGCCCAATGATGAATGTAACTGTACTGTATACCTAAAATGTACCAATAAACTCAATGAGGACAAAAAAGTATATCTTAAAATTAGGAGAGACAGATTTCAAAGCATTCATTACTAATTTGTTCAAAATCTGCAGAAATTTAAATATAAAGAATTAAAAGACATGAAAGTATCAGTGAGAGAATATTAATAGTGAGATAGTATCTTTAAAAAAACTAAATAGTATTTGTAGAGTTGAGAAACACAATAACTAAAATTAAAATTCACTAAAGAATGATAAATTTAATGTCATATGATTCAGTAATTATACTTCTAAGTAATCAAACACTTTGGAAAATGATCATATGAAAGCAGACACATGAAAAATTTATAATAACTTCATTCATAATTATCAACAATTGGAAATGCGAAGATGGACTACAAGAGGTGAATGGCAAAACAGAGTGGTATGCCTTTTATAGAATACTGTTATTTATAAAATTTCATGAAATTTTATTATGAAAAGAGTCAAACTTTATTCCTCACATTAAAAAAATGGAGAGATTAATGATCTCAGAATGGAAGATAAAATAGAATACAACCATCTAAGTTCACTAAAAATGTATAAAACACCCATTCTGAAGGCAGCGTGGATGGCAAAGAGCTGCCTTGAGTATCCTTGGAATGAGTGAACTATTAAACTGAAGGCAAAAGAGCATACTCTATGAGAAAATGAAAAATAATGGAAACAGTCTTTGTAGATAGGAGTGAGGGAGGGGTTGAAGAAAGGGCAGAGGAATGGGGAAAAATAAGAACCAAGGTGATTATGTAAAAGTACAAATTTCCAACAATGAATCTCATTATATTGCATATGTTAAATGTACCAATAAAATTAATTTAAAAATAAATAAAAATAAAACAAAGAAAATAAGAGCATACTCTAGACTCTCCTCTATTTAATAAAGTTGTTCACATGAAGGCAAAGGCTAACAGTCTTAATGCTGCTATACAAGTATGTTGGAAATGAGAAATAAGCAAATCAACTGGGACAGCCAGATTTCTAACTGTAGAGAGAAGACCAGTGTCATCTATGTAGTAATGGATGAGACTTATAGATATCAAGATAAATTTATGCTTACCTTTGAATATATACTGATGGTTTTCAATAAGGTAGAGATATGCAGCTAGGACTGTGAGAGCTAAACTGAAAATAGCAACTAGTCCTCTATTCACTTATGATAGTACAGCCATTAGTCAGAGAAGATGGTGGAATTGTATTCCTCCCCCATGCAATGGCACTAAATGAGGATCAGATGGATCAGCCGGGGTGTAGAGAAAAAGGATATCTCACTGCTTAGGATCCCCAAAGGATAAAACACTAATCACCAAATTAAAGTAACCAAATATTATCTGATAAATGTCTGACTTGGAGTAGAGATGGAAATTAGCAAGGTAAATCTAAACAATCTTGAAAGGTTAAAATGTAAGGACACTATAAAATACACAATGAACTTCAAGCAAATATATGGTCAAGTATAATTAATGACAATAAGTTAAAAAGATTAAGGATACAACATAAAGAATTACCATTGGACAAGTCTATAGAATTGGAGTTACAAGATAAATCAATTACTGCTGAATTATAAGCCAAGGTATAAAATCTTCATCCATCAATATTTGTATAAACAAATAATGGAAGAAATACATGAAAAATTACCATTTTCTGTGTCTTTGATATTAAATAGTAGAAAGACACAAGAGTTGATGAAACTAACTATAATTTATAACTGGCTATGACATATTAATGACCGAAGAAAAAAAGCATTGTTTAGAGACCAACTGTAGATCAGTTTAGATCAGCAGAAAAATCATAATTTGACGATGTTAATTTCAAAAAACAAGAAAACCTCATTGTCTATTTGAAAGAAAAGTCAGATTTCTCACTCAACAAGACAAACAGTCATGTGCAGCTTCTCTGAATGAAAGCATTTATAGGTATTTACTGAGTTGTACTGATACAGTAGCTGCAAAATTCTATTTGGTTAGATACAGGCAGTGAGGCTCCAATAGACGTAGAAGGAGCAATGAACATCCAAGAGCCTGAAATCAGACTTATACAATCAGAAAGCAATGAGAAGAAAAGAAGCAGGACCCAAAGTGAGCCATGATAGCATTAAATATATTATTTTTAAAAAGAAAGTTCTGGAATCTTTTGTGTATAGAAGGAATATCATTATGCTTCAAAAGCTATAGTTAATTAAGGTCACACTCTAGCAAGTGGATTAGAATCTGGTTGAATGTGTACAAATCAAATAAGAGGCTTTTGCTTAACCCATTGAAGAGTAATGTTGGATTATTGTGACCCAGATAGAAAGAATATATGGTATGTGTGTGTGTGTGTGTGTGTGCGTGGGTGTGTAAAATAAAACTTGTGTGATGAGTTACACAGGGGTTGAGAATTCATTAGACACAGGGTGTCGAGGTAAACATAATTGACTTATAAATTTTTAGCTTATGCAACTATTGGAGCTGTGTTTTTAGAAAATTTATATACTGTGCTTTCACTTTAATATATTGAAGTTCTACTTAACTGAGAAAAAATTGTAATATGCCAAATGCAAAATAGAATGGCAAAATAGTACAATTTTCTGCACATTTTACATCTACCAGTGCTTCATAAATTATATTTAATTTTCTAAGAAGCTGTGTCAGATTTTATGCTTTTGTTAACAATTTTCCTTCCAATGAAGTGTATTTTGTAAACTTCATATTGTTTAGAGTTGGAGACTGAAAATTTTGTTGTTTTTTTATTTCAGTTATTAGTTTTTTAAACCTTGGCTATATAAATTCACAGCTCACATAAGCTACAAATTCACTCATATAAAGCTGAGATAACTTCCTGAGATTAAACAAATTCTCCCTCTGTTGGCCTAATTTTAAAGGTTTCATGAAATAAATGATATATTGTTGACTTTTATAAGAAAAATGAAATTTTCCAGTAGTGATGTCAATAACAGATCTCATATTTACTTTAGCATATATAAACTAATGTGATATACACAACTAAGAATATTCACACTTTTACTTTATAATATTTTTCTTTATTTTCAAGGCAGCCACTGTTCATAGACATCAGGGAATATTTATAATCTATAAAACTTTATTATGAATATGTGATTATCATGCTAGTAATTATGAATAATGAAAGAAAATATCTTCCTAAAGAAATATAAAACAGGTTAGGAAAAAAGAAATCTAATTGTACACCATAGAAATAAATTGAATAAATATTAATGACTATAGAGGGGACATTTTGTGTCTACTTATTTACATATCTGTCATTAGCCCAGTAAAATTTCATCAATATTTCTGGCTACATTTAAAAATTGTACTTGTGAGAAAAACCCAAGGCTTGAACAAGAGAGAAAATTATAAAGATTAGAGCAGAAATCAATGCAATTGAAACTAAGAAAATGATACAAAAAATAAATGAAACAAAGAGCTAGTTTTTTTAAAGAATAAATAAAATCGACAAGCCCTTAGCTAATCTTATAAAAAAAAAGGAAAGAAAAGGCTCAGATCCATGCAATCAGGAATGAAAAAGGCGAAGTCACAACAGATCCAAAAGAAATACAGAAGATTACGAATACCTACTTTGAGAGCCTGTACTCCAAAAATGGAAA
>NW_022900942.1:14244755-14271998 GCF_012274545.1 Fukomys damarensis
CCCCTGATGGATTCACTGCTGAATTTTAAAATACATTTGGAGAAGAACTACTGCCATTACTCTTCAAACTTTTCAATGGAATTGAAAGGGAAGCTAAACTTCCAAATTCATTCCTGGAAGCAAGTATCACTTTGATTTCCAAACCAGGGAAAGATGCAACTAAAAAGGAGAACTAAAGACCAATCTCCTTAATGAATATAGATGCAAAAATCCTTAACAAGATTCTAGGAATCAGAATACAGAGGATTATCAAGAAGATCATCCATCCTGACCAAGTCAGATTTATTCAAGAGATGCAAGGGTGGTTCAATATACAAAAGTCAATAAATGTAATACATTATATTAACAAAGTAAAAGACAAAAACCATATGATCCTGTCAATAGATGCAGAAAAAGCATTTGATACAATTCAACACTTGTTCATGATAAAAACCCTGCAAAGAATTGAAATAGATGGTCTATATATTAACTTAATAAAGACTATCTATGAAAAACCAACAGCCAACATCATACTAAATGGCCAAAAACTGAAAATTTTCATGTTAAAATTAGGAACAAGACAAGGATGCCCATTATCACCACTCCTCTTCAATATAGTTCTGGAAACATTAGCCATAGCAATTAGACAAGAGAAAGAAATTAAAGCAATAAAAATAGGAAAGGGAGAAGTTAAACTGTCATTATTTGCTGATGATATGATACTCTACATTGAAGACCCAAAAAAACTCCACCAAAAGACTTCTAAACTTAATTGACAGATTCAGTAGAGTATCTGGATACAAGGTGAATGCCCAAAAATCAATAGCCTTCTTATACACAAATAACAGACTCATGGAGAGAGAAATAAGGGAAAAAACTCCTTTTACAATAGCATCCAAAAAAATGAAGTATCTAGGAATCAATCTAACAAAAGAAGCAAAAGATCTCTACACTGAAAACTACAGCACTCTGAAAAAAGAAATCGAACAGGATATTAAAAAAATGGAAAGATATCCCCTGCTCCTGGGTAGGAAGAATCAACATAGTGAAAATGGCCATACTACCAAAACTGCTATATACATTCAATGCAATGCCAACTGAAATTCCAACACTATATTTCACAGAACTAGAAAAAAGAACCCAAAAATTCATTTGGAACCATAAGAGACCTAGAATAGCAAAAGCCATTCTAGGCAACAGACACATGGCAGCAAGTATAACAATACCCAATTTGAAACTATACTACAAAGCTACTGTGATAGAAACAGCATGGTACTGGCAAAGAATCAGGCCTGAGGATGAGTGGAACAGACTGGAAGACACAAAAACAAACCCAGATGTATTCAGCTACCTCATCTTTGATAAAGGAGCTGACCATCCTCAGTGGAGGAAAGATAGCCTCTTTAATAAATGATGTTGGAAAAACTGGATGTCAACCTGCCACAGAATAAAACTAGATCCTTATCTTTCACCATGCACTAAATTAAAATCCAAATGGATTAAAGATCTAAATATTAAAACAGAAACATTAAACTTGCTGGAAGGTCAGTTAGGCAGAACTCTGGAAGACACTGGCATAGGAAAAGACTTTATGAACAAATTCCCAGTAGCATGGGAACTAGGAGATAGAATCAACAACTGGGATCTCATCTTATTAACAAGCTTCTGTACTGCCAAAGAAACCATCAGCAGAACTAAGAGACAACCAACAATGTGGGAAAAAAATTTTTACCAGCTGTTCCTCAGACAAAGGACTATTATCAAGAATATATAAAGAACTCAAAACAATCAGCCCCCCAAATATAAAGACCCGATTCAAAAATGGGCATCTGAAATGAACAGACATTTCTCAGACAAAGAAGTAAAAGCAGCAAGTAATATATGAAAAAATGTTCCACATCACTGATCATTCGAGAGATGCAGATGAAAACAGCACTGAGATTCCACCTCACCCCTCAAAGAATGGCTGCTATCAAGAAATCACATAATAACAAATGTTGGCGGGGTTGTGGGGAGAAAGGAACCCTTCTCCATTGTTGGTGGGAGTGCAGACTGGTGCAACCACTATGGAAATCAATATGGGGATACCTTAAAGAGCTGGGACTAGAGATTTCATTTGACCCAGCCATCCCTCTTCTTGGAATCTTTCCAAAAGAACTAAAAGAATCATATCACAGAGAAGTATGCGCACCCATGTTTATAGCGGCACAGTTTGTAATAGCTAAATCTTGGAAACAGCCCATTTGCCCATCCGTTGGAAATTGGATAAAGAAGATGTGGTTTTTCTATAAAATGGAATATTACTCAACCATAAAGAATGAGAAAATAGATTCATTCATAGGAAAATGGATACATATTGAAGATATACTCCTAAGTGAAATAAATAAGTCACACATGTGTAAATACCGAATAGTTTCCCTGGTGTGATTAATCTGCAATAATACAGAAGATCCTAATAAGATTACTGACATTTAGAAATGGGAAGAAAGGAGCTAAAGGTATAGGGAAGTTGGGATGGGTAGAGGAAGGGTAATAAGGAAAAGAAAAAAATGTGAGATAATGAAAAGATGGAAATAAAGTGTTTGTAGATGGGGAGGGGGAGAGGGGGTGAAGGGAGGGTAGGGATAAGGGGAAAAAATGAAAACCAAGACATGACATGTGGAGATACAAGATCCCAACAATGAATGTAACTGTACTGTATCCCTAAAATGTACCAATAAACTCAATTAAAGCTGAAAAACAAATTGTACTTGTGTGATATCTCTAGTAATTTATTAATAGTGATTAGGAAATGACAAAATATTATTTTCTAAACACTAAACATAAAATTATAGTTATATTAACAATATAGTTGTGTTACTATGGAAATAAATGCTATAAAGATCTGTTTAGTTTGATATGGTGTACTAAAGCTTATTTCACATTTTTGTATCTAATGGAGATTTAGATCTTTAACTAGTTACTGCCTTAAAATCATAAAAAATATGGATGTATTCAAGTTTATAACGCATGTATTAGTTTCCACAATGGAGAAATCCCTTGATATATAAAGGATGATCAAAATATGTGTTGAATATTTATATTGAAAAATTTTATTACAGTAAAAGATGCATTGCTGGGCCGGGAATTTAGCTCAGCAGTTCGTTGGCCTGCCTTGCAAGCACGAAAACCCGAGTTCAATACCGGTAACCCCCCCCAAAAAAAAGGTGTATTGCCATTAATCCTCTTCAAAAGACTCTCCCTCACTTCATACTTGGCTTACTATTCTTGCCAATTTTTGAAGCAGTCCTGGAAGTCTTTTTTCATGAGTGCCTTTATCATGTGTGGTTTAATATATATATGTATGTATATCCCGCTGCCGAGTTCCATTCAACACAAAGGCAGGACTTTCTCTTTTGGGATGGGAACATCACGATGATCGAAAGTCAACAGTACATTCAGAAGGTTCTCACCAAGGTCCATGGGTACTCAGATGCAGGGAGTGAAAAATAACAAATGCCACCATAGAAAGGCAACTTGTCAGAAAAGCTAATCAGATGAAATCTTTTTAGAACTAGAATCAGGGTCATTTCTCTGTCCTGGCATTGCTTATACCTCTGGTACATTGAACTAGCATCTTTATAAAAACTCAAATTCTCCTGAGGAAACAAGCTGAATCTACCAGTGGCTGCCAGGCTGCCAACAGGCACCTTGCCTTGCAGCCATTGTTCACTATTTGTTTGCACTAATGCTCCTTGCACTGAGAGATGATGTCCAGAGAGTGAGAGATTTGCAAGTCTAAAGCTTGTACAAATCTCTTATCATAAACACAAGTGTAAATCAATTATTTTATCTTAGCACAGTTTTCAATGTTCTCTTTCACCTTTTTATTTGAGAAACAAGTGAATCTTTTCATGCTGCTTATCGACCTGGCAATGTTTTATGTAATTTTATGTAAAATAGAGACAAAGAATAAAGTACACTAATGGCATTATGTTTTTAAAACTCTTTATCTAAAACCAAATATTCATTAACAATCTGGCTTCCAGCTAACAGCATGTGTCAGTTTTACTAAATGTTTCATTCTTTTAATCTTGTGGTAGATTTTAATCACATATTCTTACCAGCCTATATTTCAACTAAAGAACTAGCATTGCAAAATGTAGCTTCCCACTTCAATGATCCAATTCTACTAGTTTATTTTTGTTTCCTTTTGTACTGGGGATTGAACCTGGATCCTTGTGCTTGCCAGGCAGATGGCAGAACCATTGAGCTAAATCTCCAGACTCTCCATTGGTTTAATTTTATTGGTTTGTGTTTTACTGTTGGAAAAATATCTGATATCCATGACTTAGAAAAGGAGATTTGCTTTTGCTCATAGTTTCAGAGGACGTAGTTCATAGTCAGCTGACTCCAAGGCAGGAACATCATGGTCAAAAGATATGGGAAAGCAAAACTGCTCAGTCATGGTAGCCAGGAAGAAAAGCAGCGGAACAGTGATAGGAAGGAAAGGACTGGGGACCAGGTATAGTAGGCAAATTCACGTCTCCCTGACTCATCTGGAGACACAAAATTTACTGCTTTCATAGGTAGCTTTCAAACCAATCAAGCCGGCAATCCTGCTAAACTATCACACTGGGTTTATTAATGTGTGCTGCAGTGATAAAATAGCCCTAGCTTGTTATAACAAACATTTTCTTTTCTCTTATGTCACATGATTTTTCTTCTTAAATTCAGCTCTTAAAAATCTCCATGTCTCATTCATTGCAGCATATAGGATGAACAGACAGCTGTTAGCTGAAGTGTTTCTCTCCTGGCAGAAGAAAAGGAGAACTAGCTGAATTATGATGCACCTTATGAAATTTGTTTTAAGATACCTCAAGTCGCTGATCATATTTTGTGGACCAAAGAATGTTCTCTGTTCCAATGTTTGTCCAGAAAAATAGAAAGCAAAATTATTTATCAGGAGCAGAGTGATACACTGAAATGTCTTAATATCCAGGGGCTTTGTGAGAGAATGCTTTGTAGAAGAACACATATGAGCAGGCAGATCTGTTATCAGGCATTCTCTATAATATACATGAGAAATGGTGGTGGTGCCAACCAAGACAATAGAAGTGAGAAATGGTGTGATAAGATAGAACAATAATATGTCTCAATAAATTGGATGTATGCTAAGTAAGAATTCCTACAATCTGAAGTGTGTAGTTTTAGTTAGCATACAATTACTACCAATTGAGTTTAGAAAAAAAGATTAGTTTATGAAGGAGTAAAACAATGAGTAACATAAGCATCTATACTTTGAATACCAGGATAATTTAACTGTAAGTAAACTAAGGAAATACAATGTCACTACCTGGTAGCGTTGAGGGTCCATTTGATTCTACTGTACATAGGTTTTAAATAAAAGCTTCTGATGTGCTTGTATATTTTTCTAGCCACATTCAGTTTCATACATGTTGGCATACATTACATATAATAATAAACCGAGCATGGATCATGATTTTCTCAAACTAAAATATGAAAGTTGAAGAGAGGATAATGAAAGAATCAAATACATACATGAGGAAGATAACGTAACTAATACTGATAGAATTTTATGCAAGATAAGGACAGGGTTCAGCCTATAAACTGGGTGAGACAGTGAAAATCGACAGGATTGAACGCTTCCTTGGCATAAAATAAATATAATGGAATTTGGATAATTCCACAAGAGAACAAGAAAGTAGAAATTTAAGATTATAGATGAATTTTTCTCATTTCATGAGATCAATTGTCATCACTGAAATTAAAAGGAGTAGGCTGATCACAAATTCATGAGTAGACATCAATTAAGAAAAATCAGTGATCATAATGGTGGAAGGATAATCTAGTATATGATTAATTCATAGCTCCTAACTTTCTTGTTTCTGTGGCTTTCCCTAAAACTTAGTAGTCTGACATATTCTCTCTTTGTGACTGCATTTAACTCATCTTGACCAGTGCAATATATTTTTAAGTTATTTAACCTCCTTATTTTTATTTCATTTTTAAAGAAACATATGTCTTTTTGCTTTGCTTTTTTGCATGACTATTTATGCTGTGACCGTGAATACTTTTTTGGTCTAATTAGACAATTTTTCTATGATAGACTGCTTAGTGAAATGTGACACAACATTACTAGCCAACTGCAAATCAACCCCAAACCTCTAAATTATGTGAGAAAACATGGCCACATCGGTACAACTTCCAGACCAATAGACAGCTGCCTGTAGGCATATACATGGCTCCAGGTCAAAGTTGAAGAATCACATAAACTGTACATTAATTTTAAAATACTAAATATTATTGTTGCAAGACATTGAGTTCACAGGTGGTTCATTACACTGCAATAGCTGATTGAAATTAAAATTTCTGAAAACTATGTCATATGAGAAGCTAAATTTCTCAAAATCGTCTCTTCTGATTGCAAAATGAAAGGGAAAAAATATAAAATAAGACAAAACAAAAGTAGCAGATAAATCACATGCCCATTTATTTTAACCATTTAGCTTCATTTAGAGAAAAAGTAAACTTTCTCAAGACAGGAAGCAGAACTTTTAAAAATGCTGAGTTCTTTACCCCTCCAGACAGAGAGACAGACACTCCATCCTTCCTGTTGATTACAATGCAAGGAGACAAGTCCCAGGTCTTAGAGAAAGACATTTCTGTATTTGTAGCTAGCATGTTCACATGTCAAAGTATTAGAACAAGCATTTATGGTTACAGATTTCTCAAGTAAATGATGTAAGGAAAGGGCAGAAACATGTTTGTGATTAACTTAATAAATTATGTAAGGGACTAGGAGAAGGGAGGTCAGGAGGCTAAAACGAGGTACAAAATATACAGAATAAAACTAGTTAAGTTTCAGGGAAACATTAAAGTTCCCTTGGCAGTAGAGATTCATTCTGGGTTGCGTATACTAGTCCCGGTGTTCTAATTAAATGTTTATGTGTACTGAAGTGAGCTAATATTTCTGCCTCAGATACAATGAAATATTTATCACAGGAAGCCAATATTATATATAGATGGTGTTACCTTTGGAAGACATTCTATAAAATCTTGGGAAAATTAAATAAGGTTAAATTCTTTATCTGCACCCAAAATTAGAGACTTAACGGCAAAATGGAGAAACAATGAAAATAAAAGTGAAAGAGGGAGGTTGGGACGAAGAGCAAGACAGACAGAGAAAGAAGACAGTTTTTCTGAGTAATTTATATTATTATTTGAATGTGTGTGGTAATGGTAGGACTGGACTTTGAGAATCTCAATCTTAGCTATTTTACTTAGCATGAAAACACTTAATTAAATCAATTATATAAATAGAGGATGATCACAAATTATACTTTTTTCATTAATTTTGATGGGACAATATAACAGAAAATATAAAAATATCAATTTTATCAAAATTACTCAAAAATTTATCTGTGGTGTATTTTAAAACACTCAATACATAATGCAATGTTACCATCTGGGCAGTAGCATCTGGTCTCTCCCCAGATTCTTTTTGCATTATGGTCCTTTTCTGAAAAATACACTTTACACTGTTGTGTTGGCCTTTCTTTTTCTTCTGTGGGTGATATAATTTCAATAAACTGTCTATCCACCAAATGTGATGGTGAAGATATCAGTGATGGATGTGCTATCTGGAATTTCACTTTTCTGCATTTTGCAGTTATTCAGTTTATTAGGTCTAATCTAAATCATAAATGATTTTTAAAACCCCTTGTTTTGAATAAATAACAAATGAATTCCATAATTTTGGCCCATAAAGTACATAAATATTTTATAATAATATTTTCCTCACTTTTTGACTACAGGATAGCTTGTTAGATGTTGCTCAACTCCGCCAAAACTGCCTTGAGAATTACCGTAATCATCGACTACTACTGGGATATTTTAATTCTGTCTCTTCTTTCAAGTTCTATAATTTTTGTATTATGAATAATTGCCAATAAGGAGACATCTTTGTTTGTCATTCTCTTTCTTGACTCACACTTTTCCTCTCAGATATCCTTATATTTCTCCCTTTTTCAGTTTTTTCTTTTGGACATCTTTTGGCATTTCCTTCCTATTCAGCCTCCATGTCCCAAATACATCTGTTTTGCATTAATTCCGGGGAAGTACAAAAATTACACTGAGTGTAATTACAATAAGAGATTTTATAGATTGTAGCACAAAATTCACAAATAAAATAAACACAAATTCATAAAAGAAAATACAGAAGTCATTTAGATGTCACTAGAAACAAACATCAAAAGTGAACGCAAAGTTCTAAATAAAAAAGTATGCAGAAATAGTCTATATAATACAAATAAACTCCTGTATGAGTTTAATTCAGGCAAGCAAGAATGACAAATACCTCAGTGATGCTCAGGATTTTCAGTGTGTAAACAAACTGGCCGCCTGAGTGATGCTCAGGATAAACTGTTAATTTACTGAATCTAACTAATGATGGATGTGTGTTCATCACTTTTCACAGGTTAATGCTTGAATGAATAGTTAACTCCATTTTATAATTTGTATTAATATTATAGGCAGCTAAATTAGATAGAAATTAGAAAGTCAGACAGGAAGTGTGCCCAAGGAAGTCAGTGAATAGTAAAGAGGCATCAGAATTGTGACTGGAGATGCATCTAAAGAAGGCAAGGCCTCAGAAGTCTTACACATTTCCCTATGGGGTAAATGGAAACTTCAGATTATACTGCAATGGTTACCACCCAGTATATCAAGTCCAGGTATGCATCAGATGCCCATATAGGTGACCAGGACTTCTAGGCCCATCCTTTTCCAAAACTGAACATATGTTAGGGCCCATAGATAAGCTGAGGTTAGTATTGCTAGCCACATGACTTTTCTATGTGCCTCATTTCCTTATTGGATCAATATTATCTAAGAAGCTATACTCATAATATTATAGGTTGATAATAATTGAACCCGTGTTGTATCCACATTGTGGCTCCCCCCTGACAAATGGCCTCAGTAACAACTCACATGGAATCCCTCTTATCTCTCAGGAACTATTTCCCCAATAAGTCTTTCCTACTCTGTACCAACTTAGTCTTTTTTAATTCATTCAATTTAGGGGACAAGAACTTGGTACATCTGACATCTATCAGGTAGAAAGATATATTCGTTTTATATCATTATTATATAACACAATGAAGTTCAATATTATCAGAAAAACCAAATAATTATATAAAATGTGTATAATCATTCAACAATTGTGTTACTTTTTCATTTTAGTATTTATCTTTCTCATTTGTTCTCACTAACTGGAAAGCTTCTGAAGAGCAGTGGATGTGCAATTTATCTAATTTAAGACAATTTCTTGGTGTAAAGCAGGCTTAGGCGCAAAAAAGAAAAGGACATTTAATACAGATAGTACAACTAGTGTTAGGAACTTTTCTGCTTCTCTCACCTGAACTTGGGCGATTGTCCAGGACAAGCCTTCATAAGTTTTGTTCTAAGGTCCACTACCTAAAAGCAGAAATAGAAATAACAAAGAATCCTGGCAATTCCTAAAATTCCATACCACACCATTATACACACTGTACCTGTGGGCACGACCCTGCAATGACTTTTCTTCACTTGGAAATTGTTAAATGTTTATATATCTAGATTGCATTTCGTACATGCAATCATGACTAAGTGAATGATGGGAAAAGACATCAGCAGTAGATACACCTGGGATGATTCAGTTCGTATCAATCATTCTGTCAACCACGCCGTTAAAGACTCAATGGGAAGTGTGCTAGGACTTCACACATTTCAAATCCCTAAACGAAACTTATTCCTTTCCCAACCATGCTATTTTTCTTTCCACTCCTGACACTAACTTTCTGCCTAAAACCACCTAACCATTGACTCTGAGCATACCTGCCAATCAGCATCATTAAACTTGATTAGCTGCTTTTTCCATAGCTTTGTGGTTGAATTTCAATTTGTTCCTCACACACACAAGTACCTGGAATCTCTACCTCTAGGAGTTCATCATCCACTGTATCATGTTCTCCATGGGACATTTAATGCAAAGGAAACTATACAACAAATGTAAATGCCAAATCTACACAAGCTGGCACAGTAAGAGAGTGTGGATGATTCTGAAGTAGATACAGCACAGATTTATCTTCAGATTTATAAAAATACTGCTACCTTCAATTATGATGAGTTTAACCACATACATATAACACCAACAGAAACACCAGAACCACATATGTTGCAAAAAATCAGAATATATATATTTTACTAGGCAATATGCCAAGATAAAACAGTAAGTATCACAATTTCCAAGAAAAGGTAAGCATAGATTTCATGAACTATAGTCCATGTCAAAGCAGTGACAGCTATTTTAAGACACTACAGTATACCCTGGTAAAGTTTCAGTCCAGAGTTCTTGGCCTCCGTCATTATAGGTTCTTTCCTTAGACCTAAGATGCCTCCAAAACACTGTGCACCTTCTAAGGCTTCTGGCAATGAACCTAAGGGCCAGAAGTTTAAGACACTCTAGGAGAAGGTTGAACTATTGTACAGTATTTTAATTACATTACATTATTACAATATCATTTATAGTATTTTATTAAATTAAATCACATAACTTTGGGAACCAGCATATTTAAAATTTAAACTATAAAATTAAGTATTTTTCTTAGAATATCTGAGATTTATAATTTTTCACAATTCCCTGATTTTCTAGGAGTGTAACACCTGTGAATTTCAAGGGTCCACTGTATTATTAAGGGGGGAAATGTTTCAATGAGAAACTCGCGTTTTTCAAGAAGAAGTGCTTTATAGGAGATAACATATTTATTGAAGTATTATACACAATAATTTCATTGTTCTAGAAATCCCATGTACTCTGGCTACTCATTTCTCCTCTAACCAAATTATGAAAATCACTGCTTTTTTTTAACTGTCTAAACTGACTGTGTAGTTTTTTGCCTTTTCAGAACACCATATGTTTAGAGTCACTAGCCTTACTTAATTTTAGTTTTGCTTTTTACATAGAGTAATATGCATTTGTTCTCTCCACGTCTTTTCATGGCTGGATAGCTTATCTCTTTTTAGTGGTGAATAATATTCTATTTTCTGAATATATTACAGTACATACATATATTCACCTACTGAAGGATATTCTAGATACCTCAAAGTTTTGGTATTCATAGATAAAGCTTCTGTAAGAATTGAAATATATATATTTTTTTCACATAAACTTTCTACTCCTATGGGTAAATATTGAGGAGTTCAATTGTTATATGGCAAGACAATGCTTAGATTTGTAAGGAATGGACAGACTGTCTTCCAAAGTGGCCACATGATTTCAGCATTACCACCAGCTATATCATTTTTTATTCTTTATATTTTCTGTATTGCAACACTGACATCATTTCTTAATGAGTCCCATTATTCAAAAAAAATTTTATTATGAGTCAAAAAGTAGAAAGACTGTTTTTTTCTGACTCTAGATACTAAGAGCATTCAGAATGTGTTAAAAACACAAATATTCTTATCTTCATGAAAAAGGACAAATAAAGATAATTTAAACAGAATGTTTAGTGTTTAGCCAAAACACTTATTTTCCCTAAAATATCTGAGTAGTTATTTAAATTTTCTACTTTATTATTTGTCATGGACAGCTGGTGTCAGGCTACAAAAATAACAGTAATTAGATGTACAAATAATTCTCTTAACTACCTAATAAGATGGAAATTCACATTTTTGTTTCCACAAGTAATCTAATTATTTACAGCAATCCATAAAAATGGATAAATTCCTACCACAGAAAATGGAAAATTCACTTGAAAAGGTAAAGAGTTTTAAAGACTAAATTAAAACAAATCAGTACTGCATTCCTTTGCAGTTAGTTACTCCCAAAATATTCAAGATTGTGAAATAAGAGCATTTATAATTATGACTAGGAAGAGTGAGCTGGTTGTTAAAATAAATGCTCTAAAATGGAGTAAGCTATATAAATAATCAAATGACTGCAGAAAAACCTGGAGCATGACCTTATTTATATCACAGTGCTTCTTTCAAAAAGCATGATTTATGGTAGTATTTTAGGCTTTCAAAACATTATTTTTTTCCATTAAATTTATTGGTACATTTTAGGTATACAATACAGTTACATTTATCATTGGGATCTTGTACCTTTACATGATGTATTTTGGTTCTTAGTTTTTCCCCATTTCCCAGCTCTCAAAAACATTCTTGAATTGGATAGAAAAATGTCAATAAAAATAAATTTTAAAACAGATGCTCTCAAAGATATTCTAAAAAAGAAAAACTACAATGAACTTGAGTTTTGAAAGGACATTAAATTCACCCTAACAAATAACCAAAAGAAAAGAAAGAAGGCAAAGAGTTAAGGAAAAATAACTTTTCATATTTAATTGTTTTCCAAAGGCCATTTTAGATCTATGTTAATTAAGGAAAAATAGATCACACTATCCATAGCTTGGGGATCAATAAAAGTGGAGAGAAAGCAAATATTTAATCACTGTTTAATTCGAATGTGCCTATTGAGTTTTTCATGCTAGGAATTGAACATGAGTTTGTCCAAATGTATGCATAACTTTGTCATAGAATAAAAATATAAAAACTTAAAAAGAGCTCTTTAATAAAATTTAGAGCAATGGGAAAAAATAAACTAGACCTACTCTGTATCTATGTAATACATTTAAGCAAAGTTTGCACAAACAATAATACTTTCAGACACATGATATTGTGAATGAATACACTATATCAAAAATGTTTGCTAGTATCAAGTATACATGAGACATACTTGAAGAAGTCTCTGAGGCAAGAATTTGAGAAATGACCATGAAAATTCTTGAATGCATTGCTGAGGATTTTGAGTTTTATATGTTAGACAATTTCAGGTAGTTGAATAAACATTCTAACTTAAGCACTTAGAGTTAATGATATGTGTGATTTTATTTGACATTTGAATATTTTGGAGATTTCATTAAGTGATGGTGAGATGATCATATGAAAAGTAATGAACAGAAAATAGAATATAATGAAAAGAAAAAAATAATAGAGATAATTAATAATAATAGATAATATATATAAATAATAATAGAGATAAATAATTTTATTAATAATAAAAATAATGACTTATAAATGTAGATGTATTTACTCTACTTGAATTAGTATGATATTTCATACATTGTTGAATATGGTTTGTCTATACTTTATTGAAAATTTTTCCATGTATTCTTATAAAATATATTTGCCTATAGTTTTCTGTTCTGGTGATGTATTTGTCTGGCTTTGGAATTGGAGTAATAACACTGGCCTTATTAAAAGGGTTGAAATAATTTCCTCCTCTTCAGTTGTTTTGGAATACTTGGAGAAAGATTAGAACTAATTCTTTAAATGTTTGATAAAATTCACTTGTGAAAACTTTCTGACTCTGGGACTTTTCTTTGTGAAGATGTTAGATTCCATTTGAATAGAAGTTACAGTCTACTATGCAAAGACTTTCTGTATCTTCATTATTTTAGGTTGCATGTTTCTAGAAATTTTACAATTTTTATGTTATATTTTTTTATGTAGAATTCTTTTATTTTCATATGATCTATTATCAACTATATTAATTTCTTTTCCAACATAAAATCTATGCTGGGGAATGTGTCATGTGTCTTCAAGAAAAGTGTACATTCTGCTGCTGTGTGGAGCAATGTTTGACAAATGCCTTTTGGTTACATTTTCTCTAAAAGGTTGTTCTCATTTTCATTTTCCTTCATGAGCATTTTTGAAAATGGACTTATCTGTTTACAGAACTCTTTGATTTTGGCATGCATGTATAGCAAAATTAGAATTGTTAATCCATTTACATGAGATGTACTTTAGAATCTAGAGTATAGTACTTATATATATTATTTCCCATTCTGTTTTTTTATTTTCCTTTCTTTATGTTTATTAAGTTTATTGGTACATTTTACTAATAAAATATAATGATATTCATCATTGGGAATTTGTGCTTTTATTTGACATATCTTAGTTTTATTTTTTTAAATTCCCTTGCCTTCCCTTCAAGCCTTTGACCTATTCTTATTTACAAAGACTTTGTTTCCATTTTCTTCCTTTTCTCATTAATTTTTAATTTTTCTCCTTATTGCATTTTTTCAGGACATAAAGATTGCATTGCTTGTGGGGAGTTGGTACACATATGTAACACATGTTAATTCTTTTTTTCATTTCCTTACCCTTGCTTTTTCCATCTTGATCCCTTCTCCATTTGAGAAAGATCTATGTCCCAAATTTCTATTATCTAACTTTTATTTTGCTATTTGTATTTGTTATATAAGAGATACCATGTGATATTTAAGTTTTTATATAAAATTTATTTCAGTTAATATTATGGTCTCAATATGTGTCAGTTATCCTACAAAAGCCTCAACTTTATGTCATTATGGCCTAGTATTACTTCTTTTGTGTACATATCACACTTCTCATTCCAAACCAACATATTTCTAAGCACTCCCTTCCCTGAAGTATTTTTATAGACTTGGTTTATAGTCAGATTATGGATAAAGTTTCATACTCCATATGAGTGCCCCTCTTATATTCAAATGTTTTCTAATTGTGTACATTAAAATTCACTCTTTATGCCAAAGTTGCAATGACTTGGATGAACGCAATGCCATATAGTCACAAATATGTTACAAAATAGCAGAGTATCATCACCCTAATTGTTTCCTTCCAAATCCTTGTTTGCAACCAATAACTAAATATAAGTATTCTTTTTGCTTGTGCTAAACATTTTAGTTTTAGAATAAAAACTCAAAATTAACTTTCAATCTTTTATTCTTCATACAATGATAAATGACTCACTTAAATATTAACATACAATATTAAATTGTAGTGGAGTATGAGTAGATCTATGCAGAAAACATAAGGAATTTGTTCCTGAGATAAATACATATTTCACTCAAAAAGTTAAGCATGTCAATTATAATATTTAGCACAATATTTCCATGATAAATTTTAAGAGTTATTGTGTGCAAAATGTCCCAGTTTCACATAACATATTGGAGCAATTCTTTTCTTTGTTCAACACATTCAATAGAACTTATAAATGTTTTCTTTTTTCCATGTGCCATTCCAGCTGCTAAAATCAGAACAAGGAATGCAATTGTATCCTTAGTCTCATTAACTACAAGAAAACCAAAAATTTTATTAAATGATTTCATTTGTTGGTAACATCCTTAAAGAATAATGCAGATGAATAACAGATCAATGATGGTAAAGGGATGTAGAGGTGGACCACTGAGATTTCTATGAAGTAGATCACTTTTGACCATAGACTTAAATCAATGACAAATACAGGAGAGCACAATTAAGGAGAAAATGAATATAGGCAAAATAAAAATTTGAAAATACATGAATAAATTTTGGGTATTTGTATCCTAGAAACCAAACCAGCACCAAACAAGTCCTAACTCTGCTGCATGCAAAAAATACACTTCATCGAGAAAGATACACACTGAGTGGAAATAAAAAAAATAAAAAACTGTATTCCATGCAAGTGAAATACAAAAGCAAGGAGTATATACACTTATATTTGATAAAAAATACTTCCAGACATAATTAATGAGAAAAGACAACTATATATTGGTAAATAGAACAAACTGAATATGAGAATTTTAGCTAGATATGCCTCAAACTTTGGTGAACTTATGTTTCTAGGAGAAAGACTATTTCACATAAAATGACATGTAATTCCCAATGCAGTAATATATATAATAATGGTAATTTTGATACTCCATTGTCAAGCATAGGTCATCCATAAAAACATGAAGAAATAGTGGAATTTAGTTACATCTTAAATCAAATGAATTTAACAGGTAATCTACAAAACATTCAATCCAACAAGTACAAGATATACATTCTTCCATGGAACACTCTCCAGAACAGATCACTTTAGGCCATAAGGCAAATCCTAACAATATGAATTATTAAAACAAATTATAATTTATTATCAAGGCACAACAGAATGAAAGTAAACACTTAAAGTAAGAGAAACTGTAGAAAGTATAAAAACACATTCACTTTTGAATAATCAGTGGGTCTTTGAAGAAATCTTAAAGGAAACTGAAAAACTCCAGAAGTGAAAACATGAAAACACACACTAAAAAAACACAATATACTAGAATCTCTTTGATTTGGCAAAAGCAATTTGGGGAGGGAAATATATATATATATATATATGAGTTCTTAAATCCAAAAATTAGTGTGATCTCAAATAAACAACCTAATGGTGTTAGTTAACAGATTAGAAAAATAAGAACAAACAAATCCAATCTCAACAGGAGGGAGAAAATAGATTATAAAGATCTACACTGAAATCAGCGCAAAGACATCAATAGAAAAGTGCACAGGATCAAGTAAACAGAGTTAGTTCTTAGAGAAGGTGAACAAGATTAATAGACACTTACAACTGAACAAGAGAAAGAGAAGATGAATATCAATACAACAAGAGATGAAAAGGAGGATGATACAATGGATACCATTAAAAAAAAACCTGGAAGATCATTAGAGACTATTTTGAAAACATATATTCTAATAACATGGAGAAGCTAGAAGAAATGGATAAATTTTTAGATGCACATGGCCTACCAAAATTTAACCAAGTGGACATGAAAAATAAGTAAACCAATAACAAACAATGAAGTGGAATCCTTAATAAAATGTTTGCCAATAAATTAATAATCGGGTCCAGACAAGTTCACCACTACATTTTATAAAAATCCCATTGTAGAACTTACACAAATGCTCATCAAATTAATCCATGAAATAGAAAGAAGAATGCTTTCAAGACTCATTTTAGAAGGCCAATATAACTCTGATACCAAAATTATATAAATAGTAAAACCAAAAAGAAAATTATCGATCAATAAATATCCTTGATGAATATAGAAGCATCCTTACAACATACTTGGAACCCAAATAAGAACAAATTGAAAAGATCGTACACCATGACCAAAGGGGTGCAAGGATGGTTCAACGTAGATAAATCAAAAATACATAATACACTGCCTGAATAGGATCAAGAATAAACATCACATGATCATCTCACTGATGCAAAAATATCTACCAACAAAATTTGATTGCTATAAGATAAAAGCCCTAAAGTAATTATAATATTGAAGGATCATACTACAATATAGTAAAGGCTATATAGGACAGCTTCAACCAGCCTCATTCAGAATAGGGAAAAGCTACAAGTAGTTAGGCAAGAAGAAAAAAATGTATTTAAAGAAAGATGAAGTCAAATTAGCCTTACCGATGGATGATATGATCCTAAAGTTGGAAGATCCTAATAACTCCATTAAAATATGTCACCTTTTATAAAAGGTGACAAATTCAGAAAATAGCAGTAAAATTACCAAAAAAACACAAACTAAAAAACAAAATGAAACAAAAGGCACTATAGGCAAATAATAAATTAGCTGAAAAGGGAAGCAGGAAAAATTTTAATGTGTAATAATGTCAAAGATCTCTAATATAAAAACTATAGACATCTGAAGAAAAAATTTGAGCAGACACTAGGAGGTGGAGTCATGTACCTGTTCATACATTGGCAGGATTAATACTTTCAAGTGGCAAAATTACCAAAAGCAATCTGCACATTTAAGAAATTTTTGAGTAATTTCTAATGACACATTTAACAGAACAATAATTTAAAAATCCTAAAATTTTTATGGAGACAAAAAAAGACTCAGAATAACTAAAAAAATCCTAACTAAATTGAGTAGGGAAGGAAGCATCACAATAACAAATTTCAAATTATATAATAGAAAAAAACAATAATAAAAATTGCGTGTTATTGATACAAAAATATACCAATGGAATAGAAGGGAATCAGAAATAAAAATGTAGTTATAGCTATCTGATTGTTGACAAAGTCAATAAAAATACTTTAAAAAAATGATGGTTTTTAATGTATGATGCTTAGCAAACTCACTATGTATTTGTAGAAGATTGAAATGAGATACATATCTTTCACATTGAAAAATAAATTCAGATTTGATGAAATATACAATTTGATATTTTGAAATTATTGGAAGAAATAATAAGAAAATAAGGGAATATGTATATATGTACATACATAACTATTATATAGTATAATATACTATATAATGTACTATATATAATATACTACATATATACTATATATTATACTATTATATAGTATAATATACATTATATATACTGTACATTATATATACTGTACTATATATTGCATATTTTGTTTGTAAAAATAGCTAATTTTGCTGATTTTGTTGTGTTATTGTAGTCACTTTATTGAGTTTTAAGAATATTTTATATCGCTTCTCGGCCTTTTGGCTAAGATCAAGTGTAAGAATATTTTATGTTTCAGTTTTATGTGGCTTATACATAATCTGTCAATATTTTTTCAGTCAATCATTGTTCTTTTCAAGCCTTTTCCTCTGGCACAAAAGTTATATCATTTCTATAATGCATTTCATTTGGTAGAACAATTTTCCCCATTTCCCAACTATACAAATATTTTAATGTTTGGTACAATATTCTGTATCCAGAAATATTTTTTGGCATTTCTGACATGTGGCGTGCATTTTTAAAATTTCTTTACACATCCACAACTGCAGTGGGCATATATTTGGGCCACGGGAGCATTGTTCTTTGTCCCTCCCATATTCACCTTTTATTTTATGTGGTCTTAGAAGAAAATCATGTTTTTCATTTAGCAGTTGCTGATGATCCCCTCCAGACCCACATCACATAGGAAGGAAATTCAATCTCCTGGCTTTCTCTAGTCTTTCCCAGGAGTATTTTTCTCAAAGAAGAGAAGAGCCTGTGATCATTTTGAATTTCTGCTTGTCTATCCAGATTCCAAAGGCTCTGTGCTCTCATTCTGCACTGTTTACTCTTTAATAGTTTTTTTTAATTAGACACATAAATTTGAAATAAACCTTCAAAAGATATGCAACTTTCTAACCAGGAATTGATGAAATTTTCTAAATAGATGTAAAATATATTATTTCCATGAATTGGAAGATGTGTTATCATAAGGTGCTATTTATTAACAATCTTTCAATGCCATTCTTATAAAACTCATTTATTTACATATATTTGATGTCATAAATATACATTTTATTTGAAAATGTCAAATACATGAAATAGTAGAAGCATTTTTAAATTGAAGAGTAAAGTCGGCAAATTTTAAAATGACAATGACCAAGACAGTGAAATATATTGTTCCTCAGTATTCAAAACAATTGCTATGCATTGCATTTAGAAATTTAATATCTTTTGAATTTATGAGAGAGAAACAATAGATAATTTTTGGTGGAGAAAGAATTATTATAGTACAAGAAAAATGCATTTGGCATAACAACATAGATTTAAAACTGTAAGGGCTGGGGATGTAGCTCAGTGGTTCTGCCACCTGCCTCACAAGCGCAAAAACCCACGTTCGATCTCTGGTACCCCCCCAAAAAAAACACTGTAAAATGTGCATGAAGATGTAAAAATACAATACTGTTATATAATGAAGTAATTATATATTTTACAATATCAATACATAAAAGTCATAACTTGTATTTAAAAAGCTGTTATTTTTAATCAAGGTCTATATTTCAGCAAATGTACTTCGAATATGCAATGAGAATATACAAATAACTTGTGTAAGTTAGTAAACATAGATCATATGCTTAATTTGAAATAAAAAGGCTAGAAAGAAGAGCAGACATCTTATAATGAAGTTAGCCATGTGGCATTTTCATTTGAAGCTATGACCTCAACTTATCAGAAAAAGATTAATTTGAACTGTGAGTTTACTGTTCACTCACACTTCTGACTGAAATTCTAAGTACTGGATAGGATGACCAAAACCACCACCACCACCAACAACAACAAAACACATGCATTAAAAAATAAATAAAGTAAAATTCTCAGACATTAATTGCACTGTGTGAAAATGATATATTGGATTTTAAAACCTATTTAGCAGCTATTCCTAATGTTGTAAATTTGCTTTTTTAAAATTTCACTACTTAGACTTTTAACCAATTATTTTCAATATGTTTCACTCAAGCATTCATAATAGCCATACTGAATCCAATACAGCTAAAAACCCCCAAAATGTCCACAGATTAAAATTTTGTATATTAATAAAATTATCTCAAATGTTTTATGTTTAAACCTTAGGAAAGTACACACGAATGCTTATTTTTACTATAGCATTCTATAAAATAATGCACTTGGTACAAATATGAGCAATAGTATTTCATGTGCCCTCTTGAGCCATTAGAATGGCAAGGCTGCTTAAATGGAAAGTAAAAGTAATAGATTGTGAATATTCTGGTTGGTTAGGTAAAGGTGTCTCTATTGTGTCTTAGTTGTGGTAGATTCAATTTTACATGCACTGGATAAATGCAAAGTATATGAAAATGAGTTTTATATTTGATCAGTTCAATAAAAACAATTTAAGACACAGACAAGGCTAGTATAAATGATAAGCAGTCTGAGATTAGTCTTTTATGGATGAGAGGTTGTGAAGACACTTTATATATAAGAATGAAATTGGCGTTAGTCCTGAGATTTTATAGATAATAAATAATGTAGAGTAGTTTAATGATACCTACTTCCTTTAATTAAACAGTGATCACACTCATACATTTAACAAGCCTATTATATTTTGAAATACAAATTAGCTTTCTATTTCACTGATACATAAATAACAGAAAACCATTACTACACACTATAAAGTCTGAAGCAATTTACATGGTAATATATGATTTTCTAATATGTCAGAGAAAATCATTACATGGGTTCTGTAACAAGATAGTCAACGCTACTTTACTACTAATCCAAGAAGCAAGAGAGCATTTACACTTTGGGCAAACTGACTAAATGAGAGTTATGATTGAGTTTTAGATACATTGTAAAGAAATGCATCACTCATACCTAAAGAATTGAAAGTGTGCTCTTGTTAAAACTCTGATTAGATCTGTGACTTTAATTTCTTTTTTTTCTTTTATTAAGTTTATTGGTACATTTTAGGTATACAGTGTAGTTACATTCATCTTTGGGATCTTGTACCTTTACATGACAGGTCTTGGTTCTCATTTTTTCCCTTTGTCCCTGTCCTCCCTTCATCCCCTTCTTCCCTCCCCATTTAATTTCACTTGCTAAGTATTTTGTTCCCTTTTACAAATGCTTCATTTTTGTGTTTCATTTTTTTCCTAGATTCCATCCGTTCATTGTATCCTTCCTGCTTGTCTGTCTTAATCTTGCTTTTTTACCTTGCTATGTCTCATCTAAATTTTCTCATCTCTTCGGCATTCACTTCATAATTGACATAGTGTAATCCATACATAAATACTAAAAACAACGTAAAAGAAGCAAAACAAATATATGTTGCCTTATAGGTTTCAATAATACAGGTATGCATATAGGAAATATTGAAAGTACAACAAAAGCCTATCAGAAAGACAAAATTATTCTTGGAAATCAAAATTCTTTTCAGTTCTCTTCATTGTCACAAAGCAAGAATATATTATGAGAACAGAAGATGACTGTTAACAAAGAGAAATATAATATAGGGCAATGTATTTGTTTTGTTTTGTTTTGTTTTCTTAGGTGAAAATGTGCACTGTATACCACATTGTTAAGCAATGACATCCTCCATGTGTAAGATCTAGTTGGTAACCACAGGCAAGAAAAATAATGTTAAAAACAGAAGTAAATTTCCTGCTAAATTGAAAATTCAAATGTTACATTTTTGAAATAATGATTTTGAAGTCTAAAGTATATTGATTCGATATTTTACTTTAATGAGTATTTTTAAAAATGTGTTTGTTAAACATACAAATTGGAAGTGTGGCAATTATATTTCATGATGCCTCCGATATAAACTTTGGTGCTCATGTTTGATATACAACTAGAACATATACTAAAGTAAGTCCCTGGCTTATGAATAAGTGCATTTCTGGAAGGATGTTCAAAGTCAGATTCATTTGTAAGTCCAACAAAGTGAGTCTCACACACCTTTACCACAAATATGCAATGTGTATTGCTTTGCACTTTCTAGCAGTTTCCTCCACATCACCACTGCTTTTCCTCTTGCTCCCAGACATCCTGGGCTCTCATGGAGCAGCACTGAGCTACTGTACATTATCACATTGTACAGTAAGCACACAGCCACACAGCTGTGATAATTTCCAGCACATACATGAGCTACTTTCAAAATTTATTCGCATCTACAAATGTTCATAATATAAGGTCCATTTGTATCTGTGAAATTCTGCAACTCATAAGTCATGAACTTCATGCATTTTTCAGAAAATGTATTTATTGAAAAATTTTCCTATCTATGATGTGTAAGACAATAAACCAAAGAGCCAAAAATTTAGCCAACAAAATGATTTCAGATGAATCAGAAAGCACAGGTTCAGTGGATACTATGTGTTAGCGAGTGAGCAAATTCCTTAGAAAATTTATGTACTTATTTTGCTGTTCTGGGATTTGAACCCAAGGCCTTTTGCACTGAGCTACATCCCAGACCTTTGAAAAAAATTACACTGAGGGATTTCTCTTTTAAAACTCTGAATGTTCTCTACAAAGCTGATAATCACAAGTTCACTAAACAAGCCTTCTGATACACTGAGATATTTACTGATGTATGCATATTAGGGGAACTCAGCTTTTCTGAACAAAAATATTTTCTGAACAAAAAGGATATGATTTGGAAAATCATGAAAATTAATCAGATAAAGGGCACAGTATAAATATCAATAAAATATTTTATTGCTTATAAGGAAAAGTAGAGATCAAATTTCTGAGAAAAATGAAGATATTCAGTTTGACTTGAATATTTTATGAAAAAAAGACTATAATCAAAAATGAATTTAGAAAGAAAATGATGAATTAATGTCAAAATATTTACATAAATTTAATTTTACTCTAGTTGCAAGGGAAATGATTATGTTATTTAATTAAGAAAGCACAAGATGATATATGTGACTTAACTCTTTCTGTGGTAGAAATTGTGTTGTGTGAGAGGCTGAGCCTGAAGGAGACCAAATAATGAAGTTGTGTAGAAGTCAGACTCTGTTGACCAGTAGACAGATGCAAGTCAACCAGTTCTGAACACTGGTCATCTAGTAAGCAAATAAATGTTGAACGCTTGTAAGTACTGGTCCTTGGAAATCCACTCGTGAACACAACAGAGAGATGCTAATCATAACAAACATGTACACTTGGTAAGTAGTGGATGATAGGTGCTAGAAATAATGGCAAACCCAATCCTGGGGTCAGAACCAGCAGGACAGGTATGAATCACAGATTTATAGGTTAGACTTTCTTAAAAAGTTGACATGGAGACCTACTGAAATATTTGTGGGAGGACAATTTCAGGAAGATAAAATATTCTATGAAAGGACTTGATGTAGGAGATGTGGCAAGAAGAAACTGAGGAGAGTGTCTCTGGAAGAGATCGAACGCCAGCACCAATACGAGATGAGATTCAAGAGATAACTAGAATACAGAACATGTGGCCAAGAGTGGCCTTTGTAAGAAGACTCACCTTTTTGCATTTAGCATTACACAAATATAATCCATGCACCATGCAATTTACCACTCAATAAAAAAATTCACCGTTATTACAAAATCAGTTTTAAGCTATTTCATTCCTTCATCAGGAAAGCAAAATTGCTCACTAGGAATTGTCACCCTAACCTTCTTTCCCTCTCTGGCAGCCAGGAAGATACTTTATGCCTCAGCCTTCTGCCTAGTGAAGATTTTTCAAAGAAGTGGAATCACATAATATATGATATTTGTGTCTAGCTTCCTTTGGCTTTGCACCAGGTCGTTAAGGTTTAGTTTAATGGTATGGTGTATTATTACGTATTCCTTTTTACTGCTGAAAAATATTAATTTTCTAAAAATATGAAGAACTGTTAAAATTCTTTCACAAGTTGATGGATATTAAAATTTTTACACTTCAGACTATTATGAATAAAGCTTCTAGGAACTGTTGAGTGGAAATTTCATGTACTTGCAAACTCAGTTTATCTTGAGAATATAACAAGGGTTGAATTGTTGCATTGTGCATTGAACCTCTTATAGAAATGTCAGATTCTTTCCCAAAACTACTATAATATTTCACCATTCCATTAGCAATGAATAAGTGTTCAAATTTTTCCACATCCATAAAAATACTTGCTATTATTATCTAAGGTTTTATTTGTACCTTTTCTAGTTTATTTCAAGTAATATCTCAACTCCAGTGATTTGCATTTCACTGGAAACTAACTGTCAAGAATGGAGAAAAGGAAATCAGTGCATCATTAATCTCTGCCTATGATGCTCATGTACAGTCTCTGTTCACACAGCTGATGATGGTGGAAGAAAAGTAACCCCATCTCACAGATATATTTGCCAGAAATTTAGTCTCTGAAACTTGGAGTGTGAATGAGTTTTGCTGAGATTTAGGTGTTTTGAACAAATATTCATAGTTTTCTATTTGCTCTTAGAACATTTCTCTAAGCTCTTAGAATATATTCTGGAGATAAAAAAATTATTTCCCTAATTATAGATATCCATTTAAAAGCAATGCAGTTCTGCATGTGGTTTTTCACATAAGTAGAAACTCCAGAATAATATTTTAGCATTTTTATTCAACATTTGATCTTTCAAATAGCAAAAGGAAATACAAAAATATAAATATTATAATACATAGAGATATGCTAAGTAATCATGTCAATTGTACTGAAGTCATTCAATTATGGATACATTTCTTTCTAGAACTTTAATATAATGAACATATGTAATATTTGTACAAGGACACAAATTTGGAAGGATATTTATAAAATGCTTTTCATTATCATTTTATTTATATAAAAGAAAATAAACAGATGTATGATTATCTAACTTCTATCCAAACACTGTCCCCCAAAATTATGTTCAAGTTCTAGCCGAAGTAATTTTACCCATTTAAAGTCCCATAAAGGCATTGTTTACTGATTTGATGACATCTGTCAATCTCATCTGATTGGCATATTAACAATTACTGGTAAGATTAAACATCTTTTCATGTTTACTTACCTTATTTCAGATAAATACACTAAAAATCTTTAATGCTCTATGGCTTGATATTCAATTTGTTTATCAAAAATATCCCACAAAAATATTTTTGTATATCCATAAAATTCTATCAAGTATTTGTAAACATGAATTTTAACAATTTATTATTCACTGATTTTATGTGTTGGTTTTTACAGATAATCTAATAAAATAAAAGCAGCATATTATTTGTATATCTACATTATAAATAAGTATATATAGAAATATAAATATATAAAGATCTATATCCAACTACACTTAAATATTTATGTATAGCTATTGAAAAATTTTAGAGATGTGGCAATAAATAAATAAATGAACTAAATGCTAAACCTATTCTTTTCTCATTGGTAACCATGTGGGTAATAATTTTTGTTACTCTAAAATTATGCATATTACTAGTCTAAATGTTAGATGCAAGAGTAGAATCATAATTTCATAATTTTCCTGAACATGATAAACAAAGTAAAATGAAAATCTAATATATTGAAAAGTTTTTCAATAAAAATTTTATAACAAATAAGAAAATATTTTGTAATTATCCAATTTATACATTTGAATGTTTAAATGTGTAATTCTAAGTCACAAGAAATTCATTTATCAAATGTTGCAGGGAATGTAATATTGATTACACCCAAAGCAGGATATAAAGAGTTAACCCCACAACTGTCTTGTTTTGAGAAGGGAATCTGGCCAATGCCTACAGGCCAAGGTCAGAGTGACTTGCACCCAAATTTCATTTCCATAAGCAAAACCTTCTTACTGGAAGGACAATGTTCTAATTATAACCATAAATTTTGTCTCTTCTGTACCTAATTGGAGAATGCTATCTCTTGTCCTTTATGAGCCTTGTTTACATTAATTTCTGTAGAATCCACACATATCCCTGCCCTTTCACATAGCTTGCCTTTATCCCAATTGATTGCTAATAAAAGTTAGCTCTTGGGACTGGCCAGTGCCTTTGTAGGTTGCACCAGCATTTGTTGTCCCAGCATCGTGCTTTCTCTCTCTTAGTTCTGTCTCTTAGCGTATCTTTTATCAGGCCTGCATCATATTCTGGACATGGTTCTGGAAAATAACTTCAGGGATCTCTGATAAATTTTGCATGTACACCTCTTTATTTGTTATCATAAAACCTTGCATTTAATTTGCATAACAAAATCACCCTTTATGAATTTTGTCACAAATTTTGTATTTTAAAGTTCTATTATAAGCCAAATTAAAATTAAGAAATGCAAACATACACCTAGATAAACCTCATTTCTATGCCCAGAATTCTGGAGAAGAAGCTGTAGGTACTTCAGGGATCTCTGATAAATTTTGCATGTACACCTCTTTATTTGTTATCATAAAACCTTGCATTTAATTTGCATAACAAAATCACCCTTTATAAATTTTGTCACAAATTTTGTATTTTAAAGTTCTATTATAAGCCAAATTAAAATTAAGAAATGCAAACATACACCTAGATAAACCTCATTTCTATACCCAGAATTCTGGAGAAGAATCTGTAGGTTGAGAAATGTGCACAGCAGTATTTTCCCTAAACATCAGACAAAATTCTAAATATTTTATCCTTAAACTTGCCAATTGTACTTTTTCAGATGTCCAGGAATGATGTGTTGTATTTTTCTAGCCTCCATGCTATTATTTTGCCTATCAGCAACTTATTAATAATACTTTTATTAGTAAATTAAAGACTGTTGATGACATGATCTGGTTACCAAGAGCCATAGCCCTTTGTTTATGTTATTGCACATTGACCAAAAGGATTCTAAGTAAGAAACTGAGTGACATTTTCCCCATTAGATTGCCTTAGGCACAGATAATAGCTCATTCTTAAAATTGTATGCCTTTTGAGTGATATTTCTGCATCATTAAAATTCCTGTTCATTACCCAATATCAAATTTTTCCCAACATAACACCATAGATGCCTGCATGACATTTCAAAGGTGGATTGAAATGAGGAGCATGCAGAAGATAGAGGGAAAAAGGAAAAGTTAAATTACCACATCACAGTCATTATTTTCTATTTCATTTTTTCATTGAGAGACTGGATATCTTACAATGTTTCTAGGTCATTTTTTAGCTTGTTATAATTAGATATCTTGTTATTTCTAACTACTGTTCTCTAATAATAATAATAA
>NW_022900942.1:14277666-14295183 GCF_012274545.1 Fukomys damarensis
ACAGAGGGATTTCTCTTTTAAAACTCTGAATGTTCTCTACAAAGCTGATAATCACAAGTTCACTAAACAAGCCTTCTGATACACTGAGATATTTACTGATGTATGCATATTAGGGGAACTCAGCTTTTCTGAACAAAAATATTTTCTGAACAAAAAGGATATGATTTGGAAAATCATGAAAATTAATCAGATAAAGGGCACAGTATAAATATCAATAAAATATTTTATTGCTTATAAGGAAAAGTAGAGATCAAATTTCTGAGAAAAATGAAGATATTCAGTTTGACTTGAATATTTTATGAAAAAAAGACTATAATCAAAAATGAATTTAGAAAGAAAATGATGAATTAATGTCAAAATATTTACATAAATTTAATTTTACTCTAGTTGCAAGGGAAATGATTATGTTATTTAATTAAGAAAGCACAAGATGATATATGTGACTTAACTCTTTCTGTGGTAGAAATTGTGTTGTGTGAGAGGCTGAGCCTGAAGGAGACCAAATAATGAAGTTGTGTAGAAGTCAGACTCTGTTGACCAGTAGACAGATGCAAGTCAACCAGTTCTGAACACTGGTCATCTAGTAAGCAAATAAATGTTGAACGCTTGTAAGTACTGGTCCTTGGAAATCCATTCGTGAACACAACAGAGAGATGCTAATCATAACAAACATGTACACTTGGTAAGTAGTGGATGATAGGTGCTAGAAATAATGGCAAACCCAATCCTGGGGTCAGAACCAGCAGGACAGGTATGAATCACAGATTTATAGGTTAGACTTTCTTAAAAAGTTGACATGGAGACCTACTGAAATATTTGTGGGAGGACAATTTCAGGAAGATAAAATATTCTATGAAAGGACTTGATGTAGGAGATGTGGCAAGAAGAAACTGAGGAGAGTGTCTCTGGAAGAGATCGAACGCCAGCACCAATACGAGATGAGATTCAAGAGATAACTAGAATACAGAACATGTGGCCAAGAGTGGCCTTTGTAAGAAGACTCACCTTTTTGCATTTAGCATTACACAAATATAATCCATGCACCATGCAATTTACCACTCAATAAAAAAATTCACCGTTATTACAAAATCAGTTTTAAGCTATTTCATTCCTTCATCAGGAAAGCAAAATTGCTCACTAGGAATTGTCACCCTAACCTTCTTTCCCTCTCTGGCAGCCAGGAAGATACTTTATGCCTCAGCCTTCTGCCTAGTGAAGATTTTTCAAAGAAGTGGAATCACATAATATATGATATTTGTGTCTAGCTTCCTTTGGCTTTGCACCAGGTCGTTAAGGTTTAGTTTAATGGTATGGTGTATTATTACGTATTCCTTTTTACTGCTGAAAAATATTAATTTTCTAAAAATATGAAGAACTGTTAAAATTCTTTCACAAGTTGATGGATATTAAAATTTTTACACTTCAGACTATTATGAATAAAGCTTCTAGGAACTGTTGAGTGGAAATTTCATGTACTTGCAAACTCAGTTTATCTTGAGAATATAACAAGGGTTGAATTGTTGCATTGTGCATTGAACCTCTTATAGAAATGTCAGATTCTTTCCCAAAACTACTATAATATTTCACCATTCCATTAGCAATGAATAAGTGTTCAAATTTTTCCACATCCATAAAAATACTTGCTATTATTATCTAAGGTTTTATTTGTACCTTTTCTAGTTTATTTCAAGTAATATCTCAACTCCAGTGATTTGCATTTCACTGGAAACTAACTGTCAAGAATGGAGAAAAGGAAATCAGTGCATCATTAATCTCTGCCTATGATGCTCATGTACAGTCTCTGTTCACACAGCTGATGATGGTGGAAGAAAAGTAACCCCATCTCACAGATATATTTGCCAGAAATTTAGTCTCTGAAACTTGGAGTGTGAATGAGTTTTGCTGAGATTTAGGTGTTTTGAACAAATATTCATAGTTTTCTATTTGCTCTTAGAACATTTCTCTAAGCTCTTAGAATATATTCTGGAGATAAAAAAATTATTTCCCTAATTATAGATATCCATTTAAAAGCAATGCAGTTCTGCATGTGGTTTTTCACATAAGTAGAAACTCCAGAATAATATTTTAGCATTTTTATTCAACATTTGATCTTTCAAATAGCAAAAGGAAATACAAAAATATAAATATTATAATACATAGAGATATGCTAAGTAATCATGTCAATTGTACTGAAGTCATTCAATTATGGATACATTTCTTTCTAGAACTTTAATATAATGAACATATGTAATATTTGTACAAGGACACAAATTTGGAAGGATATTTATAAAATGCTTTTCATTATCATTTTATTTATATAAAAGAAAATAAACAGATGTATGATTATCTAACTTCTATCCAAACACTGTCCCCCAAAATTATGTTCAAGTTCTAGCCGAAGTAATTTTACCCATTTAAAGTCCCATAAAGGCATTGTTTACTGATTTGATGACATCTGTCAATCTCATCTGATTGGCATATTAACAATTACTGGTAAGATTAAACATCTTTTCATGTTTACTTACCTTATTTCAGATAAATACACTAAAAATCTTTAATGCTCTATGGCTTGATATTCAATTTGTTTATCAAAAATATCCCACAAAAATATTTTTGTATATCCATAAAATTCTATCAAGTATTTGTAAACATGAATTTTAACAATTTATTATTCACTGATTTTATGTGTTGGTTTTTACAGATAATCTAATAAAATAAAAGCAGCATATTATTTGTATATCTACATTATAAATAAGTATATATAGAAATATAAATATATAAAGATCTATATCCAACTACACTTAAATATTTATGTATAGCTATTGAAAAATTTTAGAGATGTGGCAATAAATAAATAAATGAACTAAATGCTAAACCTATTCTTTTCTCATTGGTAACCATGTGGGTAATAGTTTTTGTTACTCTAAAATTATGCATATTACTAGTCTAAATGTTAGATGCAAGAGTAGAATCATAATTTCATAATTTTCCTGAACAAGATAAACAAAGTAAAATGAAAATCTAATATATTGAAAAGTTTTTCAATAAAAATTTTATAACAAATAAGAAAATATTTTGTAATTATCCAATTTATACATTTGAATGTTTAAATGTGTAATTCTAAGTCACAAGAAATTCATTTATCAAATGTTGCAGGGAATGTAATATTGATTACACCCAAAGCAGGATATAAAGAGTTAACCCCACAACTGTCTTGTTTTGAGAAGGGAATCTGGCCAATGCCTACAGGCCAAGGTCAGAGTGACTTGCACCCAAATTTCATTTCCATAAGCAAAACCTTCTTACTGGAAGGACAATGTTCTAATTATAACCATAAATTTTGTCTCTTCTGTACCTAATTGGAGAATGCTATCTCTTGTCCTTTATGAGCCTTGTTTACATTAATTTCTGTAGAATCCACACATATCCCTGCCCTTTCACATAGCTTGCCTTTATCCCAATTGATTGCTAATAAAAGTTAGCTCTTGGGACTGGCCAGTGCCTTTGTAGGTTGCACCAGCATTTGTTGTCCCAGCATCGTGCTTTCTCTCTCTTAGTTCTGTCTCTTAGCGTATCTTTTATCAGGCCTGCATCATATTCTGGACATGGTTCTGGAAAATAACTTCAGGGATCTCTGATAAATTTTGCATGTACACCTCTTTATTTGTTATCATAAAACCTTGCATTTAATTTGCATAACAAAATCACCCTTTATAAATTTTGTCACAAATTTTGTATTTTAAAGTTCTATTATAAGCCAAATTAAAATTAAGAAATGCAAACATACACCTAGATAAACCTCATTTCTATACCCAGAATTCTGGAGAAGAATCTGTAGGTTGAGAAATGTGCACAGCAGTATTTTCCCTAAACATCAGACAAAATTCTAAATATTTTATCCTTAAACTTGCCAATTGTACTTTTTCAGATGTCCAGGAATGATGTGTTGTATTTTTCTAGCCTCCATGCTATTATTTTGCCTATCAGCAACTTATTAATAATACTTTTACTAGTAAATTAAAGACTGTTGATGACATGATCTGGTTACCAAGAGCCATAGCCCTTTGTTTATGTTATTGCACATTGACCAAAAGGATTCTAAGTAAGAAACTGAGTGACATTTTCCCCATTAGATTGCCTTAGGCACAGATAATAGCTCATTCTTAAAATTGTATGCCTTTTGAGTGATATTTCTGCATCATTAAAATTCCTGTTCATTACCCAATATCAAATTTTTCCCAACATAGCACCATAGATGCCTGCATGACATTTCAAAGGTGGATTGAAATGAGGAGCATGCAGAGAAGATAGAGGGAAAAAGGAAAAGTTAAATTACCACATCACAGTCATTATTTTCTATTTCATTTTTTCATTGAGAGACTGGATATCTTACAATGTTTCTAGGTCATTTTTTAGCTTGTTATAATTAGATATCTTGTTATTTCTAACTACTGTTCTCTAATAATAATAATAATAAATAGGTCTAGATAATAATTCCTATCAATATAAAGCTCCAATATAAAAAATGGTGAAAGTTTAAAAAATATTAAGAATAAAGGATAGGGCTGGGGATTTAGCTCAGTGGTCCCACCTCCTGCCCCTTAAGGACCCGAGTTCAAACCCCAGTACCAAAAAATAAATTAATCAAAGAATGAATGAAGATTCTATATTACGAACAATTTAGTAATTATAATGAATTGATTTTCCTCTCCTTCAATTAGTCAAAAAAATGCGACCATTTTTGATCAAACATTTATGACAAGATGGGTTGCAATTTGTGCTGCTTGTACATGAATAACACACTTACTGAGAGTGAAACTAGGGAAACAATCCCTTTCACACTAGCATCCAAAAAAATGAAATATTTAGGAATCAATCTAACAAAGGAAAGAAAAGACCTCTGCATTGATAACTATAACTCTCTGAAAAAAAGAGATTGAAGAGGATATAAACAAATGGACAAACATCCCTTGTTCCTAAGTAGGAAGAATCAATGTAATGTAAATGACCATACTTCCAAAACTTCTGTACAGATTTAATGCAATCCCAATTGAAATCCCAACAGTGTATTTCACAGAACTAGAAGAAAAATTAAAAAATTCATTTGAAACCAGAAGAGACCTAGAATACCAAAAGCAATTTAAGGCAACAGAAACATGGCAGGGGGTTTCACAATCCCCAACTTGAAACTATACTAAAAAGTCACAATGATAAAACAGCATGGTTCTAGCAAAGAAACAGAACCAAGGATCAGTTGAATTAATTAGAAGATGTAGAAACAACCCCTGACATACTCCACTGCCTCATCTTTGACAAAGGAGCCAACCATCCTCACTAGAGAAAATATAGCCTCTTTAATAAATGGTGTTGGAAAAACTGGATTTCAACTTGTTAAAGATTAAAACTAGACCCCTATCTTTCACCATGAACTAAACTAAAATCCAAGTGGGTTGAAGATATAAATATTAAAAAAGAAATACTAAACTTGCTGAAAGATAAGTTAGGTAGAGAACTCTTGAAAATATTGGCATAGGAAAAGACTTTATGAACAAATCTTCAGTAGCATGGGAACTAGCACAAAGAATCAACAACTGGGATCTCATCTTTTTAAAAAGCTTCTGCAATGCAAGTGAATAACAAGCAGAGCTAAGAGACAACCCACAATTTGGGGAAAAGTACCAGTTGTTTCTTAAACAAAGGTCTACTATCTAGAATATATAAAGAACTAAAAAAAAAATGCCTCCCCAAATATAAAGACCCAATTAAAAAATGGGCATCTGAAAGGAACAGACATTTCTCAGACAGAGAAGTTAAAGCACAAAATAATCATATGAAAAAGTGTTCAACGTCACATCACTGGTCATTCAAGAGATGCAGATGAAAACAACAATAAGATTCCATCTCTCCCATTTCCATCTCACCCAAGTAAGAATGGCTGCTATGAAGAAATCAACCAATAACAAATTCTGGTGGGGTTGTGGGGAGAAAGGAACCCTTCTTCATTTTTGGTGGGAGTGTACACTGGTGCAACCACTGTGAAAATCAATATGGAGATACCTCAAATAACTATGTTTAGAAGTCCCATTTGACCCAGCTATTCCTCTTGGGCTATCTTCTCAAAAGAATTAAAAGAATCATACCAGAGCTATATATGCTCATCCTTGTTTATAGCAGCACAAGTTGTAATAGCTAAAATTTGGAAAGAGCCCAATTGTCCATCAACTGAAAACTGGATAAAGAATATGTTGGTTATTTTTAAATAAAATGAAGTATTACTCAGTCATAAAGAATGAAAAACTAGAAAGATTTATAGCTCAGTGGATGCACATTGAGGCCATACTCTTAATTGAAATTAATAAGTCACATGTGTAAAGACCCAATAGTTTCTCTGGTGTGAAAAGTTAGAGTGTATATAAGGATCAAAATGTATAACTGATATTGTGTAATGCGAAATAAAGCCTAAAAAATTACAGGAAGTAGGAGGGGTAGGTGAAGGTTAAAAAGGGAAAAGAAAAAATATGTGCAAAGGAAAAACATGGAAAGAATGTCTTTGCAAACAGGGAAGGGTGAAGGGGGTGAAAGGAGGGCTGGGAAATAGGAAAAAATAAGAAGCAAGATGTCATGTAAAGGTACAAGTTCCCATTGATGGGAACTGTATTGCATACCTAAAATGTACTGATAAATTTAATAAATATAAAAAATTGTGTTGCAGAGATCCTGTTGTATTTTCTACCTATATTAAGGACACCAAGAATGCTGCTTGTTAATAACGTAGCTATAAATTCTACTTAAATTCTAGGTGTAAGAATATTTGAGAAGGTTTCTAATTAGTTCATAGTGGACAGAGTCAGGAAGAGATAAATTATTGTAGTGTTAATGCACTGAAATTTCACTTTTCATTCTTATTCTCTCTTCTCTTTTAATTTTTGAAATGTGAGATATTTGGTTTTATTTTGACCAGTACAATTATTATTGATGCATTTATTTGGTTAACAACAAAATTTGAATTTTTTTAGTATTCAAAACAGTAATCTCTATATCCAACTAAAATAATCATCATATATCTACCTATGCTTTGTGTGTATATAATATGTTTTGAAGGCGTTTATTTTCTGTAACCTTTTTTATAATTTATGATCTTGAATTTTGCCATGTTGTCTTATCCTGAATGAATAACCTGAAAATTAAGTTCAATGAATTGTATATATTAATTAAGAAATAAATAAAACAAATATTTGAACCAGGTGTGATATATCAGCCATTAAATTTCAATTTGTCACTGATATTGTATAAAACATTACAATATACCCTCAAAGATAGAAGTTCTTTAATATATTTTAGACTTCATGATTATATTAATATATAGTACCCAAGCCGGTAAGGTTTTGTTTTAAAAAATAGAATTATTTTTTAACTTAATCTCACAATTTGAAATTATCATTATAGAAAAATAATTTAAACACGTTTCAATATATAAAATCATTTTGAGTTGAGATTAAAATCCATTCTATTTCATTAAAATAAAACATACATTTTTCAATTTTACCTTTGAGAAAATTTGAATTAATCAGGCACTATTTTTAAGTAGTATGTATTGTAACAGTATATACTTTTGTAAGATATGATTTATAACATATTATAACTTCTGTCACTTTTAGCAAAATAATAGTATAGAATGACACTTCAGTAAATTATTAGTAACATGTTTACTCCCTAAGATATATAATTTTTTCATTGCGGTAAGAAGGTAAAATCAATTCTATAGAAAAATTATAAAATAAAATTTGTATAGAGTACCAAATGCTTTCTATTGAAATAACACAAGAGCATCCACATAAAGCTTATGTATCTTTTTAAACAACATCTCTAAATATCTGGGCTGCACATATTTATCTGGAGTTTACTTTGCATGTACTCTAAGATGGAGTTTATCAAAATTTGAATGTGAGAAAAATATGAAACATTTTAATATGCAATGTTGACTTTTCAATAAAGTTCTATTTATAGTTTAGTAAAAGTATAATAAAGTTCTATTAATAATAATTTGAATTTATTTTTACTTTTCATTTAAGAAATTTGAAATTTTTTTTCTGTATCATTATCTGTATTACAATGTCAAGCATACTGAAGGAACTGAGCCATATTGAGTATAAATGTAAGTAAGCAAATGATGAGACCCAAGCTAGACTCTACAGACAAGTCCTAATGTGAATGGACTAGCTTAAATTATGTGAAGAACTGATAAATAAAAATACTGGATAGAAGACAAAATAAAAAGGCTGTGGAGCAAACAATTAAGAAAACCAATACACAATATTTTTTTTTATTTTTTTTTCAGCTTTAATTGAGTTTATTGGTACATTTTAGGGAAAAAAAGGGTGTTCGCAATGAGAATTAATTGACCACTAAACAGAACAGGTGAAAACAAAGGAATAAACTCTGTTTTTAGTTCCACTTACTGAAAAATTGGTACAGCTTCAAGAAAGGAAGAGGCATTCACAGGTACCTCCCAAGTCCTGGGTATAACAATGTTAAGTATCAGTTTGTATATAGCAGTCAATAAAATGGATAAATACTCTGTCAACTGACATGGAAAGAGATGGATGGTATAAGGGAAGAGAATGTCTACTTTAATCAGACACGATTCCTTGCTCCCCTTCTTCTGAGGGCTTCCTACTGCTTTATGCTCTTCTGATTCATTGAGGAGACACAGTGAAGAACAGTCCCTGAACTCTAGAATCACATCTAGCAAACGGTTGTAGTATTGAACAAGGCTATTTGAAAACCAGTTGATACAGCTTGAGAGTAACAGTGAGATTTTACATAATCATTAAGAATTTTGTTATAATGTTGATATCTATTGCAAAAGGTGCTCACCAGTTATATTCATTATTTATAGCAGCAAGCAAGAGAAAGAGCCTGAGGTATTCTGAGTCATCAGCTGCACGGATTTGAATTAAAATAAGAATTGGCAGTAGAACTGAGACTTTGACCTACAGAGGAGTTCCTTAGGAGAAATGGAATAAGAACACTTCCTATACCCAGCTCTGAGTTTCAAGAAACAGAAATCAAAAATAGCCAGTATCCTTTTAAAATTATTTTCCTTTAAACTCTTAATGCTGAGTCCCAGGGCCACCTGTGATAGGTGACTTCTGGTTGACTGAGAAAATTGCCATGCTGTTCTTATCTATAAAAGGTTCTGGGGTAAAGGGCCTATATGGCAACCCACTTTCTAGAACCTTTTCTGGCTTTCTCAGTAGTGGCTGTACTTAGAAAGTATGACACTGGAATTGTTTCATTGGTTCAGTGCTAGTCTCAAGGGCACCAGAATTAAGAGTTTGAGTTCAAGCCAGTGTAAGTGGTCTGGATAAGAGAAAAGGTATAGAAAGTCTCTGTTATGGTCCTCTTTTTGCTTTGTTACCTTCTGCACACCATGAACTGTTTCTCCTCTGAAAAGCCACCATACTTTGAAGCCAGCCAATTATGAACTGAAAACTCTACAAACTGAGCAAAATAGAGCTTTCCCACTTTAACTTTGGATGCCTGATATTTTGTTTCAGCAATGAGAAAAGTAACTAAAATAGAATTTGCTAGCAGAGAAGTGGGGTTATTACTGTCACTATATCTGAAAATGTGGTTTAGCAACCTTTGGAACTGGCTTGTGGGAAGATTTTGGAAAGGTTTGGAGATGCTGGCTGAAAAAGTGAAGCTGGAAGACCCTAGGTTCTACTTGATGTGTGATTCTGGTCAGAGCTCAGAAGACCACAGTGCTCACAGAGATGATGCTAGTAAAGAACAAGCTTAGTGTATTTCTCCTGGGAAAAAGGACTGCATTGGCTGTTGAACTCCAGACAATGTGTATAATGCCTGAGCAGAAAGTTTGCCTGCATATTGCTCACATACAAATATTTTGTCTGAGACAGAGATTAAGGGCAACTGACAAATTAATATTGAAAAAGAAATTTTAAGACAGTCTAAAGTTGAAGCCAGGCATGGCATGGCTCTTATTGGGGGCTTTTAGCCATATTTATGTTCAGAATCAGCAGCAAAGAGTCCAGCAGAATGATTAAAACATTTGGAGTTTGGCCATAAAGAAATCTAATAAAGCTGTGAACTCCAAAGATAGAGCAAAGAGAAGGAAAGGAAAATAGAAAAGATGGCCTGAGGGCATCACAGGAAGCAGCTGGACTCCACCCTTTGTAGCCTCAAAATTGAAAAAGTGAAAGGCATTGGTTGAGAAGAGAGTCTCAGAGCACCATGTCTCAGAATGGCAGTGGCCTAGGGAAGTTGGTCCTTGGGATTTTGTTCATAGGCACCGGCTCCCAACAGTCAAGAGAGACGGAAGCCTGGCTCTTGATCCAGCTGGCAGCAGGTCTTGGCATTATCCATGTGTTGCTAGTTTTAGGTGCATGTGAAATTCAAGAGTTATGGGTTCATGAAGGCTTCTACCCTGATTTCAGAAGAAGGTCTGGGAGACTAGGCAGTGTCCATGAGATGGCAGTGTGTGAAGTTATGAATGTGAAGCTAAAAGTGCAGCAGATACCCCAGAAGTTTGGAGAAGCCAAGGATAAAGATTGCTCAATGAAGCCCTGCAAGGAATGAGCAAAACCATCCAAAGAAAAAAAATTCATGAGAGCTAAATCCAACAGAAGTGTCATAAGGGCAGTGCCACCCAAAACCATTGGGGTTCACAACTTGCCATAGATTACTGGGGATGCTGGAAGTGGAACTTTAGGATTTAATGTTTGTCCTAGTGGATTTGGGACTTATTTTGTTCACATTCCTTGATAACCCACTGCATGTAACTTTTGGAATGGAAGTGTCTGTTTTTGCCATTGAATGTCACAAGTGTTTAACTTTCTTTTGATTTCTACAGGGGCTTATAACTATGAATTTGCTTTAAATCTCAGGGGAAAGTTTGAACTTGGACTTTTCCCCAATGCTGAAACTATTAGGTTTTTGGCAGCATTTAGAGATGGACTAAATGACTTTTGCATAAAGGGATGTGATGTGCATGAGTGTTTGTGGAGCCAGGGAAGGAATGTTATGGCTTGTGTTTAGATGCCCTCCCCCTACAAGCTGCATGTGGGGCTTTTTCAGAAGTGGCTGGATGTAGAGTGACTGGAATTGATTCATGGTGCAATGCTTGCCTCAAGGGTATTAATATTAAGAGTGTGAGTGCTAGTCCCTGTAAGTGGTCTGGATAAGAGAAAAATGAGCTAAAAGGCTCTGTTAAGGTCCTCTTGTTGCTTTGTTACCTTCTGTCCACCACAAGCTGTTTCTCCTCTACAAATCCACCCTGCCGTGAAGCCAGCCAATTATGGACTGAAACTTCTACAAACTGAGCTAAATAAACCTTTACCATTTTAATTTTGGGTATTGGATATTTTTTCTCAGCAATAAAAAAACTGACACGCTGGAAAAGGCAGGGAAAATTGGTAATCTTTTGTGATGGGATCTTTATAACATATTTCGTTGATAAAATAGAAAACAGTTTTAGGGACAATAACAAGTTTACTGGCAAATTTGGACAAAACAGATATTAAGGGAGCTAATAACCACAGTCATTGGGTGTTCAGCAGCAAGTCTCTCTGGTCCCAATTTCGCTCTATAGCGTATTACCAGAGATACATTACCTGAGAAAAGAGAAACCAATGGCTGCTTTGGATCAAGGAGTAACAGTATCATAAGCAAAGGGGGCATTCAGGCACAGAAAAAGCAGACAGTGTGGCCCAGCTCCATCCTCAGCTAATAGTCTAGGGGTAACAGCTGAGGGAAGGATTAGCTAATGGAACAGAATAGCTGATTTTACATGGACACTTTTTCTGCAATTGTTTTTTAGAATGAGAGATTTGAAGTTGACTTTCTCCACACACACTGCCTTGGAATACATGCTCACACACAGAGATTCATTTCACCATAAGACTCTTTGACAATGAGAAGTGTCACTTAATCATGTGTACCCATGCATGGCCTCAGAATCTCCTGGGAAATGGGATGACATGGTTGCGGGAGAGAAGTATAAATTATGATACAATTCTTCAATTAGAATAATGTCATGTGTATTGTTTTATGCCTGAGACAAATAGCCAAAACTTTTAAATTAAGGGAGGGACAATTTACTTTATCTTTCCATTTTTAGAGATTTCAGTTCACAGTTGGCTGGTTCCAAGGCAGAGCTTCAAGGCAGAGGAGGATGACAGAGGAAAAACAGTTTATGGCATGGCAGGAAGGAGTCAGCCAGCAGGAAGCCTGGCTTTCCCTTTTTATTCCATTCAAGCTGTGAGACAATTGGTTGGTGCCATGTACATCCAGAGTGGTTCTTATGTCTTCAGTAAAACCATTCAACCACTTCCAGAACTATGCTAAATCAATCAGTGGACTAATCAAGTTTTCACAGCCTTAATCCAGTATCACACACTCCTGATCCGGTTACCTCCCAAATTTACTTCTATGAATGCATGAGTCTTGGTGGGGATATTTACATTTAAGCCATATCATTTCACCTGTGATCTCCAAAAGTCTCATGTGTATCCCTCATGTGAGAGCATTTAGTCTATTTCTAGGAGTTACCAAAGGCCGAACAGTTTCATTTTTGCTGAAAAATCCAAGTACAAAGTACAAAATCTCTTTTGAGGTTTAAGATAAACTCATGCCTGAATTGCTGTTATAGCTTGCTTTGATGTCCCCACAAAGCCTAATGAGGTCATAGGTGGGGCTTCTTTGAAGCGATTATATCTAGGTTGTGTGCTTTGAGATCAAGGACATGATCAAGACTGAGAAAGGGGTACACATCACAGGTTCCTATAAATATAAATATTATCTTGTCCAGCAACTCCCAGTAATTGTAATTATAGAAGGGGGGAAGGTTCATCTCATTCTTGACATCAGACCCTCATTCTCTGCTTCCACTCTGCTTCCTGACCTGTCTTCCTAAGTCAGCATGACCATCAGGGAAATAAAGGGAAAACCTGGAGTTGAATATTTTTTCACAAAACCTTAACTGCAGTCAGGATGACTTATATTTGCTCATGCCTTCCTAATTATTCCAGCAATCCGAAAACTACTTTAAGGATGTGATATCTTATCTCATCTAGACACTATCACTTATATGCATCCAAAATTATTGCTTTGCCTTCCATTAATGAAGACAGAGGTTAATCAAGAAATCTAAATCTGTTGAGGAACAAATAGGATGGGCAATGAGGTTAACAGTATAAAAAGATCTTACTTCATTTACACACACACACACACACACACACACACACACACACACAAATTCAGATTCCAGAGACTAAAAAGCAATCATGGAATTTAATCAATAACTTAAAGGCCCAAGACCTCCTTAAACCTTGCAATAGCCCTTGCAATGTTCCTATTTTGGATATTCAAAAGCATAATGAGGAGCAGAGACTAGTTCAAGATCTTCAACAAGTAACTAAGGTGGTGCTGACTTTACATCCTATTGTGTTTAACCCATGCACCATTTAAACATAAATTCCTGAATATGTGGAATGGTTAACAGTCTTAGATTTAAAGGATTCATTTTTTACATACCTCTTCACCCATCCTATGAATTTGCTTTTGCATATGATGACTCATCTGATCAGGCAACACAGTTAAACTGGATTATATTGTCCCAAAGACTTAGAGACAGCCCTTACTTATATGTATTAAGTAGTTTGTTTCTAAAAACTGGCTCACCAATTAAACATTACTAGGATCTGGACTGCTCATTTTTCTCTTTGGGGTTGGATTCCAGGTTTTTCTTGCCTCCAATAAATAATTGAAAAAAAATGAGCAAAAAAAAAGTGACAAATTTTATTCAAAAAAGCAAAACGAAGAGTGGGAGAGGATCTGGCTCTCTAGAGTAAGCTTGGAGCCAGTAAATAGAAAAAGAGGGTGAGAGAAAATATAAAAATACACCCTTCATCTGAGAAATACAACATTGGCTATCATAGAAAGTTATGATTTGCAAACCCTTCACTGCATGGATATGTCCTTTTGTACTGTGTAAATCATGAACAGACCTATGAGAACTTCTACATGCAGATCCTGGAAAGTGGTTCTGAGACCCCGTGCCTTAGGTTGACATCAGTTCTAGGCCATTCTATTGAAAAACTGCTGACGTTCTTGTGAGAACTCCAAACACAGGGCTTTGGGGACTGTTCTATATATGTGTTGAAGATCCTATAGTTAGGCCAACTTCCCTAGCCAGTTTTTGCTATGCTCTAATATTTTACCTCATTTGTACAAGTCCACTATCAAGTACTGTCCAAATTTAACTATCCCCAGACTACAGTCCTACAGTATGTGCATGACATTTTTTTTATGTTCCCTTCTGAGAACTTTCATGACAAGGATGCCAAGGTACTCAAGCCCTATTAAATTTTCTAGCCAAGAAGGGCACACAGCCTCTCAGTCTAACACACACTTCCATGTATACTCCTTGCAAACTACTTGGTCTAATACTTCTATGGAAACTTGAAAGTTAGGGAAAGATTTTATTAAACCAATTGATTCAGGAGAGGAATCTCCTGAGGAAACAATTTAAGGGATTCAAACAACTTAAGGGGCTTTGGAATATTTCTGGCATTGCTGTTTCTGTAGTCCAGGTTCTGGTAAGGTAAAGACCTCCTTTATCAGTTAATCAAAGAGATTAAAAAGTCTAATACTCATATTTTAATTAAGTTCAAACAAGAACTTTTACTTGCTCTGACGTTGTCTTCAAGTAGGATAGCACTTTCGCTTATTTCTGAGAGAAATGAAACGGAGCCAAGTGAAATGGAACCTAAGACTGAGGGCATGCACAAAATACAATAAAATATTTGAGGCAGAATCTGGACATACCAGCTGTCAGATGTCCAGCTTGTCTTCAAGAAGTGGTATCAGTGGTCTTTCTGGTTCCAGAAATCTTTATACAACCTTAGGAAAGTATCTTAGTGCTTTACTTCTCATAATGTGGCCAGACTACTCTCCTCTATAGGGAACCTGTGGCTTTCTGAGAAACAATCTCTTAAATATCAGACACTCTTTTTGGAGAGAAGAGCTATTGAAATAAAGACCCACTTCTCTTTAAATCCTTACACCTTTCTCCCAGTCTAGGAATTCAATATCACTTCCATTGTTCCAGCCATCGGGTACAGTTGAAAAGATGAATGAAACTTTAAAGATGCAAGCCAGAAAGCTCACCCAGGACACTTAAGTGTCCTGGCCCTCTTTACTTCCCCTATCCTTGAAACAAATAAGGAACACTACACACTAGGATTTTTTGAAATACTATATGGATGAACGTTCCCCACCACTAACTTCCTAACTGACTGAAAATGACTCTAATTTAGGAGTATCACTGCCCTTGCCAAGTTTCAATAGACTCTCCAGAAATTATCCTAGGTACGCCCAAGAGAGAGCAGGCCTCCCCTTTTCTAACTGGGACATCCAGGGCTGAGGAAATCTAGCCACTCTTTCTCCCTCTCTTGAGGGAGATAACCACTCTCTCCCTTCTCTTCCTCAAAGAGAAGGACCACACATGCTGATCTTGTCAAGGTAGATGGAGTTGAGTTCTGAATACAACACTCCTTCGATATATCATGGAATCTTGATGAATCACTGGAAAAATAAGAAGACATATCAGTACTTCTATGAACCTTAGAAAACGAAAAGCTTCTCATCAAGAAAACACTGCCAGGCCCCAAGGAGATAAATGATGATAAAGTGCCTTCCCTCACTGTGTTATACTTATTCCTACTCTTGGGAGATTTAGTTTTGTCTTTAATTGGGTTTTACAGTCTTATACTTCATTATTGCAGTTCATTAAGTCTGGAAATCTATGGTGATAGCTACAGAAGCATAACAATAGTCTTTAAATCTCTTCACTGAAATAGTCCTTCAAAACTATAATCTCCTTACAACAAAAAATGGAGAAACTTATACATTCATAAACAAATGTTGTCTCTGGATGAATAATTCACACCAAGTGGACAAAACATAAAAAGGACAAAAGAAAATTTGAAATCTGTAGGTAACCTCCATGAGCAGATCTAAGATCCAGCTGCTATAGTTGAGTGGATCAAAACTATTCCCAATTCTTGATTAGAACAAGGAAAGACTTACTAGCCATACACTTTATAGTATGTAGTTACATTCAGTGAAGGGTTCTGGATAAAAGGCCATTATGGTACTCCACTTTCCATGACCCTCCTGGCTACTGGAAGCTTTATTGCTCTTCTTATACTTCTAATAAACACTCTCCTAACTTCCTTCTTTTGCCTGCAATTCTATCCTTTGAGTTTATAAAACAATGGGCCTCATTCTGTGATTTTTATGAAGATAGCAGGTTCTGCCTTATCACTGAAATAGAATTTACCTGAAGTTACCAACTCTGATTTCTTAGTTTCCTCTTTCTCCATCTTACTTTCAGATTTTTAAGAGGAAAACCAGAATCCTAGTTCTTCTTGACCTGGAGTAGCCTGCATTTATCTGCACACATATTGTGCAGAGGTCAAGCCCTGTTTTGGACTATATTCTAATACTAAAAATTAATGAGAAACACCAATTCACATTATGGTAATAATAATAAAATATTATTTTGCCTAGTATTTATTTCACTTAGGAGTATATCTTCAATATGTATCCATTTTCCTATGAATGAATCTATTCTCTCGCTCTTTATGGCTGAGTAATATTCCATTTTATAGAAAAACCACAACTTCTTTATCCAGTTTCCAACAGATGGGCAAATAGGTTGTTTCCAAGATTTAGCTTATACTTCTAATAAACACTCTCCTAACTTCCTTCTTTTGCCTGCAATTCTATCCTTTGAATTTATAAAACAATGGGCCTCATTCTGTGATTTTTATGAAGATAGCAGGTTCTGCCTTATCACTGAAATAGAATTTACCTGAAGTTACCAACTCTGATTTCTTAGTTTCCTCTTTCTCCATCTTACTTTCAGATTTTTAAGAGGAAAACCAGAATCCTAGTTCTTCTTGACCTGGAGTAGCCTGCATTTATCTGCACACATATTGTGCAGAGGTCAAGCCCTGTTTTGGACTATATTCTAATACTAAAAATTAATGAGAAACACCAATTCACATTATGGTAATAATAATAAAATATTATTTTGCCTAGATTGCTAAAATAAGTAGATCAGAAATATTACATATCTAAATATTTCCATTTATATCAGACAAAAAATTAAACAAAAATTATAGGTGATAAAATTGTTATTTTGCAAAGAGGTGACTGAAGATTAAAATTATGAATCCTAATATAAAGTAAATATATTTTAATCATGAATACATATTATTTAAATAAAATGGTAATAAATATTAGTAAGGTATGTAGTGTAAATTCCAAAACCTATATTTAAAATAAATTTACAAGATATTAAAAATTATAATTTCTCAGTATCACAAAATATATATTATATAGATTAGATAATCTGTATGATCAAATATATAGATAAACATTACTTAAAATATAAAACTAATACTATATGAATTTTCATATATATAT
>NW_022900942.1:14295326-14334315 GCF_012274545.1 Fukomys damarensis
ATATGTATATATATTAAACTTTTTCTATGGTATTTACTTAAAAGATTTTAGAACTTTAAAAATAAATGTAACTGGGCCTGCGGATTTAGCTCAGCAGTTCAGTGGCCTGTCTTGCAAGAGCAAGGACCCGAGTTCAATCCCCAGTACCCCCAGCAAAAAAAGTAACATAATACCAAACCCCTATTAGTTAATGTTTTATAATTGTAACACTGAACAAGATCTGATTCAACTATAAATCACCAGCCTTATATTTTAAGTTTCTAAGAATTTATACTCTTAGTTACTTTCTCATTGCTGATTGCCATGACAAAATATCCTACACCAAATGTTGAAGGGAGAAAGATTTTTTAGCTCACTGTTGTAGAGGTTTCAGTCCTTAGTCAACTGGCTCCAAGGCAGAGTGGCATGGTGGAGGGGCATCACAGAAGAGAAACAGTTCATGTGGGCAGAAGGCAGCAAAGTGAGAGACAGGACAAGCCTCTTTCAATCCTTTATATTGTACCCATGCTACCAGTATTAGGGCAGCGCCCTAATGAGTGCACCAATGAGTAGACTGATGACCCACCCTTAATCCTAGCATTGCACCATGAATTAATCATACAGTATAGATTCAGCCACCTCTTAAAAATCCCACCTATGACTGTGTGAGGCTTTTAGGGAACATCTAGACATAAGCCATAATGTACTTCAACTGTGATCTTTAACAATAAGGAGGAAGGGAAGAAGAATATATAGTGAAAAAAGTAAGAAGAAAGTTAAAATGTTATAAAATAAGAGACAGGCTATTATCATATTGAAGACAAAAGTAAAAATCAATTAATTGGAAGTAAGGATGATCATAAAGTAGGATACCTATTTTGTATCTTACTTTAAAACATGAAATTGGACATCTGGACGTTTGAATCACTGAAAAAATAGTATTTTACTTCATAAAATTAAAAGGCTTTCACCTTCAAAATCTGTTCAAACAAAGAAAAATAAAGCCAAAATATTCAGAGGATATATTGCTAACTACTTTCAGTAATAAAATAAAATATTCAAGTAGAAGTGATCAAGAGATTTTGAGATTACACTCTGTAGAAAAGATGCAGGAATGAATAGCCCATATATATACATTCACTATTTGTAGCCATAAGAGAAATAAAAAGTAAACCAAAATGTGATATCATTACACAGATTAGAATAGTGAAATTTATATTTGCAAAATATTTTTTGTAGTGCAATAAAATTTTCAAACATTGCTTAAGGTAATGCGAAATGGAAAATCATTTCATACAAAAATATTTTATCAATTTCTTAAAGTGCTGAATTCTCACTTTCTTTAAAATGAGCACTTTCACATTTATGCAAGCATTGCATTAAAAGCAAAATTTGTAATAGGAAACCCCTGGAAGCAGTTTTATTGTCCATCAAGAGACAAATGGACAAAGAAAATGTGATATTTATTCACAATGAAGTAGTACTCAGTCATAAAGAAGGATAAATTTGAGACATTTTGTATGAAAATGCATACATCAGAAAAACATAATGTTAAGGTTAATAAGGCAGTATATAAGCTTAAGGACTCTGTAGTTACTCTCATTTAAGTAGTGCAAAGTACAACTAAAGGATAAAATAAAGGATTGATAAAAGGCATGAGGGAGATACATCATTTGCAAATTGGAAGGGGTCCAATAGACTAAGGTTGGAAGGGAAGATGGAAAAAGGTTTAAGGTGCATTATGTACATGTACTAAATACACACAAAGAATGTAATCATTATATGTCATAAAATTAACTACAATAACAGTAATAATGAAACTGGGAAAAAGGAACTTAGAGATGAACCAAGGGAGGAGGGTGGGGATGAGAAGGAGACTAAAAATTTAAGATAGGTTAAGTACATGTATCTAATCCTAAAATGAATGTAAATTTCATGTACTATAATCATGTGTAATAAAAATAAAATAACATAAAATAATGAAATATATGCACATACATATCTATATATACATATAGACATGTGGCATTTTTATTCAGATGAGGCTTTCGGCTAGCATTTTTGTCAGATACATTCATGGTGGAAAAAAATGAGTAAAAATTTAAATAAAAGGAAATTTCCAGCAGGATATTTTTGGATATACATATGAAGGATGTTCATTAAGTGGAACAGTGTTCAACAATTAAAACAAGCAAATATTTACAAAAGGACGATATTGATTAAAAACGTAGCATGGAAAACGAAAGAAACACAAATTCTAAACTATAAGACATTAAATGAAAGTAAAATTCTGATAAATGCAAACTATGGTGACAAAGGCAAAGCAGATGGTGCCAGAGTCACAGAGGTGACTGCATGGCTGTAAAGAGACACAAGAAAATATATGAGTTTTGGAAATAGTCTATATTAAATTAAGGAAAGTTAACTTAATGATATTATTTTTTAAAATTAATTTTACTGGTACATTGTAAATATAAAATATAATGACATTCTTCACTGGAGATTTATACCTTTGCATAATATATCTTGGTTCTTATTTTTACCCCTTCCCCTGCCCTCCATTCTTAATGAGATATTTTTAAATTATTGATTTTTATTTAATTTGTGATATCTTTTTTTTTTTTTTGTACCAGGGATCGAACTCGGGTCCTTGCACTTGTGAGGCAGGCCACTGAACCGCTGAGCTAAATCACCGGTCCAATGTGTGATATCTTAATAATAAAACAAAAGTATACAAGCTAGAGTCAATATAGTGGAGGAGTGAACATAAGTGAATTAAATAGCTCATTTATGTATTTAAAATCAATAGGTTAATAAAGGCACACATTAACAATTTACACATGCACATTTTCCTAATACCAACATTCAATGATTATGTTATTAATAATTTCCTATACAAAGAAATGTATTTCTTAAAAATCTGAGTTCTCCAATCATAAAAAAAAACAAAAACAAAAACAAAAAAACTCTTGTAAATCAGGGAAATCAAATTGTTTAGAAGCTGCTTGCGAAACAATTACAATACAGATCAAATTACCAATTCAGACTCATGGGTGTAGTTTTATCAAAATTTTATAACCACAGAAATAACAACTGACTCCTGGATCTTTCGATATATCTTCTGCCCTCAATATAGCATAATTCATTTGTGTTTTATATCCTAATTATATTACTGCGCAGATATGTATAATAGTCATATAATTATATTTATACAGGGTATATATACTTAACACAGTTTTGTACTTACATGTAACACACACACACATACACACACACACACACAAACACACACACATATATCCCCTGTGTGAAACAGTGATGGAAAGACAAAACATATTATCCTTATTCATGGGTTTTTATGCAGACAGGAAGAGTTCTCCAGTGACTCAAAGGGCACACTATTGGGGAAAAGATATGGCTGTACAGTGAGCTTAGGAAAAAAATGAGAGACCAATGAGACTCCAAATGAGCAAGTAAATATCTAAACTCTCTTCCATGGTCAAATCTTAATCTTAACAAGATTGGACCCTATAGTTTCCCAAACACAGCAGAAGCAAAGAAGATCACATATTAATGAGAATAAAAGAATTTCAGGAGACTACCAAGTCCCTTTCTTTCTTTTGAACTGAGTTGTGTAATTAATCGGAATTCAGAAACGGGTATTGAACTCCTGAAATTGAGTTCGTTTGTAGATAATGCAATGAGCTTGACTGTTAGTTACATTGTGGCAAGAACACTTTTTCTGTGGCTCAGAAGCAGCTAATGAACAAAATTAAACACTGGACTGGCTAGGGATGTTGAATTCTCAAATTTAGTACTGTTACATACTCAGTGCTGCTTTTAACCTTGTGTGGGGGGGTCATAAAGGAGTTGGTACAAGTAGAGAGATGGCAGAAGGCTTCCATAATAGATGAGCTGTGAGGGACACTATACCTATACTGTAAAGGTGAAGACAAAAATTCTCAGCCAGCATTATCCTAACTATGAATGATTCCACGTGAAGAAATAATGAGATGAATGTGGCTTAGCAAGAAAAAAATGAGTGGGTCCCTGATGTGCCCTTGAGAAACTGCCTCTGTTTACATGGGTCATGTAAGAGTTTCTGCAAAGTATTGTAATGGTTTTAATGGACACTGAGACATTACTACGTTTCATTTTTTTTGTGGCAAGGAACAATTGACTCTGCAAAACACTTAAGCAGATGCTGTTCTTAAGACAAAAATCATTCTTCTTTAATATTTTATTGAAATTTTCCTTAGCAAAATTCCTGAAGGTTACTTTCAGCCCGATGAGTGAACAAAGACTTTCGACCTTATAGTGTATATAAAGAGTGCTAATATATTTGCTTGTAAAAATTTCAAATGGAAAGTAAAAATTTAAATATTGTTAAATACTTGTTTATAGTTTAAACTATAATAAAAAATCTTGACATACTATGTTGTATTTTGTAAATTATTTTGAAAATGTTTTTCTAATTATTTTGAAATTTATTACGTTATAATTCCTATTGCAATGTTATATTCTGTTGCCTAACAAATCTATCAATTCATGCAACAATAATGCTTGTATTATCAAAATAAATTTGATTTTCTGATTATTTTAAAATTTCCTCTTTATTCGATTTGAAATTTTTTCCTGAAGTCTTTGTTATAAAGTGAAATAAGTATAATCTGATAAATCATGTTAAAAGGTTTTTTCATATTATGAAATATGTAATAAAATCCTTTGATCATGTTCTAAATTATATACCATTTAATCAGTTATTTATGCTAATTTATCAACAAATGGCAATTAGATTGCCTAATGATAGATTAATCTACTTTCCACTTTTATGTGCTTGTAGATTATATTTGATGTTTTCATTGGGAAATCACAAATCCCTCAGGTGTTTACCCTGAAACATCTATAATATTTTATCATACTACCACATATCTTGATATTACTGTGTGATAGCAATTATATTTGGAAGTATTCAATATACAGCAAGATGCATATTTAGAACATTTAAATAAATCTAAGAATGATTAATAATCAATTCCGCATGACATTTTGTGCTTTTTATTCTAAGAAAGTCTACAGAATATAGCTAAGGAGACAAATCAATTTTAAATAAAAAGGAGAAAGATTCTTTTTCAAGAAACATTAAAGAAAAAGTACCCATAAGCATTGTTAGCTACTTTTAATAGTTTCTATAAAAGGTTAAACACTGACATGCTGTTATTTGAAAAATATAAAATGCACCTCATAGAAGATAATTAGTTGTAAAGATGTATAGAATAAGTATGGCATTTTTATCTTAGAAGTGAACATGAAACAATAGTTTAAAATTATATATTTTAGAGTTCACAATAAATTGTTATGTTAATAAATAGTCAATAAGGCAACATGTTAATAAAAGATTATATAATTTAGAAAAAATTATGTTGTCTATAGGAAGAGGAGAGAAGCATGTTGCCTACCCTGATGGAGTAATATTTTAATTTTTTAATAATTTACCAAGTTAAGGGGCCATGGATTTGGCTCAGTGGTTCCGCCGCCTGCCTTGCAAGTACAAGGATCTGAGTTCGATTCCCAGTACAAAAAAAAAAAAGTCAAACAAACAAACAAAAAACAATTTACCAAGTTAAAAGAAATTGACAAGTAGATGTTTGTGTAGCTCTGAATAGCTTATCACATCAAATAATAACAGAAGTCACATCAAAATCAAATATCAATTAGACCTCCACACAAATATTTCACACTGCTAGAGTATAAAGGAGGAATATTTGATAAAAAATAGACTTGATTTTATTTCCTCTATTAATAATTAAATAAAAGGTTATACCAATTGTAGATATAAAATTTAGAGATTATAAATATATACAACTTGAGTTTCTCTTATAAGATAACCACACAGTATCTAAGCTTGTTTGACCTATTTTACTTAACATTAGGATCTCAAATTGCATTCTTTTACCTATGAATGTCTCAAGTCTATCATTATGGCAGAGTGACATTCCATTATGTTTAAATACTCCATTTGCTTTATTCGTTCAACTGTGGACGTACATATTTGCTGCTTCCAGGACCTAGCTATCAAAAATCATGTTGCTATAAAAGTGGCTACACATGTATATTTGTAAAACGATGACTTTGGCTCTTGGGAAGACACCTAGAAGTGGTATACCTGGGTCCAATGGAATGTATACTACAGTGTGATGAATAGGAAGCAGGAAGAAGTTCAAATAATTCTCCAAATTATGGATTCCACTGTTTCAAAAATATTTAAAACAAAAGCTAATTTATTTAATTTATATTACTTATTTCTCTTTGTTTACTGAAAAGAAAATTTTATCTTTTATTTGTTTCTTGTTTGTAACAGGCTTTTTGTCTATGACACATATTCTGAGTAACATTTGGTCATTCTTATAAGACCATAATATGTATAATATAAACTACTATTATTGTCTAATCATTTGTAATAAATCCTTATTTTATTTTTCATAGAAATAAGATCATTTTTATATTTTCATTACTATTGATATTACATTAAAATAAAAAGCACATTAAAAAGACAATTTATATTGTATACTTTTGTAAGGATTATAAAATGTAATGAAAAATAAATGCAATTTTAGAAAAAATCACCTACTCTAAAAAGATTTACAAGATTTATTCTTGTATATAAGAAATTAAGACAGAACAATAATATGAGGATCAAATATCAAAACAATCAGATTACTACCAGTGGATTTATAAAGGTATAAAGTCAGGTAAATAGCTGGTTATCCACATAAATTCAATGTTAAGAAGCATAATATGTCTTGCAAAGTGAAAGGACAGAAAATCACTAAAGAAACATTATCAAGGTCAATGATACTGAAAGTAAAATTAATATCTGTGTGTGTGTCGGTACTTCTTGGACATCATGAGAAATGTAGACTCTTTAATCCTGTTGCACTCCAGAGTCTCAGTCTGATGTTTAAAAGGACCCTAAAGTGATTCATATGCATGAACTTGGAACCTACTGGTGAGCATTAAGTTTTCTGATTAGCCAAAATTGGACATTTAATTGTTTAGAAAATAATATTTTGCAATTTTTTTTATCTAAGTATGCTTGCTTAACATTACATTTATTATGGAATTTGCTAAAGATTGACTATGAACATACATATCCATAATGTCAATAATGAATAAAAGTATGACTTTGGGAAGAAGATACTCTATATGCCTATTCATAATAGGTGCATAATATTTTATTTTTAATATATAACTTCTAAATTATTTGTGAATAGATTAATTTCTATTGATCTTCAAAAGGAAAAAATGTATTTTTGCTGATGTTTTAAAGTAATTTTATAAGAAATGAGTTGAAATAGAATTTTGTCAGGAAATTTAAGGAGAGTTGAGTCACAAAAAGTGAAAAACAAGCATGGTCATTTTATTGAAAGTTATTGCTTTGATAAAAATAATTTTTGAGTTAAAATACAGCTACATGTAATTGGTAGTTCGGTAAAAATTATGAGAAAAAATTGACACTAATCAATGTTAATGTTTCAAAATAAGTCTCTATACATGCCTAATTTTAGGATAAATGATTTTCTGATTTCAAATAGCATAAAACTTCTATTAGACAGCTTTCTTTGATATATAGTGAATGCAAATACTATCCAGGCAGCCAAAGAATTAGTTCATTGTGATAGGAATACCAAACTTACTTGCAAGTAATTTATGTTGTATTGAAATATATAAAACATGTGATAAATAAGAAAGTAAGAACTGCTTTATTTTCCTTGTTTGTCTCTCAAATAAATTTTCAGATTAGATTCCAGCTGCCATTTAAAGTTCTGATATATAATGGGTGTTTTCTACTATTCAAAGGTTGAGTCTTTGAGAAATAAATTAAGAACTAGGAATCAATCAGTTTTTGGTAAAAATTCTCCAAATATGGCTCAGCAATGCGCAACATTTTAATGCCATTTTTATGCGCATATTTATTGGTGGACTTAACACAATATCAAAATTATTGCTTATTGAATTTGGCCTTTGAGAATTTATCTTTTTTTAATGGTAAGGAATGCACATTGATATATATCAGACTTTAATTTTTAAAAAGCAAAAGGAGGAAGGAGAAAAGAATTTGGTAGTTTTGATTATCATTGAAAATAAAAGTATTTCATTTTATGTACTTTGCATATTTTAAGGAAAGCTTACAAAAGCACATTCTTACAATTAATAGATGTGCAAATGTAATTCAAAATTGTTCTAAACTAAGAAGACAAGAGTTATGAAGAATATATAATTTTGTAAAATGTGTAATTAATTTGAGGTGGCTTGTAAATATATTGAGAATTGAAATTCTCTAAGTGTTACTGAACACTTTAGAATAAATCAACAATGATTCATAAATCAACACAGATTTCAACTGAAGGTTTTTATACTTTAGTTTTTTGTTTGTTTGTTTGTGTTTTTGTACCGGGGATTGAACTTGGGTCTTTGCGCATGCAAGGCCACAAAACCTCTGAGCTAAATCCCTGGCCCTTATACTTTAGCATCTTGATAACAGGGCCAAAATTTTCATAAATAAGCCTCTTTGTTAAAAAATAGACTTTCTACAATTAGTTTAAATTAGTTGGTTCATTTTCAACTTAAAAATAAATAAATGAATTTTGCAATTTATTTTGAAATAATTGGTGGGGAAAAGAAAATTTAACCAAAGAAGAGCTATATTTTCAAAACCAAAAATTATATATTTTAAGAGAAAATTGATACAACACATTTGAGAGCACTTTGTAAATTGAAAATAGTTTTTTTTATTTATTTGCTGTATGTTTGTATATGTACATGATAGAATTGGTAATAGATTTAGAGTGAGAATTATAATGTCAGATCTTTGTCAATTAATGTGACATATCTTTCCATTTTATTAAAGAGTTGTGTATTGTGGAGAATATTAAATATATTTAAATGTATATTTTGTGATATGCAATAACAATTATAAAATATATTTGTAGTATTTGAAAGCATGTTCTTTACCCAAATTTCTTTCACTTGAGACCATGATCATTATTCCTTTTGTCAGTGGTGCAAGGTTTCTGCTAACTTTTTATAATATCTAAAATACATTTTACTCCTTGTTTTAAAATAAAAAAGGAAAAGGAAAGAGAAGACAACTTGATCCAATGAAATGTACATAATGTAATTTAAACCCATTGTCATATCATTTATTTAAAAACTGTACAGGCCCAGGGATTTAGCTCAGTGTTTTGGTGGCCTGCCTTGTAAGCGCAACTGAGTTCAATCTCCGGTACCAAAAAAAAAACAAAAAACAAAAAAAAAAACAAACAAACAAAAACATCCCACAAAAAACTATACAGAATGAAATATATAAAGGTAAAAATAACCGTACATAGTATTTAGACATGAGTTCAAATAGCACAAAATATATACCATATCATTTGTTTTCACTCTATAGTTAATTACTAATCTTTTGTAGAATACATATCCACTAGTGAATGTAAGGGGAACCTATCTGCCAAATAATATATTAGAATCAATAATTTAATTTCAGATAATTTCTAGTCATTAACCTCAATAACCATCTTTCCTTAATTTGAGTCTCTGTTTAAATATTATCCTCTTGTACATTTTTTTTATAAACAGCTATCAGGTAGGATCAAAACTTGTACTTTATTTATGTATACAGGAAAATACAATGGCCAAAGGAGTAGTAAGGGTCCAGCAAACCAAACCATCACAGAAATTAGTGCATCTATTATTCTATTGAATTTTTGGTATAGGAACTTGAGGCAGTTGATCCAGTGGCTGAAGTGAGCTTGCTTTTTCCTTCTTGATGTAATTCCTTCCATTCCACCTAGGCTATGGATTTGGACAGTCCTAGACTCCTGCTAACTTTTGTTTAGTTTGATACCTGAAGTGGTGCAGGTTTCTCCCACTGTTCCTGCTATGTACTTTGGCAGGTCTCCTAGCATTTCTGTAGCAGAGGGTCTCCTTCCCATGCCCTGAACCTCACCATTCTGCTGCATTTTATTTTTAATCTAAAACTCATGGTAATATTGGGAGTCACTATGAGTTATTGTGATATAGCTAAATCTTAGGAAGATCCTGTGTTCTGAGGCCTGCCTTTCTATTCTGACCCTCACTCATGAGGCGGTTAGACTGCAACTGAAAAAGCCATCATCAACACTGTGCATCATAAAGGAAACAGAACTTGCAGTGGGCTCCATGCCACTCAACAAATCAACAGGGAGCAAAAGAAACAACAATAACTTTAATTTTGGAATAAAAAGAGCCAGAGTAGATTGTAATGCATTAATTGTGATGTGTTACTTTGTAAATGGAAAATTACTAGAGGTGAAGAACCCCTAAACTGCAAAATGCAGTGGAATAATACAGACTGGATTTAATCTCTTGTGTTAAGCAACAGGATATTGTAGAAAAACATTGCACAATAACTTTGGCAGTTGGCAGCTCTCTGATTTTTGCAGAGATTGGAACAAGAGAAAGTATCAACAAATGAGAGGTCTGATCACTTTAGTACCTGAAGAAAGTATCTGAGAGGTGACAACAACAACAAAAACAAAACCAGAAAACAAAGGGAAAACACAGAGCACAGAGGAGAGTAAAATATATTTCAAAAAAGAAGCAAAATGAAAACTTTATTATAAATATTGGAGCTGAAACAAATTCAACATTTCCAGCAGCCTTCAACTTAAAATCTTTCACAGGAGCATATCATTGCCTGTGACAAAGTTTGGGAGAGTCTGTGGTTAGCTACCTGATCTCATCCTGAAAACAAATTTTGTTCATAGAACCTCAGTTTGTGGAAAGACCAAAGATAATACAAATAATCTTATATTGTGAAGATACTCTCCTCCAATATCAAATAATAATACAAACAGTAATAATAGCTTAATTATTATTTATTATTTATTTAATTATTATTTATTATTTAAAATAATACAAATCAAATGTGGTTTAAAACCTATGTTGATCAGGGGTTAAATTTGTGTAATATGGACTAAAACAATCATTGAGATTTTTTTTTCTAATTAACTACCACAGAATTTTGATAGAGATCCTCAAATTGATGACCATGCATTGTTCTGGAATTGCCAATTTTTTATAGAAAAACAATTACATTGTTTTTGGTGGGGGTACCGGGGATTGAACTCTGATCCTTGTGCTGGCAAGCAGGCCACAAAACTGCTGTACTAAATCCCCAGCCCTTACATATTTCATTTGACAAAGTATTCTTGAACTATTCTTACAAGAAAACAGTAAAGTATTTCTTATTTCATTTCAATTAATTAAGCAAGTATATATGTGCTAGGTATAAAGCATAGACGGGTAAAGCAAAGAAAATAGAGAATGTTTCTTCCCTCATTGAGATTATATTTTACTGGAAATTTTATATAATTAGTAAGTATTTATATGACAAACCATGTGGTCTAACAGGAAAAAAAAGTGGGGAAGGGAATTAGCAAACTGCAGTAGGGGCACTACAAAAATATTAGATAAGGTATAAGACACCAATTTTATTGAGACAGTGACAAAGAGTAGAGTTGAATGATATCTGAGATTATTCCAAGTAGAAGAAACACATGCCAAGATTAAATTGAAGACATTTCTTGAGTCCTGACTAAACAGCAAAGTGGTACAAATAGTTACTTAGCCAAAGAAAATTAAAAGAGGAAAGCAGCAATAACAGACAGGAGAGATAATGTCATATTACTCCCTTTGGCTTTCATCTTTTTTCTGAGTAAGCTTGGAAACATATTGAACTAAGAAACAGTATAATTTGGCATTATGTTCTCAAGTAATTAATTTGAGAGCTTTTTAGGGAATAAGCTGAGGGGAAATATGTGTTAAAAACAGGGATACTATTTTGAAGGGATTTGCCATATTCCAGTGATTGGGCAGTGATCAGAGAGCATATTCTCAAAGCTTTCTGAAGGCAAATTAAAATATAGGAATATGAAAGAAACAGTAGAGGTAAATATGCTTATACTTGTGACTGTGAAAGAAGAAAGAAAAAAATTTTGTTCATAGTACAAATATTTTGCAATTGCTCTTGGGATCATAGTGATAACAAATCTTTATGGCCAAAAGGAAATGGAGGTTAGGTAATTATGATATTTATATGGAGAATGCATAAGAGATTTGGAGAAGAAAAATAAACTCAAAGCAATAGAATGTAGAGAGCATTAAAAAAACATAAGCTTGGATTGCATAGCCTAGGGATTTCGTAGTTTCACTGAGTAGAATCTGTCCCCGAACAGTCCTAAGTCACTCCAAATTACAGAGGCAGGATTGACTAGAAGCAAGCCTAAATGACAATGTAATTCTAGAGTTCTACATCAAGGTCATAATAAAGCAAATGTGTCATCCCAGAAGCAAGATGAAGTACAGTTCAATAAGGAGAGAATGATTAACAAAGATTTCTGAAAAATTAACTCAATGGTGAATAATAAATGAATATTAAATTGATTGAAGTAAATATTGATCACAACAATAGCAGTTTTGGTAAAATGATGGGGACAAAATCAGGAATAAAATGAATTCAAGCAATAATAGGCAAAACAAAAATCTTCATAGAGAGAGATTTATGGAACGAATGTAAAGAAAAAGTGGGATGGTAGCACCAAAAAGAAATGTCATAAAAAACCAATCATTCTACAGAAGAAAATTTTGGAAAGATATAGGAACATTTTTAATACTGACATGAATAATACAGAGAGATAAACTGATAAAGCAAGAGAAAAAAAATGTTTTCCTCGAACAAGAGAGAATGGATCTATGCATAAGTAGAACTGTGGATCTTAGCTGAATGGAGGAAAATTTACCTAGGAATAAAATTAGATTATATGGGCTCAGAAACTTGCTTTTCCAAGTTCTGTTAACTGCTTCAAAATCTTACAGTAGAAGAAACATGATTCCAGCTGAAAGTGTAGAGGAAGAGCCATAGAAAAGTTCGGTTATGTAGCAGTCATTTAGTGGAGTGAGAGAAGAGAAGAACAATAGAAATAGCATCTGAATGTCAGGGATTTCAAGCACCTACCTGAAGGTACTTGTCATGAACTGAAAGAGAGAAAGGTTTTGCACAATTTTGGTTTTGTTTTTTTCAGCCAAGTCCAGCTTTGAGGCCAGAGACAGGATAGACACAGGGTTGTATTTAAATGAGCTGTGACTTATTCAGTAGAGCACAGGAAAGAATAAAGAAGTACACTAGTTTAAGTTGCTTGCAAAAGAGAAAATATGAACAGACATGATTATAACAATGTTCCATGGATTCTAAGTGTGTGAATTTAGGGAACTGATGATAGGATTCAACTAAGAGAATGCAAAAAGACCAAGAGTTCTGGTGCCATCGAATATTTGATGGCAGTGGGCTCTATTGGCTACCAGAGAAGGTTTGATGGAAGATTAGCAGATGATGAAAGGGGAAAGATATGTTCACAATTGATTATGATGGACTTACTGCTAGTAATAAAAACCTGAAGAATATGATCATGAACATGAATGGGCAGAAAACCCAAGTATAGAAGAAGGAGGGAAGGAATGATAGACAACATATTGGTAACTTGTAATAGTTGGATATGAGAATATCAAGGGCTGGGGATGTAGCTCAGCAGTACAGTGTCTTCCTGGCAAGCATGAGACCCTGAGTTCAATTCCTAGTACCAAAAAAGAAAAAAAAAAAGATAAAGAACAATACACACACACACACACACACACACACATGCGCGTGCGTGCGCACACACACACACACACATACACACATGCATATACACATACACTGTAGGAATTGTATTACAATGCATGGTAGGGAGCCTGAAACTGACAGATCCACTGTAAGGGAAATGTTTTCTGTGGTTAGGTAGTCTAGCTTCACTGCTATGTACTTTTATGAAGAGGGAGTGAGTCCAGGAAGTAAAAAACCTCCTGATACCTAGGGCCAGTTAGTACATTAAATAGGAAAGCAATAAAAAGAATAATAAAACCTAAGAAACAGTGTCAACAGGTAAAAGTTTATCTGAGTTGCAACAAATAAAAGTGATTGATGACTCTTGCTCCACCATATTGTCCCTCATCTCCCTTTCTGTTCCTGCTTCTGCCCTGACTCAGATTTCTTCTATCATGCTTTTCTTTTTTCTTAATGATCTTTTTTTCGGTCACTGTGCCTCACTCAAGGGTCAGTAGTTACAAGGGAAAGTGAGCTCCTATAGCTGTTAAGGGAATATATTCTTGTCCTTATACTTGCACTCTGTCTATCCCTTTTGAGATTAACAGTTTCCTAAAGATTGTGTGGTCATTCTGTGTCCTCTGACTTCACTTGAAACCTTCTCCAGTTCTTTTACTTATTTACTCTTCTCATCCTAACTCTGTCTAGGCTTTGTTCACTGCAAACATATTTTGAGCTGCTTCTTGATTTTAATTTAATTCACATGGTTTAAAGGTGATAGATTAATGACTACCACAAGTGGTCAATTTGCAAGTAGTGATTGATCCTATTGTGTTACTCATTGTATCGATTGGGATAAAAGATAGGAATTGATCTGATGAGATGTTTTCTCTGATAATGTGAAAATGAGAATGTTTATGAGTCATTAGAGAATCAAAAGCTAAAAGTGATTGATTAATTAGGGGATTAAGTTTAAAGGAAAAGAAAATCAGATGTTTTCAAGAGCTTTGTAAGTATGGAAGATGAACAATGCAGAATCATGTGTATTTTAAGAGTATGTGAAAGGGGCCTGGGATTTTGCTCATTGATGTCTCACCTGCCTGGGAAGTGCAAGGTCTTGAATTCAATTCCTGGTAACAGATAAAAATTGAAAATGAATTTGTGAATGAAGGGTCTAATTGAGACCCCAGGCTCAATTAGAATAATATGCTTCATACAATAAACACACTTATAAAAAAAAATCTCATAGAGTGAAAGCAAAGGGATAGAAAATAGTCCTCCATAACAGGAACCTGGAAAAAAGCAGGGATAGCTACCTTATTTGCAGACAAAGTAAATTTCTGACCAAAACAGATTAAGAGAGAAAAAGAACATCAGTATATCCTTGTAAAGGGAACAATCCAAGAGGAAGAGATGACAATCATAAATATATGCATCAAACACTAATGCCCCCAATTATACCAAACAAATGCTAAGGGATATGAAACACCATATAAGCACTAATACAATTGCAGTGGGGAACCTCAATACCTCATTGTTACAAAGACAGATCATCTAGACTAAAAATAAACAACAAAATACTAAAACTGATCCAAGCTTTGAAATAAATGGACTTAAAAATGTTTACAGAGTGTTGTACCTCGAAAAATCATAATATTATTATTATTATAATCATATTATTCTCAGCTTCCCTTGGGTCATTCTCTAGAATAGATTGCATGCTAGCTTATAGAATATGTTCAAGTAAAGGAATTGAAGCTACCTCATGTACATTATCAGACCATAATGCAATTCAACTGGAGATCAATAGCATAAGAAACTGTAAGAACTTCACAAACACATGAAAGTTGAATAACACTCCTGAACAACCAATGGGTCACAGAGGAAATCAAATAAGAAATTAGCCAGTTTTTACAAATAAATGATAATGTCAATATACTGTACAGAAATCAACAGGACACAATGAAAACAGTTATATGTGGGAAATTGATGCAGTGAATGCCCACACTAGGTAAATAGAGTGAGCTCAAATAAACAACCTAATGCTGAAATTTAAACACCTAGAAATAAGGAGCAGGACAAGCCCAAAGCTTATGAAATGGAAGAAATTATAAAGGTCAGAACAGAAATCAATGCAATGGAGACTAAGAGAATGATACAAAAAAATCAACAAATCAAAGAATAGTTTTTCAAAAAATAAAAAATAAGTAAATACTTAGCCAACCTTATCAACAAAAGGAAAAGCTCAAACTCATACAATTAGGAATGAAAAAGAAGTTACAACAGATCCAGCAGAAATCCAGCATATCATCTATACCACTTTGAGAAGCAGTACTCTGATATATGGAGAACACAGAAGAAATAGACAGATTTCTAGATACATATGAAATACCAAAGTTGAACAACGCCAATTTTAAAAAGTCTAAATACCCCAATTAAAATCAGTGAAATTGATGGGCTTGGTATTTAGCTCAGTGGTTCTACCACTGGCCAAGCAAGTGCAAGGTCCCAAGTTTGAGCCTCAGTTATATAATTAAATAAAATCAGTGAAGTCAAAAATGCAATTAAACATTTACTAACAATGAAAAATCCCAGTTCTGATTGCTTCACTGCTGAATCCTAACAAGACATTTACAGAAGAACTATTGCAACTAATCTTTAAACTTTTCAGTGAAGTTGAAAGGAAAGCACTACTTACAAATTCATTCCTGGAAGCAAATTGTACTTCAGTTCCCAAAGTGGGGAAAGAACAGGCTAATCTCCCTAATGAACATAGATGCAAAAATCCTCAATAAGATACTGGCAAACAGAATATAGGGGATTATCAAGAAGATCACACACCCTGACCTAGTTGGATTTATCCCAGGGTTGCAAGGATGGTTCAACATATGCAAATTGATGAATGTAATACACTATATTACCAGAGTCAAGGACAAAAACCATATCATCATCTCAATAAATGCACAAAAAGAATTTGAGAATTTAAACACTCAGTAAAAATCCTGCAGAAAATTTTAATAGATGGCCTTTATCTCAACTTGATGAAGGCTATCTATGAAAAACCAACAGACAACATCATATTAAAAGGTCAAAAACTAAAAACCTTCATGCTAAAATCAGGAACAAGACAAGAAAGTACGCTATCACCACTTCTATTCAATAAAATTTTGGAAACATGAACCACAGCAATTAGACAAGGGAAGGAAATAAAAGGAATAAAGATAGGAAAGGAAGAAGTTAAACTGTTATTATTTGCTGAGGATACAACACTGTACATAGGAGACCAAAAAAAATCTCTGACAAAAGACTTTAGATTTAATTGACAGATTCAGTAAAGTACCTGGATACAAGTTAAACACTCAAAAATCAATAGCCTCCTTGTACACAAATAACAGACTCACTGAGAGAGAAATTAGGGAAACAATCCCTTTCATAATAGCATACAAAAATGAAATATCTAGGACTCAAACTAACAAAGGAAACAAAAGATCTCTACACTGATAACTACAACACACTGAAAAAAGTGATTGAAGATGATATAAAAAGAATGGAAAGACATCCCTTGTTCTTGGGTAGGAAGAACAAATAAAATGAAAATGACTGTACTTCTAAAACTGCTATACAGATTCAATGCAATCCCAATTGAAATACTAACATTATATTTCACAGAACTTGAGAAAACTATCCAAAAATTCGTTTGGAATAAGAAGCGACCTATAATAGCAAAAGCAATTCTAGGCAACAGAAATATGGCAGAGGGTGTCACAATCCCCAACTTGAAACTACATTGCAAAGCCACTGTGATAACAATAGCATGGTACTAGCAAAGAAACATACCCAAGAATTAGTGGGACAAATTAAAAGATGCAGAAACAACTTTAAACATACTTAGCTAGTTAATCTTTTACAAAGGAGTTGAACACCCTCACTGGAGGAAAGATAGCTTCTTTATTATAGGGTGTTAAAAAGAAGTATTTTAACTTCTCAAAGATTAAAACTAGACCTTTAACTTTCACCATGCATTAAACTAAAGTCCAAGTGGATTTAAGATCTGAATATTAAAACAGAAACACCTAATTTGCTGGAAGATAAGTTAGGTAGAATTCTTGAAGATATCAGCATAGGAAAACACTTTATGAAGAAATCCTCAGTAGCACAGGATCCAGTACAAAGAAACAACAATTGAGATCTCTTCTTTTTAAAAAAAGCTTCTACACTGCCAGAGAAATCACAAGCACAGCTAAGAACCACCCACAGTAGAGGAAAAAAAAAATATCAGCTGTTTTTCAGATAAACATCTACTACCTAGAATATATCTAGAATATTTATATTGGTGCTGGGATTTGAACCCAGGTCCTTGTTCTTGTCAGGCAAGTGGAAGGACCATTGAACTAAACTGCTGGCCCAAGAATATATAAAGAATTAAAAAATAATAGACCCTCCAAAATATAAAGACCGGATTTAAAAAGGGGCATCTGAAATGAACAGATATTTCTCAGACAAAGAAAGAAAAGTAGCAAATAAACATTTGCAAAAATGTTCAACATCACTGGTCATTCCAGAGATGCAGGAGAAAACAATGCTGCATTAATCACACAGAATGCTAGGATTACAAATAAATGTCATCAGGCTCTGCTCAAAATAAGTTTTAATGAGAATTTTGTTTCAATTTCTGATTTTGATCAACCTTTGAAAGGTAAGGATGTAATATGTTTAACTAAAACATTTGTGTCCCAATTATATTTATGAGAAAATGAACAACTATTTAGAATTACATTCAGTCTTAGGGTTTCATAAAAACATGGAAATTGAACAACACACTTCTGAATACCCAATGGGTCATAGAGGAAATTAAAGAAGAAAGCAGATTAAATGAAAATGACAATAAAACATTTTGGAATCTATGGGACAAAATCAAACCAGTATTACAAGGGAAATTTATATCAGTGAATGCTCATATTAGAAAAACAGAGGGAGCTCCATAAAACAACCTGATGGTGAACCTCAAGCTTCTAGAAAAAAAAAAAAACAGCAGGACAAACCCAAAGCTCACATAAGGGAGGAAATTATAAAGTTCACAGCAGAAATCAATGCAATGGAGATTAAAAGAATAATGCAAAAATTCATTGAATCCAAGAGTTGGTTCTTTGGAAAAATAAACAAAGTTGACAAGCCCTTAACCACCTTAGAGAGTGAGAGAGAGAGGTGCGGGGGCTGCAATCCATGCAATTAGAAATAAAAAGAATGAAATTACAATGGACTCAGCAGAAATGCAGATGAGCATTAATAGCTACTTCAAAAACCTATATGCAAACAAGATGGAAAATACAGAAGAAATGGACAGATTCCAAGATATGTACGAATTACCAAATTTGAAAGAAGATGTGCAAAAATTCTGAATGACCAAATATCAGTCAATGAAATTGAAAATGCAATTAAATATTTGTCAACTAAGAAAAGCCCACGTCTTCACAGCTTCATTGCTGAATTGTACAAGTCATTTAGAGAGGAACTATTGCCGCTATTGTTTTAACTCTTTGATGAAAATGACAGGGAGTGCAATTAAGCTGGAGATCAATAGTATAAGAAACCAGAGGAACTTCACAAACACATGAAAATTGAAAAACACTCTCCTGAACAATGAATGGATCACAAAGGAAATTAAAGAAGAAATCAGACAGTTTTTACAAATAAACAAATATGCCAGTACAACATACAGGAATCTATGGGACACAATAAAAGCATTTCTACATGGAAAATTCATAGCACTGAATGCTATGTGCGTACTAGGAAAACAGAGCGAGCTCAAATAAACAAACTAATGATGAATCTTAGACTAGTAAAAAAACAAAAGAAAGAAAAACCCAAAGCTTGAAAAAGAGAGGAAATTATAAAGATTAGAGCAGAAATCAATGCAATGGAAACTAAAAAAATGATACAAAAATAAATGAATTGAAGAGTTGGTTTTTTGAAAGAATAAATAAAATCTATAAACCCTTAGCTAACCTTATCAAAACAAAAGAAAGAAAAGGCTTAGATCCAAGCAATTAGGAATGAAAAAGGTGAAGTCACAACAGATCCAACAGAAATCCAGAAGATAGTAAAAACCTACTTGAGAACCTGTACTCTAATAATATGGAGAACAAAGAAGAAGTAGACAGATTTCTAGATTCTTAGAAATTACCAAAGTAGAACAAAGAAAATAAAAACATTGGAAACACCCCAAATATAATCAGCAAAATTGAAAATGTAATTAAAAATTTACCAACAAAGAAAAGCCCAGGTCCTAATGGAATCATTGCTGAATTTCCCAAGACATTTAGAGAATAATTGTTGCCATTACTCTTCAAACTTTTCAATGAAATTGAAAGGGAAGAAATACTTCCAAATTCATTCCAGGAAGCAAGTATCACTTTCAGTCCCAAACCAGAGAAAGATGCAAATTAAAAAAAAAAAAGAGAACTACAGGCCAATCTCTTAATGATTATTGATGCAAAAATCTTTAATAAGATACTAGGAAACAGAATACAGAGAATCATTGAGATTATCATACATCCTGAATAAATAGGATTTTTTCCAGGGATGGAAGAATGGTCTTACATACGTAAATCAATAAATGCAATACACCATATTAACAAACTCAAGGACAAAATCCATATGATAGTCTTAATAGATGCAAAAAAAGCATTTGACAAAATTTAATACCCATTCATGATAAAAACCCTGCAAAAAATTGGAAGAGATGGTCTATATCGCAACTTAACAAAGGCTATCTATGAAAAACCAACAGCCAACTTCATATTAAATGGCCCAAATCTGAAAACCTTCATGTTAAAATCAGGAACAAGACAAGGATGCCCACTATTACCACTCCTCTTTGATATAGTTCTGGAAACATTAGCCATAACAATTAGACAAGAAAAAGAAATTAAAGCAATAAAGACAGGAAAGAAAAGAGTTAAAGAGTCATTATTTGTTGATGATATGATACTCTACAATGAAGACCCAAGAAACTCTACCAAAATACTTCTAGACATAATTGACACTTTTAGCAGAGTAGCTGGATACAAGGTCAACACCCAGCAATCAATAGCCTTCTTATGCACAAATAGACTCACCGAGAGAGAAATTAGGGAAACAAGTCATTTCACAATTACAGCCCCCAAAAATGAAGTATCTAGTAATCAATCTAACAAAAGAAGCAAAAGACCTCTACACTGAAAACTATAGAACTCTGAAAAAAGAGATCGAAGAGGATATAAGAAAGTGGAAAGATATCCCCTGTTCCTGGGTACGAAGAATCAACATAGTGAAAATGGCCATAGTACTAAAATGGCTATAGAGATTCAATGCAATGCCAATTGAAATACCAATACTATATTTCACAGAACTAGAAAAAAGAACCCAAAAATTCATTTGGAGCCATAAGAGACCTAGAATAGCAAAAGCCATTCTAGGCAACAGACACATGGCAGCAAGTATAACAAGTCCCAATTTGAAACTATACTAAAAAGCCAAAGTGATAAAAACATCATGGTACTGGCAAAGAAACAGGCCTGAGGATATGTGGAACAGGTTGGAAAACAGAAAAACAACTCCAGATGTACTCAGCTACCTTATTTTTGACAAAGGAGCTGACCATCCTCAGTGAAGGAAAGATAGCCCCTTTGATAAATGGTGTTGGAAAAACTGGATCTCAATCTGCCAAAGATTAAAACTGCATCCTTATCTTTCACCATGACTAAATTCAAATCCAAGTGGATTGAAGATCTAAACATTAAAACAGAAACACTAAACTTTCTGGAAGATAAGTTAGTCAGAACTCTCAAAGACATTGGCATGGAAAAGACTTTATGAGCAAATCCTCAGTAGCATGGCAACTAGCAGAAAGAATCAACAAGTGGGATATCATCTTATTAAAAAGCTTCTGCACTGCAAAAGAAAACACCAACAGAACTAGAGACAACCTAAAATGTGGGAAAAAACTTTTTACCAGCTGCTCCTCAGACAAAGGACTTTTATCTAGAATATATAAAGAACTCAAAACAATCAGCTCCTCCTCAATATAACGACAAAATTCAAAAATGGGCATCTGAAATGAACAGACATTTCTCAGACAAAGAAGTAAAGGGAGTGAGTAAATATATGAAAAAATGTTCCATATCACTGGTCATTCTAGAGAGGTGGATGAAAACAACAAAGAGATTCCACCTCATCCCACAAAGAACAGCTTCTATCAAGAAATCATCCGATAACAAATGTTGGTGGGGTTGTGGAGAGAAAGGAACACTTCTCCATTGTTGGTGGGAGTACAAACTGGTGCAACTACTATGGAAATCAATATGGAGATACTTGAAAGAACTGGGACTACAGGTTCCTTTTGACCCAGCCATCCCTCTGCTGGGTATTTTTCCAAAAGAATTAAAAGAATCATATCACAGTAATATATGCACACCTATGTTTACAGCGGCACAGTTTGTAATAGCTAAAACTTGGAAACAGCCCATTTGCCCATCAGTTGGAAACTCGATAAAGAAAATGTGTTTTTTCTATAAAATCAAATACTACTCAGCCATTAAGAATGAGAAATTCGATTGTTTCATGGGAAAGTGGATACATATTGAGGATATAGTACTAAGTGAAATAAATGTCACACATGTGTAAATACCAAATAGTTTCTCTGGTGTGAAAAATATAATAGTACATAAGATCCTAATGAGATAATTGACAATGTGAAATAGGAGGAAAAGGCCTAAATGTGTAGGGAAAGTGGGAAGGGTAGGGGCAAGGTAATAAAGGAAAATGAAAACCTATGACAAAATGAAAAAATGGAAATAAAATGTTTGTAAATGGGGAGTGGGTGAGGGGGTGAAGGGAGGGCAGGGACAAGGGGAAAAAATGAGAACCAAGACCTGTCATGTAAAGGTACCAGATCCCAATAATGAATGTAACTGTACTGTATGCCTAACATGTACCACTAACCTCAATTTTAAAAAATGAAAGGGAAACAATACTCCTGAATTCATTCCTAGAAGCAAGCATCCCCTTGATCCTCAAAGCACAGCAAGATCCAACCTAAAAAGAGAACTATAGGCCAATGTCACTAATGAACATAGATGCAATAATCCTTAATAAGATGATGGAAAATAGAATGCTGAAGATGATAAAATCATACACCCTGACCAAGTAGGATTCATCCCAGGGAGGCAGGGATTCTTCAACATATGCAAATCAATAAATGTAATACACTATATGAATAGAGCCAAGGACAAAAACTATATGATTATCTCAATAGATGCAGAGAGAGCATTTGACAAAAATCCAACACAAATTAATGATAAAACCCTTCAAAAATTGGAGTAGATGATCTCTACCTCAATCTGATAAAAGACATCTATGAAAAAGCAACAGCCAATCTCATACTAAATGATCAAAAACTGCAATCCTTCACACTAAAATCAGGAATAAGCAAGGATGTCCACGCTCACCACTCCTGCTCAATATAGTTTTGGAAATATTAGCCACAGCAATTAGACAAAAAATAATAAAAATAGGAAAACAGGAAGTTAAATTGTCGTTCTTTGTAGATGATTGATCCTCTATATAGAACACTCCAAGAACTCCACCCAATGTCCTCTGGAATTAATAATCAAATTCAGTAAAGTAGCTGGATACAAGGTCAAAACACAAAAATCAACAGCTTTTCTGTAAACAAAATACATATTCAGTGAGAGAGAAATGGGGCAATCACGTCCTTTTACAAAAGCATCCAAAAATTTGGAATGCCTAGGAATAAAACTAACAAAATAAATCAAAGACCCCTACTCTGAAAAATACAGCACTCTGAAAAAGGAGATTGAAGAGGACATTAGAAAATTGACAGGCATCCCTTGCTCCTGGGTAGGAAGAATCAACATGATGAAAATGGCCCTACTTCCAAAACCACTATATATATTCAATGCAATCCAATCGAAATCCCAGCAGCATACTTCACAGACCTTGAGAAAACAATCCAAAAATTCACTTAGAATAAGAAGAGACCTAGAATAGCAATAGCAATTCTAAGCAATAAAGACAAGGTAGGGGGCATCACAATCCCAAACCTGAAACTATACTTCAAATCTGCTGTGATAAAAACAGCATGGTACCAGCAAAGACACAAACCTGAGGACCAGTGGAATGGATAAGAAGATGCAGAAACAGCTCCTGACACAGTCAGCCACCTCATCTTTGACAAAAGATCCAAATCCAGCAATGGAGGAAAGACAGCCTCTTGAATAAATGGTGCTGGAAAAACTGGGTATCAACTTCCCAAAGATGAAAATTAAACCTATATCTAACACCATGAACCAAACTAAAATCAAAATAGATTAAAGATCTAAATGTTAAATCAGAAACACTAAACTGGCTGGAAGACAGGTGAGGTAGAACTCTTGAAGACAATGATATAGGAAAACATTTTATTAACAAAACCTCAGTTGCCTGTGAACTAGCACAAAAATCAATGTATGGGACATCTTCTTATTAAAAATCTCTGCACAGAGAAACCTCCACAGATGTGAAGAGACAACCTACACTATTGTAGAATCTTTTCACCAGCTGTTTCTATGAAAAAGGTCTATTATCTAGCTATATAAAGAACTTAAAAGCAGGGCATGGTGGCACATGACTGTAATCCCAGCACTTGGCAGGCTGATACAGGATGATCATTGGGAGTTCCAGATCAGTCTTAACTACATAGTGAGACCCTGTCTCAAAAAACAAACAAACAAAAGGAACTTTAAAAATTCAAACCTCCCAAATTTAAAGACCTAATCCAAAAATGTTTAACTTAACTGAACAGACATTTTTCAGACAAAGAAGTAGAAGCAGCAAATAAACATATGAAAAAATGTTCAACATCACTTGCCATTCAAGAGATGAAAATATAAGCAATGCTGATATTCCATCTCAACCCAGAAAGAACGGCTGCTATTATTAAATAAATCAATAACAAATGCTGGTGGGGAAAGAGGAATACCGCTTCACTGCTGGTGAGAGTGTAGACTGGTGCAACTGTTGTGGAAATCATTATGGAGACATCTCAAAGAACTATGACTGGAAGTCCCATTTGACCCAGCTATTACCCTGGGGTATCTTTCCCAAAGAATTAAAAGTATCATATCACAGAAATACATGTGCACCCATGTTCATAGCAGCATAATTTATAATAGCTAAAATTGGAAGCTTGCCCAGTTATCCGTCAATTGGGCACTGGATAAAGAAAATACGTGTACATATACATATATATGAAATGGAGTACTACTCAGCCATAAAGAATGAGAAACTAGAGACATTTGTAGCTAAATGGATGCACATTGAGGATATCCTCTTAAATGAAGTAAATAGGATGCATATATGTAAATACCAAATAGTTTCTCTAGTGTGAGAAATTGAAAGTGTAAGTAAGGACTAAAAGGTATAATAGATAATGTGAAAGAGGAAGAAAAAGTGCAAAGAAAAAGAAAGAAGGGAGTGGAATTAATATGAGAAAATGAAGAAATGGAAACAAAGTCTTTGTAGATAGGGAGGGGTGGCCAGGTTGAAGCAGGGCAGGGGAGTGGGGAAAAAATAAGCACCAAGTTGGATTATGTAAAGGTCCAAATTTCCAATGATGAGTGTCATTACAGTGTATACCTTAAATACACCAATTTAATTAATGTAAAAGAAATGAATATCTCTTCAAATTTTTATCCCTTGTTTTTGAAACATTACATCTTGTTTACTCACTTTAATATTCTTTTATATTTCCAATGATTTATAGGAGATAGGTTCAATGGGATAAATTTTCAAAATAGATTCAAGTGAAACATATATCTTACATAACACAAACATTCCAAATAATGTATCATTTACAAACAAACCTCGAGCCAAAAATGTTCTCCAAATACAAATCAGTTTTTCTTACATCATTTTACAATACTGTCAAATTTCCTTATGGTGTGATTCCTTTTGGTTTGAAGTAGCACAGAGATACCTAATCCTGGTATGTGAGGTGTTTTCAGAAAGATATTGCCTATTTTTAGGGAATTACTAGTTCTATACCTCATCTGTCAGATACCTTGACAATATATATGTTATTATTTACTGTTTTATTTCCCTCTATCCCAACCAAATCTATATATTCTAGACTTTTTACAATAGCTATGATTACTTCCTTATTTTTATATTTTGTTAAAATTTCTCATGGGAGATGATGTTCACAATCACACTTTTTTCAAGTTTGAAGAAAGTCTTATCCAGGTTTACATTTTCATCAGTATCTCGTGAGGAAGGAATAGATCACCAACTTGAGGTTGACTCTTTCCTCTTCCTTTACACAGAGTTTACCAAGTTGTTGACATTCATGTATCTGCTCAAATATTTTGATTATATAGTTTAGTGAACAGAAGTTTTACATTTATTTTCCATTTTCTGTTTTTAAATCTTCATTTAACTCCCATTCTTAAGTAGTCGAAGGTTTGCTGTACATCTTCCTGATTTATGTGTGCATTGCCATGGCACACCAGCGCAGTGGGTGCCTAGAGGAATAATATGAGCAGCAGGAGAAGTGAAGTCCTGAGGTGTGTGGAGGAGCAATCAAGTCGTTCCACGAGGAATGCAGAAACCTGAGGAACTGGTTGGAAGTCCTCTGGAGGCTGACCGTCCTGGGAGCCGGAGAAATGTCACCCTTGATGATGGTTTCTATCAGGAAAGCAGTGATGGTAACTAAGTAACATTGTTTAGCAGAGAAAGAAGGCTCCTTTCTGCGGCTCACAGGAGTATGATTTGCTTTTTCTCCGGAGGGTCATTGGTAGCACCAAATGATAAACTGTTGAACAACAAATCAAATGTGCTCTGTTCCAACTACTGCATCTTCTATTCTGTATTTTCAGTCTCAAGCTTCTACAGCTATAGCTGAAATTGGTATTGGCCCCACTGTTGACATTACATAATGGACATTAATATGTTATGTTAAGGCTTATGTTTATATTATTCAAAATAATGCACTTGAAAATTTTTCATAAACTATTTTGCTTGTTCAGTTAAGGTCCACTCATTGCCATGTACAAATGATCTGCATCCCAATTCCTGCCAAATATTTTTGTCTCACTGAGATTGTCCCCAACTGTGCTGTACAATAACACTTCTTTTATAATTAAATATTATCGTGGAAGCATCAGCTAAGGGCATTAATATTTAATCATTTCGTGCCCTATATTCTGTTTCTTACAAAAGCACTATACAAGTCCAAGAGGTTATTTTTTCTTTACTAGAATTTCAACAGAACTCCAAAGTGATCTGAATTTTTTTTTTTAGATTGACCGGGCTGTTTCTGTTATTTTTATGTTTTCTGGTAAATAAAAAAATAAAATCTTCACCTCATAGATAAACTTTTCTTCAAGTTACAGCTAACTGTCTTGCTCACTAACACACTCTCTCTTTTCTCTTGGGGCAAAATGATTCCCTGTCCGATTGGTGTCAAGGCTGGGGCTGTACCCAGATGTGGCTCACACTCTTTCAGAGAGACAGCTCTTTGGTACCAACTGAAGTGAGTCTGTGCCACCTTGAAAGGGGGCAACCTTAATTTCACCTATTTTGCAATATTATCACATTTTCATATCCCAGGATGATATGTCAGAGCTGCTGCCATTATATTTGACTAAATATATAACTATTGGATGTCTACTGTGTACAAAACATGTATCTTTTATGCTTTAATGTCTCTGCTATGGTGTATGTTTGATTTTTGTGGCCCAAGGGTCATATTCAACTGATTACATCTAATATCTGCAGCCAAGCTTCAGGAAGAGGGATGGTTCCTGCAAATTCCTTCCTGGTGCTACCAGGGGTGCACTTGATTATTACTTTAGGTAATTGTCACAAATTATAATGCAAGAGATGTAGACCCATCAACTTTTACTTCACAGAAAAGCTGGAGTTGAGGGGGGTATAGGTGAAATAATACCTTCTAATTTCAAAATTAAAAAAAATCATTAACTAACATCAATAAAAATGCCTCATGATCGTTTTATCATAGTTCGGCATATTTTCCTCTTATTTATATTAAGGCTCAGACCACTTTACAAAGCTATGTTTTTTTAATAGATTTGTTGCTAACACATTCTGCTTGAAAGAAAAATGAAATCAATAGTAATAAGTGTGTATATGTGTATGTGTATCTCACTCTTTTGTTCTCCATTATCACATCCAAAGTATTTTATTCTGTGTTTCTTAAAGAAAATTCCTTGGCCAAAAAGCAACATGGATTTTTTTTGCCTTTTTAGTGCATACATATTACTAGACATTCACTTACATGCTGCGGTAATAAGTGACAGAAAAAATACGTTGTATTTTGAAGTTAATATTTCAGTTTAAAGGACTACCAATTAATAATGTGACAAAATTCAACCTGCTATTTTGTTTATGTTGAAGTCTATATTTAGGCCAGTTTAGTTGTACATGCCTCAAGTTCCAGAACTATGAGAGAGTGAGGTAGAAATATCATGAGTTCAAGCTTTGCTTGTGAAATTTAGATATTCAGCCAGACTGTGTCTCAAAATAAAACTATATTTAAATAGCCCGTGGATATAGCTCAGTGAACCAGCACTGGATAAAATTCCCAGTGGCACACAAGAAAATCTATTTGTCACACCTAGATTTCTTAGTAGAAATAAATTATGGATTAATATAAAGTAATGTTTCTCATTGTAAGATATTAGAATGAAAGGTACTAATCCCTAATCAACTCAAAATTGGAAAATAAATTTCATTTTCAATAGTAACCTTACATTATAACAAATGAAAAACAGCTGATAGTGTTATAGTTGTTCAATTAGAGGAAAAATACCCCTAAGAAATTATGATATAGCTCCACCTCCCAAAGTAGCAAAATGGACTTCTTTAATAATGCACAACATACTTTGAGAACAAGGAACACACTCTGTGGAACAATACTTGTTTGGGATGGATCAGTTTCTGTGAATTTAATATAGGGCTGTCTGGTAATGCAGGACCCATGGAGAAAATGTACAGTCCTTCACACACAGAAGAAACTTTTGTAGGATTGTATCATCCTAGAAATGCAACTGTGAGCAATCGTGTAGAGTTTTTCTTCATTGAGCCAGATACAGGAATAAACATGTACTGATTCCCATATGCAGATTCACAGCCCACTCTACTTCACTGTGACCCAGGAGTCTTGTCCATAGTTGAGAAAATATGTCTCATTTCTCTTTCACACTGCCTTTATTTTTAAAAAGAAAAGAGGAAAGAAAAAACTGCATTGAATCTATGAAAATATAAACTAGACTCAGAAAACTAAAATGAAAAATCTATGATGGGAAATGTCAGAAATTACCAGATTATAAAAATGCAATGTACTCAAAGGTTTTAGTGAAGACAGCAGCAATGAGTTTGCAGCAGTAATGTAGTAGTTCAGCAACAGGATTTGCTGATAGTGGGGATGGGTTGAACTGGAAGATAAGTAAATAGCAAAAGTAAATTCCCTTTATGGAAGGAACACAAAGAAAAATAAAAGAGACTAACACACAAACAAATATATCAAAAATTTTAAAGTATAATTTATGTACCTGGGGCAAAACATTCCCAAATAAAAAGGCAAATGTGAAAAATTAAATTACAATAAGTACTTCACAATAAAATTCAGATCAAATATTTGTCATCATAATTCAGTAATATATCAAATGGCATGTAAATGTCAGTAAAAACCCATTTTTTCAGAGAGAACAAAATATTTTTTAAAAAATCAAGTAAAAGCTACTCTAAAAAAGAAAGATATATTAAATACAAGGATTCGAAAGGAAGAAGAATATGAAATAAAATATATAACCAACAAAATGAGTCAATGTTGCTTTATTCATAGTAGGAAAAGGAAATGTTGGGACAAGAAGCACCGTGAAAGACACACAGAAATATTTTACTAAAAAACAGAAGCCACAATTCAAATTTAGTAAACACTTTAAAACACAGTTTAAGATTAAATTTAACATTACAAGGCTAAAAATAAATTTACAATAATGTTTAAGATTTTTCACTACCTTAGAGAAAAATAGAATAAGCAGAGTTTTACTTCAGTTTGCTTGACATATACTTATTGACAATTTCTTTAAACATTTATAATTACCGTGCATAATATTTAAGTGACAATTATTGCTTACTATTTAGTCTAATAATTCTTGCATATTAGACCTATATCAAACTATAGTTATGGATGCTTACATTAGTTTCAATAACTTTTTTATTGATTAAATTAATTGCATTTTGATAAAATTTATAATGAATATATTTTATATATTACAGATTCATGATATCTCTGATTATTTTCATATTATTTTGTTATTACATTGTGTTTTATGACAATAAGTATCTCTAACATGAGTTAAGTTTATCCTTAACTATTAAATAATAGGCTCTTTGGCAGACAAAATTTAATCAAGTCAATTATAATCTTAGTGTGATAAGCTCTGTTTCTTATTTTAATCCCAATTTGAATGTTATGTTCAATAAAAGCAATTCAACTGCCCTTAGGTTGTCCATGATTATATGATATATGGCTAATAGCACTGAATTTTTGAAATATTTTATCACAAATAATGAATAGTAAAAATTTCCTGATAGACCTTAACTAAAATAATGTTGGTAGCTAAGAGTGGAGATGTGAATTAATTAAATTATGTAAAATATAACTTGGTATGATTTAACAATTTAATTTTCCTTGCACAAAGGCACATAAGTATAAGTACATATGATCCCTGTAAATATTGATCAGTAAAATTCCTTTTGAAATTGACAAAGAAAAGCTCTAACTATTCATCATATATTACATGAATTTTTATTAGTTTTTCCTTCTTTATTCTCTTGGCTATTTAAGAGCTCATCTTTCTTCTTTTGCCTAATGTAAAAATGCTTTTTGATTTTTCCTTATTTTCAGTAAAGTTGGACAGTAATTTTATTTGAACACTTCTAAGGAGTTTACTTTCCATCAAGTGTCAATTCTTTTTATATAAAAAATGGAACTGATGATTGGTTTTCTTAAATTTTGACTTCAACCTAAGAATTCTATCTGATTTGGTGTTTGGCTAAAGCAAACTAATTAACATATGCATTACCTCACATACTCCTCATTTTTAGGGGTCAGAACACTAGAAATCTGGTCTTTTTAATTTTGAATAATATTTATCATTCTTAAAAGTAGTCACTATTTTGTGAAATGGAACTGATGATTGGTTTTCTTAAATTTTGACTTCAACCTAAGAATTCTATCTGATTTGGTGTTTGGCTAAAGCAAACTAATTAACATATGCATTACCTCACATACTCCTCATTTTTAGGGGTCAGAACACTAGAAATCTGGTCTTTTTAATTTTGAATAATATTTATCATTCTTAAAAGTAGTCACTATTTTGTGCAGTAGATCTCTTAAAAATATGCTTTCTTTGTGTCCTTTGATCAACTTTCCCCATTCCATACCTCATATCACAGTTCTACTCTCCTGTGTGAGTTATCTTTTGTAAGTTCCACTAAGTAAAATCAAGTAAACTGGCCTGAAAGACAAGCAGAAGGATAAGTTGGTAGGTATTCTGGAGAATAATCTAAAAATCTTTCCTCCCTTGGAATATAAAATAAAATAAATTACAAAAATAGAAAAAATGATAAGAAAAGAAGACTAGAGGAAAAAAAGTCATATTAAATAAGTTGCCTTAAAACAGAAGAAGGCTATTTTTACCTTTTAATGGAAGAGATAAAGGTAAGATACAAATAAGACTTGTTCAGAGATGAGCTATCAATTAAAAAGAGATTCTTAGAAAACTGTCTGAAAAAAGAGCAACCTATTTTAAGGAATGGCTGGGGGAAACAAAACCCTCTGGATTTGTTTTCTTCTACAATTTTCTGAATTGTTAAAGTTGTATCCAAAAGGAACTTTCCCATATTTTTTTCTGAGTTATTTTTGGGGACATGAATGAAAAATGTACTGGAATTTCTTTCTTATATTAGCAAAAATATTCTCCATTTTCAAGATCAACTTTTTGGGTTAAAAAATCTATGAATTTAAAATGGGAAAAAAAATGAGAACCAAGACCTGTCATGTAAAGGTACAAGATCCCAATAATGAATATAACTTTACTGTATACCTAAAATGTACCAATAAACTCAATTTAAAAAAATCCATGAATGTAAAGTAAATCTTTGAAATATAGCACTAATAGAAGCAAAGGATACATTCAAAGCTTATTTACCCAGTTATTGCCCACAAAATACTAGCTAAATTTACTCAATTTCTAGACCTGCTCAAGAGGTCAAATCTATTCATACTTAAAGCACTCACAAAGTGTGATGAGGTTGTCTAGAATATACTGGAAGAAAGGAGAGAAATTCCTCTATATCCCATCAGTATAAGTGCAGGGCAGGTGAAGTGATGTATAATTTGCATTTTAGGAAAACAGTGAAAAGATTGCTACAACATTTAAATAAACATATCACAAGGAAAAGGAAGGAAGGAGATAGGAAGAGAAAAGGAAACATAGAAAGCCATGTAAAACTAACAGAAGAAAGCATCATCATGTATCATGAAAAGCATCATCTTTCTTTTTTATTTTTCTTTATTTCTTCCTCCTTGAGTTATTGGTACATTTTAGGTATGCAGTACAGTTACATTCATCATTGGGAACTTCTACTTTTACATGATAGGTCTTGCTTCTCCTTAATATTCTGAGTGACTTAATATAAAATTTAAAGATGAGGCAGATAAACAGAATTTAGTGATTGCAGGGCTAGGGAAATATACAAAATGTGAAATGAATCGCACAAAAAAAAAGAATAAAAAAATAACTGCATGAAGCAGAACAAACACAGCTGTACACTTCATGTATGATAAAAAGAAGACTTAATTTAATCACCTTTGAATCCATATGAAAATAACAATTCTCTTAGACCAATTAGAGGCAAATACTAGAGCAACTGAATTGGCAAACATAATCTAACATGGAGGTCAGTGGAAATCATGAAGAAGGAACCTAACAAAGGATATGGAATACCTTTTTCTTTTCCAATGGATGGAGAAAAATTTTAATGAGCAGTTTAAAATAGATTTTGCATATGTCCAACATATTTAAAACCCTCATTTTCTTTTTATTTTAATCTTGAATATAAGAAAGGCATCATAAAAGCAGAATCTTAACAGATGCATAATCTTCACATTATTCATTAGTAATCTTGCTCATACACCACATGGAATACTTCTTTTTTAACATTAGAAGGGCTGGGGATTTGGCTCAGTGGTTCCACTGTCTGCCTTGCAAGTACAAGGGCCCGAGTTTGATTCCGGGTACCAATAAATAAATAAATAATAGTAATATTTCCCCCAGAAATATACTGAATTATACTTATGTATTAGAATATAAATGAATAACCCACCAAAAATAGAAAGAGATGACTTTTACAGTTCCGTGTTAATTTAGCCAAGTTGGTGATTTAAGACTTCAAGATATTCAAATTAAAAAATTGTGTCCCTTGCCTGGTGAGGTGGGACATGCTTGTGAATTCCAGCACTCTGAGTGGATAAAGCAGGATAATTTCAAATTTGAGGCCAGCCTGGATAATTAGCATCTTAGCAAGAATTATTTTTTAAAAAGTACTCAGGATGTATCCATGTGCAAAAAGGCTCTGTTTTCAATCCGTGGTACCACACACACACACACTAAAAAATAAAAAAGAAAGAAAGAAAGAAAGAAAGAAAGAAAGAAAGAAAGAAAGAAAGAAAGAAAGAAATGTAGGTTTCTGAAAATAACAACAAAAATATGTGCTTCAATAGTACAGTAGATGATGAAAAGCCCCCTGTTCTAAAATTTAACAAAATCAATTCACCTGGAACAAAGTAAAGTCACATTATAGTTTGTTTAGAACATTTAAGTTTATTTTGTGAAAAGCTCATAACACTGTGTCTCTGCTTTTGCCTATATACTCAGTTATCAGCATTGCTATTTTATTCATCAGTTTTCCCTACACAAAGATAAAAGTATTACTGGTATGCAAAAGTGAGCTCTAAATACAATATCTACAATTTAAATGAGCCCCTTATAAACACGTTAATGAATAAGGAGACTAAAAGATTCTGATGATCAATTATAAAATCTTAGTAATAAGAAGTTTGAAGCCAGAACTCAAGATTTGGGATTAATCATAAAACTAGTTATTGATAAAGGTGTAGGGAAAGTGGGAAGGGGAGGGGAAAAGTAATAAGGGGAAAAATGAGAAAATGAAAAAAATGGAAATAAAATGTTTATAAATGGGGAGGGGAGGAGGGGGAAAAATTGAGAACCAAGACCACCTGCCATGTAAAGGTACAGATCCCAATAATGAATGTAACTGTACTGTATTCCTAAAGTATACCAATAAAATCAATAAAAGAAAAAATTGGAAAAAAGTAGCTATTGATTATGCTGAAGTAAATTATAATTTGCAGCACATTTTTATGAAAAATGTAATGAGAGGAGAAATGTAAATGTTATGCAGGGAGAAAGAGCTATAGCAAAAAAGTCAAGGGGTTAAATAAAGAACCAGACAGAAGCAATATTTTGGAAATTAATAGAGGAGAATCCCTTCCTGCCAAGTTCCACAGGCATATTGGGTAAAATGTAGAAAGCGTTTAAGGAAAGACACACATCATAGCTATTTTAATACAGTGGTCAAGGTATTAACTAGGCAAAGCATGGAACAATGGTAAGAAGTGAGGAATCAGAGAATATTATACAAAATATGGTATAGAAAGTATGTAAGAAAATGAAAGTCAAAAATCAGTAGAGAGAGCAATTAAATTTCTGATTAGAGAGACTGAAAAAATGTGCCATCAAAGCAGAGAGAGGTGAAAAATATTGGGGAAGAATGGAAATCAGTGGAACAATGTCTACTAAAAAGTGAAACAGGCATTCACTGAGAAGTCATTATACCTGAACTTCCTAATATATTTCTATGCATTGTTTCCATTAATCAGGTCACTTTACAGTCATCCATGCAGAAAAGTGCAATTTCCAAGATTCTGGCCATAACAGTTTTAAAGGCATGGTAGCTTATAATTCATTTTCATTTGTAATATAATATATATTTGTATTTCATATATTCCCCACATGCATTGTATGTGGCTACAAAATATAATAAAGTAAGAAATCATATATTTTAAAAGAGTAAATATGCATACTGCTCAAAATATATTAAAAAACTAAAATTACATTTGGCAATTAATACACAAAAGCCTCAAGAAAATATTTAAAAGAATAATTTATAGATCATATTGTTTGATATTGATCTATAAAATTAAAAATAATTTAATATGAAATTTACAAAATACTTAAATATTTGAAAACTGAAGAAGTCCTACAAAAGCTTATGGTAGAAATAAATTGAATAAATGATGCTAAATACAGTGAATAATTTTAAAGCAGACTATAACCAGATAGAGAAATAATATCTGTGAAAATAGTATTTTTGATTCTATATGATTTCATAAATAAATAGGCATTCAAAATTAAATCTCTATTTTTCTTAAGGAAACAGTAATATTAGCTATGAAAATGTATTAAAATGTGAATAATTAAAATTTAAAAATTAAAGGGATAATTGCAAGAGCTTGTTTTTCTGAAGATTGATAAAAAAATAGTTGGGTCCTTTTATAGACTGAATGAGAATTAATGGGGTGGGACAAATGAAGAAAAAAAAACAGACACACAACTCAGCATAAGATATTGATATAATCAGAAGTACTGTAAAGGTTTTAAATTTATTAATAAGCTGTTTTAAACCGATTTTTTTTTATTTGCAGAAAGATAGATATGAGAATGAAGTTCTCATAGACCCCAAACCCTCTTCTCATATCAATGCCTTATTTAACATACCCCATTTGTCAATGGTAATAAGTCAATTAATATCGAGGCATTATCACTAAATACAGCCATTACTACTTTACTCAGAATTCTTTAGTTTTTAGCTGATATATATTTTTTTTTCCTCTTGAGCCTTCCCAGTATGCTACATTACTTCTGGTAAAGTCTTTCACAGACTTGACAAAGTTTTACACTTTCCTTACCTATGATTTAGACAGTTCAGTACTGGTGAAGTCTCTGTTGAATAAATGCTTGAGATTTGTTTCTCATAATTAAAATGGACTTAATGGTTTCAGGGAAGGAAGACCACTAAAGAAGAGTAAGAGTTCAATTTAATTACGTAAAAGGGTTCGTGCAGTGAGCATGCCTACTCATTGCTGATGTAATCTTGATGATCTGAATGAGGTGCTGTTTGTGAATTTCTCTATTCAGAGCATTCTGGAAGAGTAGGCATGACTCACACCTGGGGGCGGAGCTCAACACCAGCTCTTTCTGGCACTAGATCTACATATGCTATTTAGAGTTTTGTGTATGTGATTTGCTGCTTGTCTCATTTTAATTCATTTTTCAGTCATTTATAAAAGCATGAACTCATCAATGTTCACTTTATACTACTAATATTTGATATACCCTATTGTAAGACTTAAAGTTTCACTTCCACTCCACTCCATGGAGCGCGAACAGCCGAAAGGGCCTCCACAATGCTGAGTCCTATAGCCCAAGGATGGCTCCAGAGGCAAGATGCAGGGCCTTAATTCCAAAAGCTGTGAATAGCCAAAAAAGGTCTCCAAGATGCTGGGCCCTAACACCCAGTGAGAAACCCAGGAGGGAACACACCAGGCTAGATGGTAAAGAGACCTTTATTAGTCTGGCCAGACGGCACTCCCGGAGCCAGGTAGCTCAGAGAGGCAACTGCTCATGGGCTGAGGTACATTTTATAAGGTTTTTCTAAGCAAAGAGTCAGAGAATTCACAGAAAAAGACTGCAAATGCATTGCTTATCTTATTCAGGAAATGTTCTATGGTCACCTTTTGTCAAACCATTTGCCCCTGGGCAGGCTGTTAGCCAAGGTAGCAATTAGCATATGAAGAAGCACAGTCTGGCCTATTAGCATGGAGTTACTTTAGCTTATTCAAGTCTTACACTATCACTCTAAAGATTATCCCAGGACATTTTTGCTTTTTCAAAAGACAAGTACTAGACCTCATTGTTTTTCTTTTCTTTCCCAATTAGAGAATCACTGCTTCTTTAAAAAGGCTTCACTCCTCCTACTAGACAATTGCTTCAGGAACCAAGAGCAGTTCTCCCTGAGATCAGCACTTTCATAGAAGTCAATGGAAGGGGATGACATAAAGTACTCTGAGAAAGCAGTTATAATTGCCCTGTTGTAGCAGTCAACTCCACTCCAGGAAAGAAGTAAAACAGTATTCACTGGAGCATTTGCCTCTTTGCATTGCAGATTTATACAGCACATGTCTAGGAGACCTGTACTGTGAATGGTAGTTTGGCCTAGAAAGTGTCATCCAGTTGTGCTGCAAAGAAAAGGCCTGAGGAGCTATCAACTTTGTCCTAAGATGAACTCGAGTTTAGAAGACAAACACATGTTTCAAAATGGTGCTGCAGTTTGAACTGCAGCTTTTATTTGAACATTCTCACTGGAACCAGCTCTCCAATAGAAGTCAATGGAAGGGGATGCCATATATTTTCCCTGAGGCCAGCAGGATGAAGTAAAACAGTAGTCATTGGTACTGACTGGAATCAAACACTCATATGTGTATATACATTTATATGTCTTGGAAATATGCAAAATAATTATACTATTATCAGGTAATATTCAAAAACAACAAAACAAAAAATTTCTAATTCATCTCAAATGATTCATGCTTAAGAGCCCTTTCTACAATATAGTAGAAAAGTAACATTTTAATCAAGAAAGTTGGTATATGGAAATGTTCATTTAACTAGTATGTACTTTATAAAATGTATCACTACATAATCCAATAAAATATGTAGAATTAGGAATATTTATAAATGTTTTCTAATTAACAAATTCAAAAAATATATTAATTTAATATTGTCATTTGACACTTCCAGCAAATTAATAAGTTTAACATTAAAAATTTTAATTCTAAAATCAATGAAATTACAATAAAATAAATCACCAAAAATTTCATACAAGACAATATGTCCTATACATTTCCCTACCAAATAATACTTACAATGTATGCGTGTTTATATAATTATTAAAGCTCAATTAAGAAATCATTTAAATATACTTAAGTTTAGGGCCTGGGATTTGGGTTAGTTGTTTTGATGCCTGCCTTGCAAGAGCAAAGGCCCAAGTTCCCAAATAAATAAAAGGGCCCCAGTACCAAAACAAATAAATAAATAAATAAATAGCTTTTCCAGGTTCTGCAGTCATCTGAACAAAATTATAGACATTCAGCACATTCCATTAAAAAAAAAAAAACAAAGAAAAGAATAATATCCAGACAACAGCAAAGTTCTGTTGCTGTTGTGGTACCTGGCACCATTTTTTCTATTAGACTCTTAATCATCCACTGGAAAGAGAACATTTTATAGTAATATCATTAAATGTAGCTCTGATAAAGCACGGTCCCTACTATGTATCATAAAGCAGGTACTAGATATTTTACATTCATAGAGATATGATACAGTACTGTCCTACATAAATATATATAAACACATATATACATATAAATTGAATTTTGGGAAACTCTAATGGTGCTGCCAACTTTGGAAAAAGTCATCCCAATTTACTGTGTTGACTTGGCATTTTACAGAAATGTACAACCATACTGGTCTAGAAATGTTAATTTATTTTTATTTTTTTTCCATGTGTACAGGGGTAACACATCATACTAAATATGTAAGGTAATATCTACATGGGTTTGATTACAGAAACTAATAAAGTATTCTCTAAATAATGAAAAAAAGAATAAGATAAGACTAAAAGAGCCAGAAGCAATTTAAACATGTTCAGGGACAATTTTCATCTCCAGAATTAAGGATTATGTTGATGTTACATCATTGCCTTTTCTCTTTTACTTTCCTTTTTAGTTTTATTTTAGGATTCCCTATTTTTAATGTTCATACAGAGATTTCTTTAACTGAAATACCGAATAGTTTCTTTGGTGTGAAAAACTATGATAGTACACAGGATCCTAATGAGATAATTAATAATGTGAAATAGAAAGTAAAGGGCTAAAGGTGTAAGGAAAGTGGGAAGGGTGGGGGAAAGGTAATAAGGGAGAGGAAAAAATATGAGAAACTGAAAAAATGGAAATAAAGTGTTTATAAATGGGGAGGGGAGGAGAGGGTAAAGGGAGGGCAGGGACAAGGGGAAAAATGAGAATCAAGACCTATTATGTAAAGGTACAGAATCCCA
>NW_022900942.1:14334531-14335620 GCF_012274545.1 Fukomys damarensis
TCTTATGAAACTGTGGACATTAGGTGAGAAAACAATAAAAGGCATATATCTTGGAGAGAAAAATAGAAATATTTCTATTTGAAGATAGTATAATCTTATGTAGAGAAAAATCTTTACATATTTCAATCAAAATTATTACAACTAACAAATAACTTTGGTCAGATATTAAGATAAAAGGCCAATATGCAGGTATCAATGTTTTACATGATATCAGTAGTATATCAGTGAAATTATAAAAACAATACAATAAAATCACAAATAATGATACACATAGGAATAAACCAAACCAAATATAAAATGTTTTGTTTGTTAAAATATAAAAACATTTTTAAAATCATTGTTGTGTTGTTTTTGTGTATTTCTTTGCTTGTTTTTGCAGTGGTGGGAGTTAAACACAGGGCCCCACCCATATAAAGTGAACAGTCTACTCCTGAGGTATACTGCTAGCACTTTAGTTTTTACAGGACATAAGTAAAGTACATCCAGTGTTTATGAATAACAAGACTACAAATATTAAGAAAGTAATATTTATAAAATTCATTGCATCCTTTAATATAATGTGGATACAGGTGACATTTCTAATCATGAATTGACAAATGATTCTAAAATTCATATTAAAATGCAAGAAAATAGGATATTCAAAACTCTAATCATGAATTGACAAATGATTCTAAAATTCATATTAAAATGCAAGAAAATAGGATATTCAAAACAAAAATAAATAAATAATAGTGGAATATTAAAAATTCTCCATTTTTAGAGTGTATGGCATTACTATAGTAGTAAAGAGTATATTGTATCCAAAAATTCATTTGGAATCAGAAGAGACCCACAATTACACAAGCAACTCTAGGCAACAAAGATAAAGTAGGGGTATAACCATCTCCAACTTGAAACTATACTACAAAGCTGCTGTGATAAAAACAGCATGGTACAGGCAAAGAAACAGACCTGAGGAATAGTCCAGAAGATACACAAACAACTCTGGACATACCCAACCACTTATCTTTGACAAAGGAGGCAAATACCCACACCAGATGAAAGATAACCTCTTCAAAAAACAAACAAATTATATATATATATATATAT
>NW_022900942.1:14335675-14358309 GCF_012274545.1 Fukomys damarensis
TATATATTCCAAGGACTTTGGTTCACTTTAGTAGAATTTTCTATCACCAAATGAGTACAGTGAATAAAATGGAATCACAAATATTTCAGTCATTTCCTGACTTCATTAGGTAATGCTAATGTATGCTTTTAATAACATTGAAGCAGATTTTATAAGAAATCAATTTATTGTTATGCAAGTTTGGTCCTTGATGCTTATGAAAAGTTTCCTTGGAGTGTCCACTGGGCTCCTTTGATATATATAGATACAGACCTCAGGAGAGGGGACTAACATTCATGTAAACATTTGAGACCTCCTATATCAAAGTAAAGCATAGCTAGAAAGTGACAGCAATTAAGAAATGTTAAACCTCTTTTGAATAGTCTCCTTCTAATAAAAAACAATAAATAATTATAATCTCCACAATTTCTATGAAGCAGAGCTCAAAAGTAAAGCTACAGTTTTCTCTAGAAAACTCCTAAGCAGTGATAGGAATATCTCAATCACCTTAAAAGATACATCTTTGTATCTGTGAGCCCTTCTTTTATTACATTATTATGATCCCTTTGCTAAAATGCTTCAGTGCATTCCCACTGATAATCAATATTTCCCTTATAATGAATATATTGTGATGTTTAACCAATCTGGGCCTGTTGGTCAGATTAATATTAGCCTCGTAGTTTATAAAACTACTGAGTGTGATGCAAGTCATAAATTGACCTAACTCTAGTAGAAAGACAAAAATCTAGTTTTTAAACCTCAAAAGTGACAAACACTAAATTAGGTAATGGTGGAATTGTCTGATGTTCTCAAGGTTTTTTTTGGTATGATAACTACACAGATTTCACCCTTAATTCTGTATGTTGGGTAATAGCAGTGTATATATATTCATATTTCTATAATGAAGTATGTTCTTAAGTATAAGTAAGCATTTAATATATTAAAGTATATTTATCCTAATTAAAACACTTGACATTTTTATGGCACTGACTACAGGTTTGTACATCACTTAACATTTCCAGCTTCTACTGCCTTTGCCTTTTCCATGATAAAATAGTTCACAAATAATATATTTTGGTTTTTGTCCACCGAAGGAGAGATAGTCTTTTAAATGTAGCACCCATAAAGTTAGAGAGAGAAGAAAAACTAGTGTTTCTTTCATGTGAGTGCTCTCTTCGTGTTAGCACTTAAACTATTGAATTGCAAATGAAATTCCAGGTAAGATGCGATACATCCATTTTCATTTAACAAGATTTCTTTAATACTCCTGAGATTCATAAGAAATTGGATGCTATCTGAACAGTAAGGATTTGTAATAATGGCCAAGGTATTATGAGGATTAGGAGAATCTGAATGAACAATCCCTCAGCTCATAAAGAAAATGATAAAGGATAAAAGGTAGCATTAACTGTTCAGGGATGTGTGATGTTCACTATAGGTACAGCTACATCAAATTAAAAGTTACTTGATTAGTTAGCTAAATAAAATAACTATTTTTATTTTTCACTTATACAATCAATTTTTTAAATTGTTTAAAGTCTCTATCAGATGTAGAATATTTGAAATGTAGTTAAAAATTTTATTAAAAATAGTACTTAGTATATTTTATTATAATTACACCTGAATCATTTTGAAATAATTTTACTGAAGACTTAGTTGTGTACTTATATTTTTAAAAATCAAATGGATATAACTGTATTGTATAACTGCAAAGTGACAATAAATTCAATGAAAAAAATCAAATGAAATATTAAGCCAAAATTAATTCTGAGGGTAAATATTTAATAGAAATATTCACCATTGTTAACTTATATGAGCAGTTTTGAATAGTTTTTCTACCCTCTTGCAAAGACAGTGCTTATGTCAAAGAGTAATGTTATCTAAAATTTACAGATGATACTGAATAAAATATTCATTTTTCATGAACATCCATCTTATTTAAAATGACTATTTGTTTTGGCTGTTAACTCTGCTGAGGAATATTGGTGAATTAATTCTGAAAAAATTATGTTGGTTGTAGGAGCTCACTTTGGTGTTTGTAAATTTGAGTAACCTGTTACCTTCCAATACGCTCTTCTCTGTACACTCTGAGGAGGTGGTATTATGAACTACCAAATGGAAGAGAGAAAATATCACTAATGTAAACATCGAGATCTAATTTCTGGTTTCCCTTTTCAATGCAATCAACACAATTTGTCATAAAAACAAAATATTTTGGGGGAAACATAATAGAAAATTGTAAATATTTCAGACATTCTCTATTTATATAATCTCCCTTTACTTACCACATCATCAGATTCCATTAGAGAATGAACTGAACAAAGGCTTCTCTGAAGAAACTAGGATGTAATTAGCTTTGATGCCAAGTACTGTGGACATAAAAGACATTCCTGACACCATCTGTATTATTGTCTTATTAGATAGCAACACAAGAGCTCCAGCAGATCAGTCAAAACCACTGAATTAGTACATGTTCCTTACATGCACAGGACATAATTGCTCAACCTACCTTAGTCCAGAAGGAATTATATGAAACTTGGCATGGGGAACAATAAAACAAGGTGGGAGTGAGAATAGGGTATTTAAAACTAGTGAATAAACACTCTGTCTAGAAAGGTAGGAGAGTAGTCCAGGCATTGTTTGGGAACCTCTGAGATGCTCGAGATTGAATGTTCACAGGCAGCTTCTCAGCCCTCAGAAAAGCTACGAATTCCTTGCTTTTAGCAGGTTTCAGTTTGAACCTTGCTGCCTCCAGCACCACAGTGAGTTTACCTCCTGCACCCAGTGAGCAAAGCAAATATTCAAAGGGTTGCTCTTGCTCCATTACTCCTAATAGATACACCGGAATCAACTGAACCAGACTGTTATGATTATTTTATCTTACTGAAGCATAACCTACTTCAGTGAATTTTTACTTGATTTTTTGGTGTTATTATAAGAATGAACGTTTCAAGAATGTGAACACACATATCACCATTCTGCTTTTTATGACTTAAAATTTGTGTTTAATGATTTACAAACCAGTTCTTATGTGGATTTTGATGAGAACAATTAATTAGATAGATCAGATAATTTTCAATAGATGAATATTTTCATTTGCAAGATTTGAAATGGGCATAATTTGAAGTATTCACTTCCTATTAGTTTCTATTATTCAATATGTTTCACTATAAGGTTTAGAAACTGTAGTTGTGATTTCTTGTAAATTACCACCTCATTCTTGACTACTATCCTATAGTGGATTCCAAAATCTAAGTAGACATGTTCCTCTCTTAGAATTTATTTGAGTACCTTGGAGACTTAGGGCAAAACTATCTAATCAGTTGTAAGATCAGACCCTATAGAATAGAAACAAATAGAGTGTTTGCAGTCTATTATATGTCAGAGATTATTTCAATGATGTTTACCCCAATTAATCTTCATTAAGAATTAAGTTTTAGCTGGATTTTTAATTATGGTCAGTATAGACAATAGTATAAATATGGCCAGTTAGAGAATTTATATAAGTGACAGAAAAAGGAATCAAAGTTTGGCAGCCTGATTATACAATCTTTCACCATATTCAAATCTTATTGAATAACTTAGTCTTTACAGCAAAACAAATGATACTGATGGCTCAATTTCTGTGTATATTGGACAAAAATAAGGGTTGTTAACTCTTGAACTACATTCCATGTAAGATGACTGTATTAATAGACTGCACCCTTCGGAAGGTAAACAAAGTCAAATGAACTTGTAAAAGTGGGTTCCTGTTCTGTTAGGACTGATTTCCATAGGAGAAGAGAGAGACACCCGGTGCGCCTGTCCTCAGAGAAAAGATTGTGTAAGGATACAGCAGGGAGGACAGAGCCTCAAGTGAAATCAAACTTGCTGATACTGTGAACTTGGACTTCTGGCCTCAAAATTTGAGAAAATAAATTTGTCCTTATGGAACTACAGACTGTGGTATCTATAACAATCTTACCAAACTAATATATGTAAATTTTGAAGAAAACAATTATTAACCTATTATAAGTAGGATTATACCTTAAAATGTCCTGGGTATCCACTGCTTTCTTATTTCTCTGAGAAAAACAGATGCTCCAACTTTGTGAGAGCATTTCACTCTATTGGATAAATTCACCCTTGAAACTGTTTTACTTCCTTCACCTTTTAGTTCATTTCTATATTAACATCTATCTGAAATTACTAACTAATCTCATTAAATATAAATCTTATGACGTTACAAATTAAAATAAAATTATAATTTACAAAGATAACCCATGAATGATATATTTATGTATATGTATAAAATCTCACCAGTGTTTTGTTTTACTTCTTTTTATGGCATAAGGCTCAGTTTTCAAAGCGTTTTGACAGTTTTGCCCTAAGCCAGTACTTTGACAAATAGTTCTGAATTTTAGTTACAGTTTGTGTTGCTTCCACTTCTTTCTGACAACTTGTCACCTTCTGAGAAATAAAGAGGAAATGCTTTAAATGTGTGAACACTTTATCAAGGCTTAGTTGGAAGTTCTGCCATCAACCTGTAGCCTTGTAACAAGCTAACATCGTCTCAACTGCACAGAGACACTACAGTGTTTTGGGATCGAATAGATTATTCTAACCCGGAGAGCTCACAGAAGCCCAAGGTAGCACTGAACTGTGTGGCCTTCAGAGGCGTTGTGCCCTGATATGGAGGAAGAATGAGGGCCTCTTCCCTGGAAGAATCTTCCCCAAATATTCACTTCATTCTCACTGCATTGACTGTGGTCAACTAGAAGGAGCAGGACAGTGGGCTCTTGAGTTTGGAAAGCATGGCTGGCCAAGGAAAGAAGGCTCAAGCAAGACGTTTTGGAAAACCTTGCGAATATTTTATTGGAATTTCCAGAAATTATTTAAAGAGAAAAATAAAAGCTGGCAAGCAACTGAATTCAGTTTTCGTTGTAGGTGTTTTAACTAAGAGCACTGATATGAGCATAATAAAAGAGAAAATCCTTGAAAACCTGGATAAGTACAAGTGGTGTTTCATGGAATGCTTTTATATTTGTTTTTAAATTCATTTTTATTGGATGTATTCATCTTGGAGATTTGGTACCTATACATATTGGATTTCAATCATTGCTAACTCACTTCCTTTCTTCAATACACCCCTTATTTAAATCCTCTCCCCATATCTACTATGTTTTTTTATTTGTTCTTTGAAATAGTCATTATACTTAGTTTCTCGTATAAGGAAACCACATGATATTTAAGCTCTGTCTTATTTATTTTACCTAGCGTTGTTGTCTCATGATCCATCCATTTCCTAAAATGACTCATATTTGTGCTCCTGCATGGTACATAGCACACTACTGTTTCTATATTATCACATTTGCTTTACTCATTCGTTGATGGGCATATAGGCGGCATCCATAATTTAGCTATTGTGAATTTTGCTCTTATATACATAGTATTCATTTACATATATGTAATATAGTGACGTTAACACTTTCAGGAAGATACCTAGGAGGAGAATAGCTGGGTCCAGTGGAATTACTATTTTTTAGTTTTCTGAGGAATCTTCACAATTATTTACATAGTGGTTACACCATTTTATATTCCCATCAACAGTGGAAAAGTGCTCCTTTTTCCCACAACCTCACCAACATTTTGTTGTTTTTGAGATTGTTGATGGCTATTGAAACTGCAGTGAAATAAAATCTCAGTGCTGTGATGTGCAATTCTCTAATGGACAAATATTATTGAATTTAATTATTATATTTTATATTGTATTTACTCTTTTGAAAAATATTTATTCATTTCAATTAGTAATTTCTTAATTGTCTTTTTACTGTTGCAAAACTATTTTTTTTTAGTTCTATATGCATTTTAAATACTAGTCCTTTGTCTGAGGACTAAGTGGCCATTTTTTTCCATAGGTTATCTCTTCACTCTTGCTTATTTCTCTTTCTGCGCAGAAGTTTTTAAATATGATGCAATCCATTTGTTGATTCTTGATATTTTTTGTGTAAAATTTGAGCACTGACACAGTTCCTGCCTATGCCTATGTCTTCAAGAATTTTACTCATTTATTATTATTTATTTATTTTTACAGCAGATTCATTGCTTCCAATATATTTCTAGGTCTTCATTTCATTTTTATTTGATTTTAGCACAGGGAAACACATTTCTTTCAGATTCATTTTCTGCAAGTTGACAACCAGATTTCCTAGCATCACCTGTCTTTCTCAAAAATGTTTTTGTCCTTTCTTCTTCAAAAATCTGATAGCTGTAGGAACAGAGTTGTTTCTGCATGCTCAATTCTCTTCTATTGATCACATGTCTATTCTTGTACCAGTGCCATGCTGATTTTATTACTGCTGCTTTGTAGTAAAGCTTTTATCTAGGATTTTGATGCCTCCTGTTTTACTCTTGTTGCTGAGAATTGCTTCAACTAATCTGGGGTGCTACAGTTTTGATACAAACTCTAGGATTATTTTTCCATTTCTATAAAGAATGTTGTCAGATTTTGACTAAATTTGCATTAAAACTATATATCTTTTTGGTAATATGGCTATTTGGAATACACTGGTTCTACTTCTCCAGAAACAGGAGTGTCTTATCCAATTTGTAATGTCTTCATCATTTGCTCTTTTACAAGTTACTATAATTCTCATTGAAGTCTTTCATTTTCTTGCTTAGCTTACTTTTTAGGTGTTAAAGCAATCATTAAATGGATTGTTTTTCTGATATCTTCCTTGATGGGTTAATTGTGAGTGTACATGAACAATATTGATTTTTTTGTGTGTGTTTATTTTGTATCCTTCTACTATGCCAAATTTGTTTATCAATTCTGATAATCTTCTGGTGGAGATTGTGGGATCTTCTGTGTTAAGATCATGCTATCTGCAGATGTGGAAAGTTTAACTTTTTCTTTCTCTGTGTGCATGTTTTTATTCTGTTTATCTGCCAGGGAGCTCTGACTGAACAGGGATGGTGAATATAGATACCCCACGTATTCCTCATTTTAGAAGGAATCTTTTTCAATTTTTCTTTCTTTAATAAGATGTAGGTAGTGGGGTTGTTTTAAAGGTCATTCATAGGTTTTAAGATTCTTTTCCATGTCTTTGCTTTTGCTGCATCTATTGTGATATTTATCTTTTCTCCCTATTCATGCAGTGTATTACATTTATTGATTTATGATGGCTGAACTATTTTTACATCCCATATATGAAGGTGCTTGGCCAGGATATGTGATCTTTTTCATGATTTTCAATTATATTCTTGAGGGGTTTTCATCTATGTTCGTAAATGAAACTGGTCTGTAAGTTTTTTTGTTTTGTTTTGTTTTGTTTTGTTTTTCCCCTGAGACTTTTTCCTGTTTTGCTGTCTGAATGCTACCTTCAAGAAATGAGTTTAGTAGTGTTACTTTCCTTTCAATGTTAACGGAAGAGTTTAAAGTGTATTGGTTTTCATTATTTCTGGTAATACCGTTTAAAATCTGTGGTGAAGTCATCTATTCCTGGGCTTTTTTAAGTGGTATGATTTAGTTTTATTATTGCCTCTGTTCTATTGCCAATATTGGTCTATTTTGTGTTTAGATCTTCTTGGTTCAAGTTTGACATTTTATATATTTCTATGAATGATTTAATCTTCTGCTATTCAAAAATATTTAGGCTTTGGTCGGCCTTGAGCATCCGCTTCACTGTTCTGCCCTTCTTTACTTTTCTTGTACCTTCTCTCCCTCCCTCTTCCTTTTTATTTTTGAGAAAACAAAATTTCGTAGTCAAATAATAACAAAATAACAATGTACATTAGACTGCATATCATCTTCCAAGTAGTTATTCAGAGTCTAAAACATAAACCAAAAACATTTTTCAAAAAGAAACAAACCAATATTGAAGATATACTCCTAAGTGAAATAAATAAGTCACACATGTGTAAATACTGAATAGTTTCTCTGGTGTGAATAAACTGTAATAATACATAAGATCCTAATAAGATTACTGCCATGGTGAAAAGGGAAGAAAGGAGCTAAAGGTGTAGGGAAGGTGGGATGGGTAGGGGAAGGGTAATAAGGAAAAAGAAAAAAATGTGAGATCTTGAAAAGATGGAAATAAAGTGTTTGTAGATGGGGAGGGGAGCAGGGGGTGAAGGGAGGGCAGGGGTAAGGGGAAAAATGAGAATCAAGACCTGTCATGTAGAGGTACAAGATCCCAACAATGAATGTAACTGTACTGTATCCCTAAAATGTACCAATAAACTCAATTAAAGCTGAAAAAAAAGAAAAAAAATAAACAAACCCAAAATAGCACAAAACCTTATTTTCAACTATCTGTGATAAACTAGTAATATAAATAATATCAGTTAGCATCTATATAGAAATGTTTTAGAGCAATAAAATTTGGAGATGTAGCTGAATTTTTCCTTACTTCCTATTCATCTCTCTTATAAATGTATATATTTGTGTACACACACACACACACACATGTATATGTTTATATGTGTAGAGAGAAATTCTTACAAAAGAGAAACATGTAATACTTGAACTTGTGTATCTGATTTATTTCACTTATGTCATGTTCTCAGGTTTCACCCCTTTTTCTCTTTCACTAAGCACATTCTAAAAGCAGATATGTGGTAGCATTACTTTGGCAACATGTACAGAATCATCATAGCAAGTAGACACGGTGTGACTGTATACAATATTGAGGACCAATGCAATTTGAGAACATCGCAGTATAAACTTTGTGTTTATACTGTTTCTGAGGGCATTAATTTACTAGATTATATCCAAGTACTTCCTGATTCTATCAAGGTCATTTAAAATCTAATTCTATTCTATCTCTATCCAACCTTTTCCAACTAAATTTTCCCATTTATTCACAAACCATAATAATCATAATGCTGTGCCATTCAGTTTAATCACCATTTGTCCCTTTTTTCTGCATTTTTTTTCTTCCATGACTCCATAGAGCACATGTTCATTGTTTAGTGTTCATTTTTCTATTGTGCACACAATGCCAATGGGCTACAATACATTTACTACTTCTTCTGTCTCATTTGACAAAACTTTGCTGCTTTTTTTTTCTTTTAACTAGTCAGGATAGAAAAATATTTCTTTAGTCCTTCTTCCATTATTTCTTCAAATTTCCCATGGAACTGAATGCACATCCAAGATAGTGTAGGCACTTAATCCCTATCTACGGGTGAAAGGTTTGTTAACTGGTTATAGTTATAACAAGCCTCTTAAAAATCAGCTTTCTTGAAGCTACTGGACTTACCTTAAACATACTATGTGTCCATATACTGTCTAAATTAATGGTGTGTATTTGTAACTTGTTTATATATTTGTGTTTTAAATTTCAAATCCAAAGAGCATTATAGTTTTCCTTCATTTTAACAAAAAAGTGGATTCATTTATAATTTTTCCTTCAATGTCTATATCTGTTCAACTGTGCTATGTAATTTTCCTTAACCAAAATAAAATTTCTCCCTTACATCTACTCAAACATCTGAGGGCCAGTGAAAATTTTTTGTATTTCAACACATCACCATTATGTTCTTAAAATATTCTGTTCTAGGCCAGGTTTGCTTAAGATTGCTGCAGTAAATGTGCAAATCACTGGGAAGTAATTATCTTTGAATCTTTAACCATTTTTGTACATCTGTTTCTGGTTTTTGGTTTATTTCCTTTAGTATTGGAGTCTGAATGATAAGCACTGTATTGCTGCAATATATCCCTAACACTTTTTATTTCATATTTGATGCACATGTTGCTAAACTGCCTAGGCTGAGTGTGGATTTATGATCCTCCTATCTCAGCTTCCCAAATAGCTGAGATTATGTGTGTATGGAACTGTGCCAGCCTCTTATTAGCAGTGAAGGACTGCCTTTATTCCAAGAAACTTCAAACTTACCTATTTATGTAGGAAACAGAGTAATAGCTACTCCTATCAGTAGAGAGTGCAAGTTTTATTATAGAACAAGAATATACACTATCCACCTCTGGAGTTACAAACCTGAGTGTTTATTGCCCATAATTAAAGTTTCAGGTGCCCTAAATTCAAGGTTCCACTTCTGAAATTATATCCCACCATGGGGTATCATTCATTGGGGTCAGTTACATTGTCCTGGTGGGACTTGTATGCAAAAGGAGTGACAAAAATATGGTCTTGGACTGCTTTCTTTGCCTTGCATAATATACTCCTTGTTCTCTAATCCAGGAGTCTTATTTCTTCTGCCAGAATCTGTGAAACTTCATACTAGCTTGACAGTTTGCAAGTAGGGAAAATTCTCAAGTCTTCATAACCCTTGGCATAGATTTTCTATTTTTTACTCACCTAAGAAATACTACTTGGTCTTTTTTAGCCTTTTCTTTTAGCTTAGCTATACCACTGCTTTATGAGAGTTTGGTTGTCATAGTTTCATTGTTCCACAGATCACTCTGATTGAAATCCAGTAATACTCTCTCCTTGGCTAGAATTTAACTATTTTACTAAGCCATACGACTTATTTATCTATAAATATACAATTTATTGCAAGATATGAGCACTCACAAGATATATTTCAAATAATAGACTAATGATTTTCTCTGTATACCCAGGGTTGAACTTTTCAATTAGTTTTAAGTAGGAACATACATTACTCCTCCCAGTCTTGAAAGAAACTCTGGGTTTAATTTGTAATAGGAACACTTATATAGAGATTCATCCCTTTAGAACCTGCCAGATTTATGCTACCAATCATAGTATAGCTGGAATTGGAAGACTAAAACTAGTGAATAGCTGAGTTAACTACAGAAGAAGGTCTAGAAATTAGTCTCCTGATTGATGTTTTCACCAGACATAGACTCCACAACACTAATATATCTCTGGTTTTGCTACAAAATTAAGCAAAAACAAGATACAGAAAAAAAGTATGTAAATGTGATCTTCATCGACTTTTTTTCTTAGATATAACAATATATACTTAGAAAACATTTAATTAACTCTTCAAAGTCCATAACCGAATGTACTTGATTTGTAGTAACTTTTCTTGTTGAAATTTCATATTTATTGGTTTTATATTGAATGAAGTGTAGGCTTGATATCACTGGATTTTGAGATTACCTTCATTGTTTCTATTTAGTTCAACTCCAAGGTATTTAAAATTCCCTATTTTTAAGGTAATATAATATTAGAAATTCTAATGTTCTCTGAAATGTTTTCCAAGATGTGAAAATCAAAACTGAAAAAAATTCTTCTTAATTTCTTTTCTAAATCTTTTCAGTATAAGTGGTAAAACTATGAACTAGTTTGCTAGATATCAAAGCCTGAAAAAGGTGTTGAATAATAATATAGAGTCCAAATTAAGATATAAAGGGGATAATAATTAAATATAAAACCACTTAAGAGAAAATCTTCCCAGCAGTAACAAATTGTTATATAAAAACAGCTGCAAATTTTGGGCCAAACAACAGTCGTTAGCATATATTTTAAGAAATGTTCTCACCTGCATTCTCCTTAGTTTAATATCAAATCAGTGTGCAAACATTAAAGTAAGAAATAGCTAAATGGAGCACACCTATATTCTGCAAAAGATTTTTACATTTTTCTGCCTGCAATAACCTTACTATCTAGTGAATTTAGGGATAGAAAAGAAGCAGGATCTATAAAGCAGGAAGCATGGATATCAGGAAAGCACCTAAAATAAAAACCCAAGGAAATACTAATAAGTTGCCAGAAGTACCTGGGTAATAGAAGAAGCAAGGTGTCCTTAGTTTTCATCCCTTCGCACAGCAGGGAATATTTTTGCCTGGGGACAGGTCCGCGTTTACTTCTGGGACTATCTGCTTGGAAGCAATCCATGGGAGATCTTTGATATTGAAAGACTTTTTTGAATCAACTAGCTTATCAAAAGTATTACCTTCTAAATAGTGGTTTTGAATTGGTCCTAAAGAAAGACCTTCTAACATTCTATCTTAGAGGAATCAAGCTGCTTGACATTTCTTTATAAAAAGATATGAACTTATACAAGCAGAATCAATGAATAAAACTCTTTTAGAATTTTTTTGAGATTTTTCTTTAGAGACATGTTGGATAAAGTTTTTTAAAAGCTATGGAGCTTTATCCATATCTTTCTTAATCCACAATCAAATAAAAATGCATACTGCCCTCAAAGTTCAAATAATCTTAAAACAATCTAGACTTTGCAAAGAGACCAGGTGTTCAAGAATACAGTTACTAGAAATAGAACTGTGAAAATCTCTCTCTCTCTTTTTTTTTTTTTTTACAAAAGCAGTGCACTGTGAAAGTTAAAAATATGTAATAAACGAATAACAAGCAATTTCAACTTTCTACAGTTCTCTGGCTGGTCAATTCAGTAAAATCCAACATGTACATCAGTGGAGTTTGATTTCTGAAGTTGCATTTCAATCACTGCATTATTATTGATTGTGGACTTCCAACTAAGACAAGTTATTTGAATCAGACTGTTAATTTTTTCCATTTACTTTTCTCACTTTTCTAAATATAAACATTTAAATATAGTTTAATTTTGGTAAATGCAATCAGAATACCTTTACCCCTTCCTTATTTAGAAAACTTAATTGTGATCTCACTTTTAGCATATATTAAATTCCTGTCCTTAAAGTCAGTCTTAAGTGACCCTGCTCAATATGACAAGTACTCTTGTCACACGCCGTATGTTGTAATAGTTAACTGATATACTCTTCTATAATAGTGAATTGTCTGCATTTCTTGATCTATCCAGGAAAAGCTTAAATGCTGTTTTCTGACTTTCTGTTTCCAATAACCACCAGAATATTTCATTTAATATTAAATACATATTTATTTTTAAGTGAATGAATGAGTGAATTAATTGGTTTCTTATGCAGTAATTTCTTTAGATATTTATTTTCCTGGTTATCTAAATGTGGTTAATTACATTTTCTGAAAAATAAAGTCACAAATGACAGAAGCATAAATTAATGCAAAATATATGTAGGTTTTTTTTCAAAATTACTAAATTTCAATTTAAATAATAAAAGCTAGTCATCAAATCACATATTAATAATAAATGTGGCATGATATATTCTAAAACAATCTCAAAATAATAACTTTAGTACCTTAAATTTAGTAGCTCTAGCATTTTTTTTTTTTTTTTGGTGTGTGTGTGTGTGTGTGGTGCTTTTTGTTTGTTTTGGTACCGGGATCGAATTTGGGTCCGTGCTCTCGTGAGGCAGGTGGCAGCACCACTGAGCTAAATCCCTGGCCCTCATATATATATATATAATTTTTTTTGATGTCGAAGATGTTATAAAAAATTGAAAGTTTGACTGAAATGTCAAAATAATAAACACATTTAATTTAAATAGATACTAGTGATGAAATATAATTATTAGCAAACTCCATTATAAAGTTTTATAGAAAGGGATAAATAGATCAGCATAAAAACTACGTATTACAGCATCATTATAACTAGTTTTAAAAGTACTTTGGAAATAACATTGAGCAAAAATCCCTCTGACCTGTATTCATTATTCTATTGACAATCAGCCAATGGTTATATATAAATTTGTGGCAAATCAGGTTGGTTTAGTTTTAATTATTTGTGTGTATAATGAAAATGTAGCTTTGCATCAGTATTTATATTTCTAATCAATGTTCTTAACTTTCATATGTATTTGAGCCTTGAATATATTATTAAGTTATGGAAAAATGATTAATCACAAATATGTCCTCTCTTTGTCATCCCTTATAACGCAGTCTTAAGATCTTTATATAGAAAGAATGGATAACACTGGAAGTATAGCAGGTTGATATATGATGTCACATAAAATTCACTATTTACAATAAAATTTAGAAATTGTCATTGAGGTGGATTCTATTTGAATATATCCTCATTGTGAGTCCAAATTTTTTTCTTTGATGCCATGAATTTATTGCAGGATGCATCAGCAAAAATTTTGGAAAAAAAAACATTTTGTTTTTAGACCTAAGATAACAAGTAGCTAAAATGAACTAATTGGCACTTTCAAAGTTGTACACAGAATTTTGATTATCAATACAAAGTTTACCAATCCAGGTATTATTTTTATTAGTAGATATTAGTACCATTACAGTGATGTACTCTTTAGGGTAGGCTAGTATTGTAATGAGATGTTTTCCATTGTAGCTTATGTTCTGAATTAATTGTGTCTCAGCATATTTTGAAGCAATTTGGGATGAACCTTGTAATCTCTATTTAATAATGACAAGTAGTTATCTATTTCATAAAGTACATTTTTAACATTTTCATAAATTAATGCATGTGTATGTATTTTTATAAGGGTTAAAATAATGTCAAATCCCACAAATACTTTATCTTCTTGCTTTATACCTAATCCAAGGCTAGATTTTTATAGCAGGCACCTGTGTGGTCACTCAACACCTATACTCAGATAAAAAGTATGTTTTGTGTCACTATCTTGAGTTTTGGAGGTAAAATTCAATGGCACAAGGAGTATCTCCTAGGGTTTATGTACTTGCCTCACTTATCTGCAATGCCTCTTCTGTGATTCTTTTGGGTAAACCTGCCTGGCCCCTACTTCCCAAGTCTCATCCAGTCTCTTTTTATGTGTTCCAGATGCATGAACATCTACACTTGTCCGTATCCACATGGAAATCAGGTCATATGGGTGCCAGATCTCAAATCCTATTGGGAATACTCTGCGGTGTGAAAGGGAAAAATGCCTGTCCTCATCCAGGGAGTGATAATACAACATATCCATGGAGACCACTGGGTAGACTCCTCAGTCAAACCTGACTCCATTTGTGAGTGTTTCTGGTGTGAAAGTTACAAATCTGAGGTAGTATGTCTGTTCTGAGTTTGGACAATGAGAAGAAAAAAAATGACTTCTCTTGTCTAGCTTGAGTCCTGAATTTTTATTTTGTTTTAGATACCAAAAATTATGTTGTCAAAACGTACTTCATATTAAAATACTATACCCGCTGCAATGCACAGATATAAAGCAACACCTTGAGAAAACCTGCACCTTAGAAGAGCCTATTCTACTGAAGGTAGGGTCATTGTTGTACAAATAACACAAAATAAACAATGGCAATGGAATGGTACGTGCTTGATCTACTACTGGGGGAACTAGAAACAATAAAGAGTTATGTGAGGGGAGAAAAAATAATTTGAATTAGAATACTCAAAGAATGAGTGAATTTCAGTAGGCAGAAAATGGACAAAGCTTTTCTAAATACAGTATTGAGAACAAAATGAGCAGAACTATGAAGGAACTAGGACATCTGGCCAACAATGTGATATTTAACACATTATAGTCTAAAGCGCTTTGAAATAGTTAACAGAAGATATGACCTGGCAATTGTGGGTAGTTAGGCATATCATGTGATTAGAGTTTAAAAGTGTCACAGAAGTCATATTCATTATCAAAAAAGTTGAGAAAAAGCATGATAAGCATGATAAAAATAAATATTTCAAAACTGGACTACGGTTTTTGTCAGAGTTCCTTACAGTCTAGCTTAGGTTTATTCACAGTTACCAGGCATGAGACCACATTTCAGCTGCAGGATCTTTGCCTTTTGAGAGCTCTTGTCTGAAATAACAGATTCTAGAATACAAATATGCACTTCATGCTGATCCTTCGTGACTTTGACTTTAATTAAATTTGTTGTCCAGGATGAGATTTTATTGTTGCATTCACTTGTAGGAAAAATTTTGTATTTAGGAATTGTCTTTTATGCTGTTTGCCACATAAAATCTTTAGTGTTTAGAGGGACTAATAATTTAAGTACTAGATGCTCAATACTTGATGAGTCTAGAATAAAAGATTTTTCACAAAAGCATTAAAACAAAAAGTTTTAAATGAAACAAAAAGTTCAATGAAACTATTTTTATATGGCTGCAATATAATTGTTAGTGAACGGTAATATCTACACTAATTATTCATGTGATTCACAAATCCTATAATTTCTGAACTCTGACATTTAGGTAAATCTACTAACTAGTACTTTAATTCTACTGCTATCTTCATGTATCTTAAGACTAGAAAATTTCAGAGATTTCTGAAGTAGCATTTTGTGTGGTTAAAAACAAAAGCCATTTCGTGTGTGTGTGTGTGTGTGTGTGTGTGTGTGTGTGTGTGTGTGTCAGAGCAGACTTTCACTGTGTGGGAGCCTGGCTGAACCAGAGCGACTCCATGTTGACCGGTGAATTACCTGGAGACTGTCGCTCCCCCCATCCCTTATGGAATAATTAGTGATTAATTGTGAATTGTTGGGTGGCTGCTTTGAAGTAGCTGGGAGGCTAGATGGAAACTGTAGTGAACACAGAGACCCAACATAAATCACGCCACTCCTTGCTTGCCTGTAGTGGAATGTTCTGAACTTTGTAATCTAAGTTGAAAATGGAAAAATGGATAATCAATCTGCTGATCATTAGTACGTGACGGTCAAGTATATGCCTGATGACCATTAGCTCAGATTAACTGATTCTTTGCCTTTGTCCTCTCTCTGTAAGTTTTAAGTGTAACCCGCCCCCCTTCAGCCCAATATAAAATGGCCTCTGTTTCTGAGTTGGGCGCCCTTCCTGAGCTACTTGGCTTAGGTGGTGCCGTCTGGCCAGACTAATAAAGGTCTATTAGCCAACTTGCCTGGTGTGTTCCTTCCTGGGTGACTCTCGCTATCAGACAAGCTCCTGGAGCCTCGCTGAGCTACTGAGCCCAGCATCGTGAAGCCCTCTTGGCTGTTCACGCTCCAGGAGTAAAAGTGAGACTGAAGTCTTACAACTGTACTTGAAAAATCTAGTAAGTACAATTCATCCATCAAAATTTAGATACAGATGTTCTTGGTGTCTGTTTAGAAAGATTTTTTAAAAAGAGTTGACTCGGTGAAGTATAGAATCATATATTATTAACCAGAATTAAGGGATCTTGGTCATGATATTGTGTATCAGAACTGGCTTTATGTTGCAAGAAATGATTCAGATATCTTGGGAACAAACCTTGGCATAAAACAATTCTTTTATATATAGCATAGGATAAGTCTACAGGTTGCACTATTAAAATCCATAAAACAAGGGCTGGGGATATAGCTCAGCGGCAGCTGGCCCTGATCCCTGCTACCAAAAAAACAAAGAAAAAAAAATCCATCAAACATCACTTAAGTATCCTGTCTAAAGAATCGTTCTGTGGAATATCTTCAAGATAGCTATAATACCAGTAAGTTTTTTAAAACATGCATACACATATATACATATAAATAAGTAACCTTTAGATAAAGAGAAAATATTAAGAAACTTTGTATACATTGTATTTTAATCAAATGGTCTTCATTTCTTTTCCTTACTCTATTTTATATAGTGTCACTGGCCTCTACATGTATAAATCACTCTCCACTTTACTGGATATCAAAAGAAGACCTTATAAATATGGGGGAAATATAATAATTGTTCAACAAAATGAGATAGTTATTCACGAGAGTATAATTTTGATTTTGGAAGAAAAGCTTCATTGTGTTTGGTAGAAACAAAATGTAATTATTAATTCTCTCAAAGCTAATTTTTAAAAAAAGATCATATATAGTTGTAAGTTGATAAAGGGATGCATTGGGTTGGATTTTCTGTGGTTGCTTGAACTTTCCTGACACATTTATTTAGAACTTTCTTGAATGGGCAAAGGAAGATCTGGAAAAACCTTTTCTAGTATCTGATTTCAATGAAGCTCTAAGTCCAAATTTACCAGTAGGAAGGATTTGCATAAGATTTGGAGAATAAGGAAATGGAGAAGGCAAGATCATACGTCCAACTCATTTTCAAGCAACATAATTGCACACAGCCAGTCAATCTCACCAGGTTTGGAGCTGCAAGGTATCACTTTTTTGCTGCCTACCTACCACCACCCTACTTTCTATCATTAAACACAATTCTTGGGTTTCATGGAATGAACTTCATGACATACTGTAACATTCTTTTTAAGTGTTGACCTGTGTTTTCACTCAAGGACATTCTAATAGTACGTGATAAGTCTCTAGTTATCTGCACTGAAGACAAGGGTGTGACCAGAAATGGAGAACTGGCTGAAGCTTTCACTTTGCAGTTTTATGGTGATTAAATTCAGGTAATCTAATACAGTAGGGTAACTCTGGTTAACAGTACTGTTATTTTGAACTGTGCTTTAAAATTGCTTGAATTTGCTTATACAAAAACAAAAATAAAACAAAGGTGACTAGATAAGTGATATTTAATTAATTCCATCATAGTTATCATTTCATAAAGTATATGTAGTTTGAATTACCATTTTGTATAACTTAAAACATAATTTTTTCACTTATACCTCAATATATCTAGAAACTATTATTTTTAGTGCATTAAAAATCTTTTTCCCTTCTTTCAGTCTATCTCTCTGAATTTGTGAAATTTTTACAGTTATTAGTCTTTTAAGAAGAGGAAAACAAAATACCAAATTGTCTTTAGAAATTTTATTTCTTATATTTTTATCATGAAATAATAGTTTTTTAGATGTAAACATAAAGTGTTGAACTTGTGTGCAGAATCACATTACACCATTTGTAATTTATACTAGTTTGCAATCATATATATATGTATTTGTATATATACATAAATGTATATTATCTCAAGAAAGGGAACAGTGAATAAAACTTACTCCACTGTTTTAATTCCACTCCGCATATGGTGCCAAACATCTCTGCATTCATCTATGTTAGAAATTTATTGGAATTAGAAGCTCATGAAATGTTCATAGTTTGAACTTACTGGTCAGTAGGATGTCACTGAGATGCTACCTGTGTAATGGAGGCATAGTCTTGTTTATGTTCTTCCAACATCCTTATGGCTGCTATATGGAAAATGCATTATGGGTAACATAGTTTACAAGGATATAGTAGATGTCCAAAACAGCAGACTCTTGACTGTTGAGATGAATTAGTGCTGCATAAGGAAAACACAGGTGGGAGGAATTAAGGTTCTTTGGTTAATTATAACAAAATACAAACTTGACAGTTTTTAAAGACAGAAATTCACTTCTCATGGTTCTGGATGTATGAAAATCCAAGGTCAAGAATCCAAGAGTCTGAAGAATACTCATTCATGGATCATAAGTGGTGCCTTCTGACTGTCCTTATGTAGTGGAAAGACTAGGTAGGCCTCTGATATCTCTTTTATAAGGACAATGCTCCCTATTGTAAAAATCCCCTCATCATGACCTAATCACCTTCCAAATGTCCCTTCTCAATACTACCATATTGGTGATTAGGTTTCAACATATCATTCTGGGAACACAAACATTCATACCATAACAGGTGAAAGAATGATAGTTCTGCAATATATACAACTGATTTATGTTCTGTACTTATTTATTCACTGAAAATATCAAATACATTTTTATTCTTGTTGATATACACACTCACAAACTGATAAAACACATCCTTTTGTGGTAATTCAAAAAAATAATATGCATATGGTAACTCTTTGCTAAAATATTACTTTTAATGTAAGATGAAAAAATGACAACCAAGGCCTGTCATGTAAAGGTACAAGATCCCAATGATGAATGTAACTGTACTGTATACCTAAAATGTACCAATAAACTCAATGAGAAAAAATGTATAGGAATATGGAAATATTTTTAGGTAAAATAACTACTGGAAAGAGAAAGAAACAGACATACAGAGACAGAGACAGAGACAGAGAGACAGAGAAATAGATCTCTGTGACTATGGGTAGAAAAATTCTGTTTTAAGATAAAGAAGTCTAAATTGATATTAGAGAACTACCTTCTATTCTGCATAGATAAAATAGATTTTTGCAATTTAGCTTATATTTCATAATCTATCTCAAGAAACAAGAGAACTCTTAAAAATTTTTATTATAATTATCCTCAGAGAGAAACATTAAAAGTCATTGTAGTGCTTTGGAACCTATGGAAACAAAGAAGAAAACATTTAATATTTTAGCAGTATACACCACTGTATGGCTTTTTGATAGGATTTTTAAACAAAACATAGTGTTCAATTTCATTTAATCTATTTAGTTTTCACCACAAAGTTGACCTTATTGTAGCTTAAAAGGATAAAAAACTATAAGACATTTACAGAATAATCAACTGTGGAGAAATACTGCCTTAATGTCAGCTTATGCAATCAAGATTATTGGACTCTTTCCAGAATGGAAAAAAAATTGGAAGGAACAAAACTATATAGTTGTACAGAAGTATATTATCTCTCTGGCAGCAGCAGAATACAGTGATGGTAGATGATTTTTACTTTTTGGAGGAAGTGGAAGTGTAGAGACTGTCATTTTGCCTAGTGGGTTCAACCAATTCTGCCATTGAATCAGAAAGTTTAATTTGTCCAACACTCTTCTTCTAAAACTGAAGCAGCCATAAAAATAGACAGCAACCTTTGTGCATTTTTAATTTAAACATCTCATCTGAAATTTCTGGTTGCCATATACATGAGATAAAAGATTAATATCAAATTTTTTCTTACCTTCAGAGAACTTGAAAATAAGTGAAATAGATAAGCAAATATATAAGCTACATATCATAGTACATATTTATACTTGGGTTTATTTCTACCTGTGTAAAAATTACAATATCCAAATCATACCAAAAGATGAGAAATGTAGTACAAAATCACTAGATAACATTATTAATTTAATGAAGAGCTTCTATTTTTAATTTGAATTTATATAAAAAAACCTCTTCCACTCTGCTGACTCTAAGAAAAAATGAGGACTAGATATTTCTCATCATGTATAAAGCATCATGTTTAAGCAAATGTCATGAAGAGTTTTAGGATCTCATGACAGAAATGTGTCTCATTAATTGTTTTCCATAAAAAAATCACTCATAAAATTTCTTATACCCACATACCCACATCTATTATAACTTCCTTCATTTCCAGTCTTTCACACGAGTTTCTAGAAATCTCAGACCTTTATATTCCAAGGAGTGAGGACCAATGAATATGGATGCTGTGTCTGATTAGAGAGAAAACCAAGATCTGATCAATCTCTTTATTTTTTTACACTGTTGATAATGAGTTTTCCTAAATGATGTTTTGTATTCTATACACAAAGTACTATTTTTGTATAATGATATTCCCACTTTTTTTCAACTTAGTGTAAGTTGAATTTAGGGATTCAGAATTTATTTCATATTATACAGGCAATTTTAAGGTGCTCACAGTTGTGCTCTGAAGGAAGGTTGGGGCTCATGGCAGCGGTTAAATTTATCTGTAGTGACTGCAAAGTGATTTTCTGCCACCATTGTTACTTAAAGAAGAATGTAACTGTACTGTATCCCTAAAATGTACCAATAAACTTAATTAAAGCTGAAAAAAAAAAAGAAAGAAAAGGATATGTAGTCCTGCAGTCTGCAGGTGCAAACACATGAAGAGGGACCACTGTAAGGCATGGAGGGTGAGAGGTCAAGGACAAGGGGAAGAAGAAGGCTGTGTCTTATCTTCACCTGTAGCCTCATTTTGGAGTTCTCAATAACATTATATTAAGATGTACCTACATTCTACCTCCAATGATAATTGCTATTTTTTGTCAATCACTTTGAAATATTTTTTAAAAATACATTTTCTTTCAATATAAAAAAGAAGACATAACAGCAATAACAATGTAAATTAGTATTTTCAAATGAATTCTATTGACTATTAGCCCTTACTTTAAATGTTTAAAAAATTATTAAAAAGGAATTATTCAATAAAAAATATTTACAATTAAATTGTTTTGTTTTTAAAAAATCACTTAACATATTTGATTGTGATTATATATGTATCTATAACAGGCATAGATACAAATACCTGTATCATGAAATATGCTATTTCACTCCTTTTAAGCATAGTGTTAATTGTGAATGGTGCTGATCACAGTCACAATGTTGTTCAACCATCACCATTATTTTCAAAATTATTCAAAAACTTCAACCAAAATTTTGTACATTTTCAGTAGTATCCCTCCATTACATTCACTGTTTATATCTTTGTAATCTACTTTCTGTCTTGATTCATTTATCTGTAAACTAAATTTTATATTAGTCATTTTGGCCATGTTTATTTAACTTAATATAATATTTCCATTGTTCCACCATGGCTGTTGCATGTATCACAATACCATTGTTTTTAGGGCAGACAATCCATTGCATTTATATAGTATATTTTATTTATCTATCCAATGATCCACGGTCATATGTGATACTTCTACTTTTGCTTATTGTAAATACTGTTACTGTGAACTAGTATACATACATACATCTGTTTGAATCCCTGCTTACATTTCTTTTAAATACCTAAGTAAAAAGACTAATAATAGTATGTTATGCATCGATAGCAGCAACAGCTTTTCCAGGTTCTGCAGTCATCTGAACAAAATTATAGACATTCAGCACATTCCATTTAAAAAAACAAACAAAGAAAAGAATAATATCCAGACAACAGCAAAGTTCTGTTGCTGTTGTGGTACCTTGGCACCATTTTTTCTATTAGCCTCTTAATCATCATCTGGAAAGAGAACATTCTAGAGTAATATCATTAAATGTAGCTCTGATAAAACATGGTCCCTACTATGTATCATAAAGCAGGTACTAGATATTTTACATTCATAGAGGTATGATACAGTACCGTTCTACATCAATAATACTAGATTCAGTTTTGGTTTGAAATTATTAGTCTAATATATATATT
>NW_022900942.1:14359165-14417692 GCF_012274545.1 Fukomys damarensis
ACTGTGTTGAATTGGCATTGTACAGAAATGGACAACCATATTGGTCTGGAAATGTTAATTTATTTTTATTTTTATCTTTTATTTTTTTCCATGTGTACAGGGGTAACATATCGTACTAAATATGTAAGGTTATATCTATGTGGGTTTGATTACAGAAACTAATAAAGTATTCTCTAAATAATGAAAAAAATAATAAGAAGACTGTAAGAGCGAGAAGCAATTTAAATATATTCAGGGACCATTTTCATCTCCAGAATTAAGGATTATTTTGATGTTACATCATTGCCTTTTCTCTTTTACTCTCCTTTTTAGTTTTATTTTAGGATTCTCTATTTTTAATGTTCATACAGAGATTTCTTTAACTGAAATACCAAATAGTTTCTTTGGTGTGAAAAACTATAATAGTACACAGGATCCTAATGAGATAATTAATAATGTGAAATAGAAAGTAAAGGGCTAAAGGTGTAGGGAAAGTGGGAAGGGTGGGGGAAGGTAATAAGGGAGAGGAAAAAAATATGAGAAACTGAAAAAATGGAAATGAAGTGTTTGTAAGTGGGGAGGGGAGGAGGGGGTGAAGGGAGGGCAGGGACAAGGGGAAAAAATGAGAATGAAGACTATTATGTAAAGGTACAGAAGCCCAATGATGAATGTAATTGTATTGTATGCCTAGATTGTACCAATAAACTCAATAAAAAGTATTTAAAAAAAGAAATAAATACCTAAGTAAAAAATGGAATTTCTGAGTTATATGATAATATTTAACTTGTTGGGGAACTGCCAAAATTTTCCACAATGCTTTTACTATATTTATATTTCATTCCCATTATCTTTTCACATGCCTATAAATTAACAAAATAAAGATGAGATTATTATTTTAAAATTTTTCAAATGCATAATTTAAACTTTATAGCATATTTCAGTACACATAATGACATGTTTACTATACTGAAGCAAACGAATATAACTCTCATCTCGCAGTTACCTTTCATTTTTGTTGAAATACCTAAAATATGCTCTTACAAAATTTTCAGGATACAATATGATGTTATTAACTGTAGTTTCCATGTTGTGCATTAGGTCTCTGGATTTATCCATCCTACATATTTGCAACTTTCTCCGCTTTGACCCTAGTGTCCACAATTTCCACTAAATCACTACTTCCACTAAGCACTATTTCACTTTCTATGTGTAGGAAGCTTTGTTCGTTTTCATGTTTGTTTTTAGATTCCATGTATGTTCCTTATGGCTTCATTCCCTGGTGGATGCTTAGGTGATTTCTGTATCTTAGTTATTATAAATAATGTAGCAATGAACATGGGATGCAGGTATCTCTTCAAGGTGTTCAATTTATTTCTTTGGGATATATACCTAGAAAAGGTATTGCTGGACCAATGATATTTCTATTTTGAATTTTAAGGAAATGTGATTTCATAATGCCTGAACCAGTTTCAGTCCCTGTCACACCTTTCTCTACCTCTTTACCAACACTCATTCTTGTTCTCTTTTTAGCAGCGGCTATATTAACAGTTGTGATGTGATTTCTCCTTGTGGTTTTGAGTTCTATTTCCCTGATGATTGGTGATATTAAGCACAATTTACTGTACATGAATTTCCTAGGGAAATATTTACTAATGCACTTTGTTCATTTTAACTGTGCATATATGTGCTCATATGAGTTTGATTTTGAGTTGTTTGACTTCCTTATGTAATTTAGTTATTAGACCTTTATCTGATACTGTATATGATTTGCAAATACTCTTTCCTAATCCATAGACTGCCCTTTCATTTTGTTTATTTTTTTCTACAACCACATACATATTAGAATTATATGTGTCACGTTGAATTTTGTCTGAATTTTGATAAACTGAGATAATTCGACATAAGCCAATAATGATAATTTCACAGACAGAGGACTTAAAAATGGCAGATAATAACCAGTGACCTTGCTTATATCTGTAGACTTACACAAAGGAAAATAAATTACAAATAAATAAATAATGTTTATTTTAGTATTTGTAATAAATGCTGTATGGGCTTTTACTAGAATGATAAATCCAATTTGACATGTATATGAGTGAATGTGTGTATTGTGTGTTTAAGAAACATTTCAAAAGAAACTATTAAACTTTTGAATACTGGTCACAAATTATACAGTAGAATCGAAAATAAAGCCTGTTTAAACAAGGTCATGTAAACTAATTAAAATATAGTAAATATGAAATCAACATCAGGAAAAATACGAACAATTTTCCTACTAAGTAGACTGTGTCCTAAAAGCGCTCACCAATTCACACACACACACACACACACACACACAATTAACATGGAATATTAAGTATCATTCAGAAAATTGCTCTAAAATATACTATCTGATTCATGTGTCCTTATATGCCCTGAAATTTCAGAAATAGATGATTTATTATAGTACCCAATTCAGTACTGCAGTGTGGAGTCATGACTCTCTGAAGACTGTCTCACTTATAAAGAAAAGATAAAGGTGTAGTGGAACATTCCTTTAATAATTCAAAATTCCAAGTGTGAAAATTCTGAAAAAAATCAATATTTGAGGATTACTTGCATACATACATAAGCACGCACTCACACACACACACACACACACACACACACACACACAAACAAAAAATAGGCTGATTCTTTATCCTTTGCTCTGAGGGTAATTTTTTCAGTTTCAAGTGACAGAAAGATAAAGACAAGTGTCTCTTGTAACTTCTTCAGTCATTTTGCAAGAGCTCTGTGTGAATGAGCTATGCAGAAAAACATCTACTCCCAGCACACATCAGACTAGATGGAATTCTCCCCTCCTTCCCAGAACATGCTCTTCAGAAGGCACAACTGATTAGATCTATCATGTTTTTGATATTAGAAAAGGCATTCTATCTACTGGATCATGTAATGAAAAAAAATTAAGATAAAGTGTTGATCTACATAAGTGTCAAAATTTTGATACAATCACTTCCAAAACAGAGAAATAGGGATCATAAACAGGGATTTTTTTTTCTCTGCTCTTCTCAGGTCGATATTGAACAAGGTAAAATAAAATATGGTGACTGTTTTCTCTACTGCAGCAGCTTTGATTGGAAACTGATTGGAACTGAGTCCTGCACTTTATGTATCCAGGTTAGAAAAAAAAAATGTTCTCACGATACATGTGAAATGTATATTTTCTAAGCATTCTGTTTTCAAATCGATGTGATTTCCATCTCATGTCAGAATATACATTAGTGCTAAATCATAAATGGGAGGCAAGTGTCCTTGAAATTTTATCACTTTCTCTGTATTCTCACTCTATTGTGTTGATTCTAACTTATAGGTGCAGTATTCACAATATTCAAAAATCAATGTTCACAACCATAATTTGCTTAACATACTTGTTTCTCTGGTCAGTATGGCATGACTGCATCAGCACCCCAGATGCAACTACATGCCTCTGCCTTGTTTCCGCATTGATTTTTTTCTCATTTCATTATTTCACACAGTACACTTTTAACAATTAGTGCTTTATGTTCATTAGCAATACAAATAGCTCCAAATTCTGACAACATATGTCCCTGCACACACACACACACACACACACACACACACACATAGATGTAGATACAGATATAGATAGATATAAGGATATATAATTGTGGTTTGGTTTGGTTTGGTTTGGTACCAGGGATTGAACTCGGGCTTTTGCACTTGCAAGGCAGGCAACGGAACCACTGAGCCAAATCCCCAGCCCCAAGGATATATATTTGTCTAAGTATACTTATATAAATATATTTTAATTGAAGTATCAATCTATCTCTGTATATATTAATTTCAAAATACACTATATTCATGTTTCTCTTCACCCTAAAGTAATCTATGCCAGATTGTTACCTACTTTAGTCATTTGGTCTTCTCTTCCTCCTTACCTATACCCCCTGTGCTATTTACAAGAACTCTGGAATACTTAAAAATAGACTTCAAATAGCTTCACATATTTCAAAGAGCCTCACATATTTATAGAAGGTTATTTTCAAAATAACTGAGTGTTTTGTTGTTTTTGTTGTTCTAGTCATTTTTAGATTATTTTTATGTTATACTTTAGATATCTATAGTCATCCCATTCATCACGGGGAATTTATACTTGTACATACTAAATTGGATTCTCATTTTCCCCACCTCTCTCCCTTTCAACCACTCTTTGCCTTCTTATTTACAAAGCTTTGTTTCCATTTTTCCCTTCTATTATCTTTGTTTTAAATTTTGTCGCCATTCCTTCCCCCCCTCCCTTTCCTTGTTCTCTTCCCATCTGAACATTTCTCTTCTTATTTTCCAATATCTATTATATATTTCAGTCCTTATTTATCCTTTCAGTTTCTCACACCATAGAAATGGTATTATATGTCAGCATGTGAGTCTGATTTATCTCAAATAAGAGTATGGTCTTGAAGTACATTCATTTAGCTATAAATGTCTGAAGTCCATCCTTCTTTACGGTAGAGAAGTACTCCATTGTAAAAAAGAAATGCTACATCTTCTGAAATGTGTAGACACTTCCCACATAAAGAAATGCAAAGAGCAAATAAATACACGAAAAAAGGTTCAACATCTCTGGTCATTTGAGAGATGCAAATTAAAGCAATGCTGAGATTCCATCTCACTTCAGAAGGAACAGCTGTTATCAAGAAATCAACAAATAACAAAAGCTGGAGGGGCTGTAGGAGGACAAAAAACAACAATAACAACAAAAACCTTCTCCCCTGTGAGAGTGAAGACTGGTCCAACCACTGCGAATTAAAAGTATCACACCAAAGCAATAAACAAATAAACAATAAACAAATTTTTGCAAGCAAAAATTCCTATAATATGAGCCATCTTCCCCATTATTTTGTTGATATCATTTCACATGGCATTATAGGCTCCTTAATATTAAGAATCATATTTTTATGGCTCCAGCTGTGTCTGAAACTGTGGGTCTTTCAAATAATGAGCATACGGGAAAACCAACAGTGCGATAATGAACCCCTACAAAACAAATTCATATGTGCACAACTTATCTGCAGAACTGCATTCTAACTTCTTACATGATAGGTAGGGAACAAAAAGCAAAGAGTTACTGAGAAGATAAATGCATGACCTACATTTTTCTAAGGTAAAATTATTTCTTCCTGTATGAGAGTGGGGATAGGAAATGTGGTTAACCCTAAAAGTAGATTTTCAGCCTCGCTTGGGACATCCCTCCGTGGAAATGCCTTCAGAAAGCCAAAACTAATACATCCATAATGTTCCCTCTAGGATATTGCTGTGGTCTCAATAGATATTTCGGAGTCTCTTATTATGTCTTGGCACATAAAAGATTCACAAAGAGTGTGGAAATACACTTAAAACTTTTCTGATATTAGTGCAACTGTTCAGTATGGACTTTGATGATGTTATATTAAGAAATGGATTATATTATCTTAATACAATAATAACAAACAACAATCCTAATGCAACGTGATGAATGGACACTGAACTTGCTAAATGTCATTAAAAGTATATTAAGGGTAATATAAAACAAAACTAATACAAGTTGATGGATGAGATCCATGTTTTAACTGCACTCTGTTGTGTATAGAAATAAAGTACCTTCATGTATTTTACACCTAGTTGAATACACAGTATTCCATCATTATCAATGTTAATCCATTTAAAAAAAATTTCCCCTCCCACTCTCATAATCTATTAGTGTTAAACTATTTAAATGTACCTGATTACTTTGTTTATATGGAAATGGTAGATGCCATTTAAAATCACTTCCTGCTATAGATTTTAGGAGATATTTTCAATCTTAAGAAAACTTTTTTCCACTGTTAAGATTTACTTTCACTTCTGAAAAACAGAGCTGGTTGATATAAGACTTCTTTGTAATGCTCAACCTCTCAGGGACTGAGAAATTTAAGAGAAAGTCTTCTGATAAAATTCTGTTGAGTAAACGTGGATAAAATAAAACTCATAGAGTCACTTCTCTTTCAACTCCAAATCAATTTTTTTTTTTTTTTTTTTTTTACTTTTTACTTCTATTAAACTTGACAATAGCCCCTCAGGTGCTTAACTTAAAAAGCCTCATATTAGTCTTATATTTATATAATCTTTTGCAGTAACTTCATGACTAATCCACTGTTATTTTATAGATGATATTTTTGCACTATGGTTCACACTTGTGTCTTCTCGTCCAGTCCCGTTCCAAGCCATTGTGTTTGTTGGACAGTCCCCTAATTACATCCATTTTATGACCATTGTGTTCCTCACCGCCCCTGCGTATATAATCAAGCCAATGTTCTTTTTCCCTATTAACCTTTGATGTGTGCTGGGATAAAGTGATACGGCACTGTTCTTATCTTACCACATGTTGAAACTTTTAGGGCACTCATTTGCGCACCATTTCAAAAATCACTAGAGTCAACACACTCCGCAGCACTGCCTAGAACATCTTTCAAGGCTTTCTTCCCTCAATTTCCTAATGTGTTATTCAGACTTTTATAAAAGTCTTTCTTTTTCATTTGTTTTTATATGCAATCTCCTTCAATACGAAAGGTTTTCACCTGTGGGAATTATGTTTTAAATGTCATTAAACAAATTATTACTCTCCCTCCTATGTAGGCAAAAATAATTTATCTCTTATGTCTTGTGTCACTTAGAATGTTCTTTCTCATGTAGTATCTGCTTGTGTGTCTGGTGTTATTATGACATTGCCACTTACTAAGTTTTAAATTATTTATAGATAAACAGAATATGTGATTATATAATAATAGCAAATATTTTGCATTGATGTCATCTTTTGCATGTTATTTTTGAATGCTATGAATGCCTGTACTGAAAATAAATATTTTATTAATATGATTATATATCACAAACTAGGTTTTTTCGCATATCTAACCCCTTACAAGGAAAGTTCTGTTTTCCTCATTAAGTACTTTTAAAAACGACTTCACACAATGTTTATATGATTAGAATCTTTTAACTTTCTACAAATATTGGACTAGCATTTTGAATAATCTTTAGATTTCTAAATACTCCTGCCTGTGTTTATATTCAATTTACATATTTATTGTTAGTGTGTTGACTAACAGTGAAATGTATTTCTGGAAAGAAGCATGTTTCTGGAAAGAGTTACTAATAATTATTTTTGATTTGATAATCATAAGCTATAAAACAATAAAATTGCTTTCATTATCCTACAACAAATAGATTATTTGGTTCATTACCAAATCAGTAGTTGAACCCTCTAAATATTTATGATGACCCTCGATTTGTTTAAGTGTCTGAATCTACTAGCAAGTAGAAAAACAAAACAAATTACCAACGATCATGCAGGAGAAGGTCCTATTAAATAATTAAATTTATGCAAATTTAAACCAGAAAGAGATTCAAATTTTCAAAACCAAATGCTGATAGATATGTTTCTCCTACCTGGGTGGTAGGTTTAAATCAATGGGACATATTTGGTCTACATTTTGACATAAACTATCATAATTTGGGATGAATGCTGTGTGAGTCAGCAATACCACATTTGGGATGTATCCTTGGTGAGAGGTGTGAGCCACAGATTCAAATCAGAGTTTTTCATTATAAGGCTTCTTACAGTTCTAAAAACATGTTGAGTAGATATTAAGCTATACAAACATTTCCTTTCTTCTCTGATAGAATTACAATCCCTACATCACTGGCACTTTGACCAACTATATGCAACATCTAATGATGTCTGCCATGACTGAGCAAAGAAGTTTTGGACACTGTATCCGGTCCCGCCATTTATGCTTCTCTATTATGTGTCCCTTAAAGGGCTGCTCTTTAAACTGGAATTCAGATGCACTAAGACAGATGCTGAATATCTTCAGGGAACCCCTGACAACATTTTGGGTGAATGATGAAACTACTTTAATTGTCTTTTCTGAAAAGTTTGCTTTAGTGAATGCTAGTGACCTATTCACTGTTGAACCTGGCAGTGATCAAATTACCCCCTTTATCTTATTCTAAATATCTATGACAATACCTTCATTGAAAATGTTTCCCTTTGGGAGAATGTTTACTCTAACATTATTATGCCTTTCATTGTGTTTAGAATAAATTGCCAGTAAGTTTCTTTGTAAGATGATACCTTGCAAATCTTCAGTCACTGTGAAAATATTCTAGTCCACTTATATTGTCAGAGCCAAGAAATAGGGATTATATGCCTGGATTCCAGCAAAGTTATAGTGCTTATTCTTTAGTATGTCACACACTTTTGAATAGCTTTGTCAAATTATATTTTGATCAAATAAACTAAAGATTTTAAACAAATCCATACATTTTTTCCTCTATCAAATTCTGTCATGAAATATTTATATGTTAATGTTCATATAACATCTGCTTCTTTCTTTTTGCTATTTTATGACATTTGTATTCAAAGTTTTCATTCATTGCATTCGGTCTTTACCCTTGTGTTTAAAGAACTTTGTGTTTTTATATCACTTCAAAATTCATAAAATTCCAGACCAAACAAAATTATGCTTTATATATTTTTCTTGAATAACCCAAAACATTTTTCAGATGCACCCATACCCTTCGCTCTTAGGAATAAAATTTATCTTAACTTAATTTTTTGAAGGGATGGTGAAATTATCCATCACAAAATTTGCCCATAATCTCTATTTTTATCCCTATCAGATAAAATCTATTATACTCAATGGTGATTAATTGGCAGTGACACTGTATGTATGGATTCAGATTCTCAACTGAGCTTGAAAATTTGAGCTCATAATCACACAAGGAGTTATCTGAGCCTCTTCTGCCTTTTCAGATTCCTGTGCTACCTCTGCAAACTGCCTCACAGTAGCAGTGTGAAGGAAGAAATGAGGAGGTGGGGAGTTCAGTCCTAGGGTGCTGCAGTGTCATGAGGACTTCATGCCACAGTGAACGCTTTGTTGAGGGTGCCTCTTCTTTTTTATTCCACCCATATGTATGAAAATAATTTGCCTGCATTTGCTAGTGAATTAATATGATCTCCTATTATTTTACTATTTTTTATTTTAATAGAAAAACAATAATTGTGTATATTTATATGGGTAAAAAAGTGGTGTTTCAATACAAGTATATGCAGATATAGTAAATCAGAATAATTAGCACATCTATCATGTCATATATTTTTCCTCTATGGTGGGAAAATTTACATTTCTTTTAGTTATTTTGAAATATACAGTATTTTGTCTAGTGCTACACCACCCTCACCATGCCCGATCTTGTTCTATAGGGAAGGCATCGTTATTGTTATTAGCATTAACTACGACACCTTGCTGTGCTCTAGAACACCAGAGCTTATTCTTTCTGCTACATTTTACTTACATCTTTCATCACATCTTTCTTTCACCACATCTTCCACCATACAGCCCACTACAGCTTCTGGCGATCACCCTGGTACTCACTACCTCTATGAGCTCTACCTTTCTGCATAAATGCTAACACTTCCTTCCTATTTAGTCACTCTGATGACCTGCTGTCACATGGGAAAACACTGACTGGATGATTGCATGGAATTCAGCTTGAACCTGGACGGTTCCAAGAAATTCCTCAGGTCTCAGACTCTAGCAAAGACAGGGTACTTCTCTCTAACCTACATTCTTTTTACTTGGTGAATTTTCTCTATTGTTTTTTATATACTTAAAAAATCGTTTTTCGGGCCGGGGATTAAGCTTAGTGGTTCTGCTGCCTGCCCCGCAAGCGTTAAGGACCAGAATTCCATCTCCAGTACAAAAAAAAAAAAACAAAAAACAAAAAAACAAAAGTTTTTCCTCAAAAGATGCCCTAACATTTTGTTGCTAAGCATAGTTTTATTCAAGATTTTTCTGAAAGTAAAAATCTTGATGATACAAGCTTTTCATGAATTTTTCAAGTCATTGAATATTACAAACAACAGGTAAAACAAAAACAACAAAAGGATCATTCACAGAGCATCATGTGACTCAGTTTCTCAAGAACAGTTTGTGACGTTTAGGTTTCACTGATATTCAAGGGTCCATTCCAAACCATCGTTGTGTGCTGCTTAGGTCAAATTCTTACAAATTCATTTTTATACCATAAGCAGATATTTTGCACACATAATTCATTCTTGCTTTCAGCAAAAATCTGAGAATATTACTTTCCTTTTTGTAAGAGCAGGGTTTGAATTATTTTGTAGATCTCCTTCGGCATTATTTTCTGAATTATCTCTTCTCAAGATAAGGAACAATACCCCAGGGAATTGCAATCAAGGTCCATAGTTGTGCATGCGAATAGGCTTGGTTAACTGACAATTTTATTGCTGTATTATTCATATGGAAATCATGGACATTTGTAACTCAAGTGAGTTCCTGCATACACCTAGGTCTTCTGAAAACTTAGCAAATTATCTGAGAGCGCAGTATTTCATCAGAGACATAACTATGGGTGGCATTTAATTCAAGTTATCATGAATGAGACCACATTAAAATGAGTTATTAGTTATTGTACCCCTTTCCCTGATCTGCTTCTTTCGGTATCTTCTAGGTTTCCTCCACTTCTGATAAAAATCATTGAATGTGGTCCAATTTTGCTTTGGTTGGAGTTAATGTCAAAGTTATGTAAACTGTATGCCGGGGCCTATTGGAATAGCACCAGACAATACTCAGAACAGTAATAAAATACTGATAAATTGAATTGCTGTAAAATCAGAATTCCTAATGAAGGAATACATTGTTTATTGGTACTTTTAAGGTATACAGTATAGTTACATCCATCATTGGAATCTTGTACCTTTACATATGTATCTTGGTTCTTATTTTTTCCTTATTACCCTTCCCTTCACCCCCTCCACCCTTTTCTATTTACAAAGATTTTGTTTCCATTTTTTCCTTTTCTCACAGTTTTTCTTTACCTTCCTTTCCTTTCCCCTACCCTTTCCATTTCCACTACCCCTTTAGACCTTTTCTTCCTATTTCACATTTTCAGTTATACATTTTGAGCCTTATTTACACTTGTAGTTTTTCACACCAGAGAAAATATTTTGTATTTACCCATGTGTGTCTTATTTATGAAGAAATACATTATTAAGAAAATAAAACTCCTAGGACAGGGTATTTGTGAGTAAAACATTAAAATGAAGATAATGTAAAGCATAGCTACAAAACAGTGAGGGAAGAGAATTGATCAAATTGTGCAAATTGAATAGAAATTTTACCAAGGACGTTTAGTGAACAGACAATAAGCCTGTCAGAACTACTTAGTACATTACACCCAGCCTCCAAGTGACTGAAATTATAAGAATTGGTGATATCAAATGTTACCAAAATAAGAGCAATTAGAACTGCATAACCATAAAAACAACAAATCAGCTATCGATGCATGATGTATGCAATAGCTGAGATAAATCTCATTCACAATTCTGACTGAAAAAAGTGAGGTGTAATATATTGCATGTACATCAACATATTTCTCTCAAATTTAAAATTAGAAAAATATGCAATAATCAAAATTATGAAATTATTAACCAGAATAAATATATGAAGGTGTCTACTGGTGTGCAAGCACTATAAAATCCTCATTTTATAATGCTTAATTGAATATAAACAACAAAATTGTACGGATATAGACATAAGAGCTTTTCTGTAAATGATATGTGCTTTAACTTAGTAAAGAAAAATGAATGTTAGCAAGTGAGTTTTGAAAAATTAGGGCAGAATTTAAAGATCTGTATTTCATTTATTTATTTGCTTCACTAAATAAACTAAGACATATTTCTTAAATGACTGAATGAAAATTAAATATGTATACACTATAAATAATTGTACATTATTTATACACTCAAAACTACATGCACATACACACAGCAAAAATACATTATGTGTACATACTAATGTGCTGCAATGAAACTCACTACTCTATATAATTGATATGGGATAATAAAATTCCAACACATAAAAGCTTTGGTAACTTGCCAAAAATTTCTCACTTTCTACTTCATTTTCAGCATTATGTGAGCAATGTTTCTTTTTCTGCAATAGTATATTACAAAATGTCATATGTAATTAAGAATGCTACAATGTTTTATATGTGCAAAATATTTCTTGAAAAAAATCTTAATTTCCACCAGTGGAAGGTCTGATATCCAACAAAGAAAAATATGTTAACTGTGGCTGTCTGTCTTTTCTTGGTTACCAGAAAGTACTGGTACTCATATATATGTGTATATATGTACACAGTAATATACTAACATTTGTTACTGTCCTTAAGGAAGATAAAATAAAACTAGAAAAAAAACAAGATTCCAAGAGAAAATATTCTGTTCTCCATATTAACAATGAGGAAATAGTATGCCCAAGTAAGTTAGTCCTAATTTCCTTAAAACTTCTTTTTGCAAAAGATGATAAATTGGTGTATCAATTTATCTGTGTCTCTGTTTGTATATTTAAAAATAAAATTAACTTCAATATAAACATAATAATTGAAGTTAACATTTATTCCATATATTCATTAATAAACCAATTCAATAAACACTATTAATGTTGAATGGTAATCACTAATATTCAGGAAAGTAAATTTGGAATTACTCTTTTTTTTTTCACTTATTGATAGAAGGACACAAGAGCTATAAAATTAGTGCCAAAGTCATAATGAGTGCGTATATAGCAGACTGGAGTTCCTGGTTTCCTCACTTAACACTGCAAAGAATTTGTTGAAAGTACCAAGTACATGACAGTGTTGGATAATCAAAGAAACTGAAGTGTGGGCAATCAAAGCATCTTTCCTAACTGGACAATTAGTAAAACTTATTAAGAAAACATAAACTATTATGATGTTTTTGACCATTTATACCTTGATTACTCATACTGACTTTAAGGACATAGATGTGTATTATTATTATTATTATTATTATTATTATTATTATTATTTGAGCAGAAGCATTTGGGTATCACTTGAGTATTTTTTGGCTATTTGTGTATCATTTAGTAACATATTACATGAATATTTGACTTTTCTAAATACTACATGGGACATATCACGAAGAGGATGATATAGGATTACTAAAACCCAAACTCGAATTTTCTCTGAACTCTTTCTGAATGCCAAATAAGTTAAACTGACCTAGAGAAAATGAATGCATTAAAATTGAAAGTGAATTTTTTCTCACTCAGACTCTAATGCCAATATCACAGGATCATTAAAACAAGGATCTCCAATTTGACCAAACAGAAGATTGTCAGGATACACAATTTTTTCAATAAAAATCCTTGTATAAATCCACACTTTGTTTTGAGCTGCTGACTAAGAATGACAGGAAACAAATAGAGAAGAAATCATAACTATTATGTGAAGAAACTTTAAGTCTGTGTTAATAGAACACCACCTATCTGGACAGGAATTGCCAGGCAAATTTCTGCTACATTCCCCTAGTCAAGACGTAGATGTCTAAAACTGTGTTTTCAGGCTAGGACAGCTTCCAAAAAAACAGACTTTGGTATCTACAAGTCAGATTTGGCCACTAAGAACAATTAGCAAGAAAAATCTTCTCAACTCCAGAGCTAAAGTTTAAGGTATTAAGGAGATTTGACCAGAAACCAGAAGGCAAATATAGATATTAGTCAATAAAACAAAGCAAAACAAAACAACAACAACACAAATAAACCTTTTACTCTTTTCATATGAAACTTTATTCTTTCAATCCTTTAGGCATAGTATCTAAACAGAGATATGTGATCTACATCAGAGGTTAAAACATGGGCAAAACTGGAACAAAGCCATATTCAGTAGGCCTGGGGAGGGTTGGCAGCTCCTGAATGAAACAACAGGCCAGGCTCACAGTACTAACCCAAATAAAATCCCATGGTTATTGAGAACTGCAGAAGTAGCATGGGATCTTTCTCTAAAAGGAACTCCTTTGGCCCGTCTGAAGAAATCCAGGGAAGCACCACTATACTTGAGTGTGTCTACTCAGGAGTCGTTTTGGGATGGGGTTAATGCTTTAAGACAGAGCTATAGAACAACTACACTTCAGAGTTTCTCAGGTCAATATGCCACAGATACTGGGTGGAAGATGGCCGCAATAGAAGTGAAGGAGAGGGTGTAGAGTAGACAGACCACCCTCAGAATTTTAAGCTCAGGTGGGTACGGACAGAAAAGTCTCACTGTCTGTGATGAGAAGAGAAGCGAGTATAGTGTGGTTTTTGGAGGATCTGAATGTGAAAATGCTACCATTAAGGCTGGTGAACTGCTGATCCTTTTTCCCTGCTGGCTACACCCAGCAAAGAACTCAGTGGTCCATATACTTTCCTCATCTGAAAATATGATTGGATGGCATAGTTTAGGGTATAGGTAAAGTGCCTCTGGAGTAAAGAGGACCACTTCAAGGAGCCAGGGGATGAAATAGATGAAATAGAGAAAGCAGAAACATGGGCACATGGCAGGACAAAAAATTGAAAATGGCTGAAATGAATACAGGTGTAGGGCACCCATCACTGAGCAACCACGCCCAGCAGGATAAGTAGGATGAGATTCAACATTCACACACAAAAATATGTGTGAATATCTCCTCCACATCTGAAGGATTCCAATACTGCCAAGCCCAGGAAGTAACTTCTAATTTTATACATGAAGAAATCCCTGGGCTCATTTCTCTTTTTCTTCATGAGATTGTTTTTGTTTTTGTTTTTGTGGGGGAGGGTGTGATTCACCCTTCTTTTTACTTTCTTTTGCTCTTTTCTTCTTTCTTTTTCTTGCTTGTTCTTTTCTGTTACTTTAACGTATTTTCTCTTTATTTTCTCAGTTTCCTCTCATCTTTTATTTATTTAATTTTTCCCTTCTCTACCCCTCCATCTTCATGAATATTACTAATGCACTTTAGTAATCCTTTGATATTTACCTGACTCTATGCTATTATTGTTGATGTTTTATACTAGTTTTGATGCAATTTTGCAGTTATATGCTGCAATATTAAGGCTGGTATTGTAACATTAAATGAACCTTATGGTATGTCAATATTTAGTTTGCCTCTGACTTTATTATTTCTGATTCACTGCTACTGCTGTTGTGGCATAGTTGCTTTATGCCAATATTTGGTTTGTGTTTGTGCCATAAGTAATACTCCAGTTCATTTCCAGAGAATAACTGCTAGACGAATTACATAGTGCACTCCCCTCTCCAAATTAATGGAGATAGAATTTGAGACCATGGCAGTACTCTATACTTAAAGAACATCACTGGAAGTTTGAAAACTTTCAAAGATATCTACATACTAACACCAAAGTCTTTCTCTCTAATGGACCCACATTCCCCAGTACACACAACACACACACACACTCACATAAACATCACATGCGCTAGAAATATGAGAAAAAATGAGAAAATGCTTTCAAAACTCCCCACTTCTTAAAGATAATCCATTTGACATTGTTGGAAAAAAATAAGAAAGCAAACTGCTGATGTATATGATTGAAATAAAAGGATAAAACTAGACAATCAATAAGGTACACAGTAAACTAAATATGATACAACTAAAAAGATAATATACTTAATAAACAAAATCAAAAGTAAGCTTACAGAAGACACTCATTAAAAATCTAGCTGAGCTAAAACATACAAAACATGAATGATAAGTTTAGCAAAGCATTAGAGTCCATGAAAAGATACTAAACAGGAATTTGGATGAGAGAATTTTATATTGAAAACTGGACAGCAGCAATGAACAATGTGAGGAGAGCATGTCAAACTTAGAATACAGTGCTGATCAGATGGCCACATATCCCGATACTTTAACAAACACAAAATAACATGAAAAATTAATCAATAGCTGTTAAATGACCACTCAAAAAGACTTACATAAGATTAATTGAGATTAGTTCATCACAAGCTAGAATGAAAAACATAAAACTTTTAAAAGAATGAAGAGCAAAAATTTCAAGTATGGAGGAAGATATTAACATAGAGGTAACAAGGCATATAAAACCTCAAAAACCATGATCATATAAAAATTTCCACTGGACACATGATAATCATCATCTCAGAGGTCCAAAATAAGGAAGACTCTTAAAAGATGTTAGAGAAAAGCAACAAAACACTTATAGAGACAAACTATTAAGAATTATAGCCCACTTTTTTAACACAAATATTGAAGTGCAAGATAGCTTGCAGTGAAGTGTTTCAAGACCTCTTCAAGAACAAAGCACAAAAAGTAAAAACAAGAGCAACAAAACAACACAGGGTAATATATCCTACAAAACTATCTTTCAAAAATTGATAGAAATAAAGTATAGCCATGACAAAGAGCACATTAAAAATTCATAGACACCAAGGCAATATTCCTAAAATTTTCAAAAATATCTTAGAAAGAAACAATAAGCCCAATGATGCCAAAACCCAGAGTGGAAGAAATACATCATTTAATTATGTGAAAGATAGGGGGAGTAATCATCAAGAGGAAAATAACTCAATAACAGAAATAACTCGGTAATGTCTAGTAATTACTCTCAGTGTGAATAGTTTGAACTCCCCAATGAAAAGACATAGATTGGCATATTGGATGAAAAATCAAAACCCAATAGTATTGTTCATAAAATAAATACATTTAATCAAAAATATATTGATAAACTAAAATCACACAACACTGAGATTCCACCTCACTCCAGAAATAATGGCTGCTCTCAAGAAATCAACCAATAAATTGACAATTTGAAATAGGGAAAAAAAGGGCTGAAGGTGGAGAGAAAGTGGGAAGGGTAGGGGAAAGGTAATAAGGGAAAAGAAAAAACATGAGAAAATGAAAAACATTGAAATAAAATGTTTGTAAATGGGAGAGGAAGAGGGGGTGAAGGGAGGGCACTGACAAGGGGAAAAAATGAGAACCAAGACCTGTCATACAAAGGTACAAGATAGCAATGATGAATGTAACTGTACTGTATACCTAAAATGTACCAATAAACTCAATTAAAAAAAAGAAATCAACTAATAACAAATGTTAGCAGATATGTGGGGAGAAAGGAACCCTTCTCCATTGTTGGTGGGAGAGCAGACTGGTGCAACCACTATGAAAATCAATATGGAAATACCTCAAAGAGCTAGGATTAGAGGTTCCATTTGCCCCAGCCATCCCTCTGCTGGGTATCTTTCCCAAAGAATTAAAAGAATCATACCACAGTGATGTATGCACACCCATGTTTCTAGTGGCACAGTTTCTAATAGCTAAAACTTGGGAACAGCCCATTTGCCCATCAGTTGGAGACTGGATAAGGAAGATGTGTTAAATTAGAATCTTTCATAGGAAAATGGATGCATCTTGAGGCTATACTCTTAAGTGAAATAAATAAGTCACACATGTATAAATTCTGAATAGTTTCTCTGATGTGAAAAACTATAATTGTAAATAAGATCCTAATGGTATAATTGACAATGTGAAATTAGAACAAATGGGCTAAAAGTGTAGGGAAAGCGGGAAGGGTAGGGGAAAGGGAATAAGGGAAAGGAAAAAAATAGGAGAAAATGAAGAAATGGAAGTACAATGTTTGTAAATAGGGAGGGAAGGAGCGAGTAAAGGGAGGACAGGGAAAAGGGGAAAAATGAGAACCAAGACCTGTCATGTAAAGGTACAAGATTCCAATGATAAATGTAACTGCACTGTACACCTAAAATGTACCAATAAACTCAACGAGGAAACAAACAAACAAATAAAACAAAACAATGGACCCAGCAGAAAACTGGAGGATCATTTTTGCCTACTTTGAGAGCCTATAGGCCAATAAGATGAAAAACACAAAAGAAATGGAAAGATTCTTGAATTGCCAAAGTTAAGCAAAAATGACCTAAAAATTCTAAAGGACCCAGTCAGTATCAATCAATAAAATTGAAAGCATAGTTAAAAACTTACAAAGTAAGAAATACCAGGTCCTAATGGCTTCCACTGCTCAATTCTACAAGATATTTAGAGAGGAACTACTGCCATTATTCTTTAAACTCCTCAATTAAATTGAAAGGGAAATAATACTCCCATATTCATTCCTAGAAGCAAGAATCACCTTGATTCCAAAATCATAGAAAGCTCTAAATGAAAATGAGAACTATAGGCCAATCTCACTATTGAACATATATGCAAAAGTCCTTAGTAAGATAGTTGCAAATAGAATACAGAAGATCATCAAGGAGATCATAAACCCTGACCAAGTGAGATTCATTCCAAGGAAGCATGGATGATTCAACATTCACAAATCAATAAATGTAACTACTATATTAATAAAACCAAGGACAAAACATATGATCATCTCAATAGATGCATAGAAAGTATTTGACAAAATCCAGCATGACAAAAAACACTACAAAAATTGGAATAGAAGGTCTCTATCTCAATCTGATGGAGCCTTCTATGTAAAATCAAAAGCCAACATCATACTAAATGGTGAAAATTTGTGATTCCTAAAACTCGGAAGCAGCCCAATTGGCATCAGCTAGAAACTGAATAAAGAAAATGTGTATTTTTAAAATAAAGTGGGCTACTACTCAACTATGCAGAATGAGAAATTAGAGACATTTAAATCTAAATGGTTGAACATTGAGGCAATACTCTTAAGTGAAATGAATAGGAGGCACATGTGTAAATACTGAATATTTTCTCTAGTGTGAGACACTGAAAGAGTAAATAAGAGCTAAACGGTATAATAGATGATGCGAAACAGAAAGGAAAGGGGTAAAGGGGAAGGGAAAGTGGGAGGGGCAAGGGAAAGGAAAGAAGGTAATGGATTTAATATGAGAAAAAGAAAACAGAAACAAAGTCTTTGTAGATAAGGAGGAATAGAGAGATTGGAGGAAGGGCAGGGCAATGAGGGGAAAACCAAAGCCAAGATGGATTATGTAAAGCTACAGATTTTAAATGATGAATGTCATTATATTGTATATTTTAAATATACTAATTAAATTAATTTGAAAAATAAGGACTGGCCTCCTGTGAAGTTGGAGACATACATATTTCAAAGGCAGACAAGACCATCCAATCTTGTAGAGATCTTGTAGAGATCTTGTAGAGTAGTTAGGGTTTCATTTTAGAATTGCTCCTGATTAAGATCTGAAAAAAATGACAGTGGAGTTTTTCTTTAGTTTTTAAATCTTCATTTAATGCCCATTCTTAAGTAGTTCAAGGCTTGCTGTACACATTCCTGATTTATGTATGTATTGCAATGGCACACCAGTGCAATGGGTAATATCTATTGTATTTACAGTATTTTATCTGACAACAGAAACAATCTTCTCAGCAATACATGGAACTTTCTGAAAAGCAGACTACATGCCAGCCCTTAAAGCATGCTTAAATAATTATAAAATAACCAAAATTATTCGTTTGAATTTATGAGCTCACCATGCAATGAAAATGGCAATTTGTGGCAAAATAAACTACAAATATTATGCAAAAATGTGGAGATTAAACAATACATTCTTGAATCATCAGTGGGTCATAAAAGAAATGAAAGTAGAAAGTAAAAAGTTCCTACAATCAAATGATAATTCCAATAAAACATACCAGAGCAGTACCTATAATACACAATGGCAGGAGTCATAAGAGGAAAATTCATAGCTATGAATGCCAACATCAGAAAAACATAGAGAGCTTAAATAAATAACTTAACAATGAACCTTCAATACGTAGAAAAGAAGGGAAAATTCAAACACAAAGCAAGTACAAGTAAGGACATTATAAACATAAGAGCAGAAATTAAAGAAATTGAAACTGAAAAACTACAAAGAATCAATGTAAAAGAAAATTACAGAACAATATCTTTAATGAACATAAATGTATATATCCTCAACAAGATACTGGCAAACAGAATGCATTAAAATATAATTAGAAATATCCTATATCATAAATAGCTAGGCTTTCTTCCAAAGATAAAATAATGGTTCAACATATACAAGTCAATAAATGTAATATATCACATAAAGAAAAATAAGGACAAAAGTCACACGATCATCTCAATAGATGCAGAAAAAGCAAAGCAGATACATCACAATCCTGAATTTCAAATTGTCTTACAAAGTTACAGTGGTAAAAACACCATGGTACCTGCACAAACACAAACAAGTAGATCAATAGAAAGGAATAAAGGATGTAGAAACAATTTCATAACATTCAGTCAACTGATCTTTGACAAAAGGGCCAGAACCCTTACGCAGGAGGAAAAATAGTCTCTGTAACAAATGGTGCTTGGATAACTGGCTATCTACATGCAGAAGATTGAAGATAGAACCATATTTTTCATTGTGTACCAAACTAAAGCCCAAATGGATCAATAATCAAATATGAAAATAGAAACAACTTACTGGTTTATAAAATAGGTGCAACTCTTAAAGACATAGTAATAGGCAAGGACTTTCTGAATAGAAGCCAATTGGTATATAATGCCAAGAAGCAATAAATGCATTGCATAAAATTAAAAAGCTTCTGCACAGCAAAAGAAACAACCAATAAAGAAAAGAGAACATACACAATGAGAAAAAAAAAAAAACATTTGCCAGCTACTCCTCAGAGAATATCTAGAATGTGTAAAGAATGCCTAAAATATAGATCCCCCAAATAAAATACTCAGTCAAAAATAAGAAATCAAAATGCATAGACATTTCTCACTAAAAGAACTGCAAACGGAAAATCATTACATGAAAAGAAAAGTGTTTTCAAGTGGCAGTTATAAGATAAAGCAGAAGTGGATATGGTCACTTGAAATCTAGGATTGTGTATGGAAAGTCTGCAACATAACTTTAGCTACAGTAGATTTTAAAGGCAACCCACATCGGAGAGTTGCAGAAATAGACTCTTGAGTCCTGGTAAGAAGATCTGTAAGATCCATCAAAAGTTAGATATAATGAGAACTAAAAATTCTGTCTGCTTTTGCATATTTTCCTGTTGTCCTTTCTTAATCAGATGTTGGTTATTTAGGGAATGAGTGACCATTCTTTTACACATAAATACTTTATCAAGATTTTATCAGTAGGACTCAATCATGAACATGTTCCTGTACTGGAACCTGATGCAACAGAAGGATGAAGATTTTCCTCAGTGCATTTGAGTAAGTGCATTTTTTTTTCAGTCATATAAGGGGATGGTTAGTATAAACCAGAGTGGATTCTACATATCCAGCTGATTGATGTTTGATATTGTAGTTCAAATTCCATGTTTCTCTGTTTCTTTTCTCCAGTGGCCCCTAATGTGTATTGAGTCATCCATCATTCTCTTAAAAACCCATGTACTTAAGGGGAGGCTGTACATTACTCAGTCCTCAAGGGACATATTCTGGCAAGGCTAAGGTACTTAAGGTGCTTTCACTGCTGCAGAGTCATTCGTAAAGGTCAAGGTATATGGAACAATTTTGGTTAGGGAGACAGGTTTGATGGCATTTATGGGAGTTAACTGTGCAACTATTCCAATGAGGGAGCCAGAGAGAAAGAGAAAAACATAATCTCTTACCTTTTCCTGGATTTTGCTTCTGTCTCAATATGTCTGAAATACTTTAAGCAATATTGTCATTTGAAGACAGTTAGACTGAAGGCATTGACAAATAACAGAGAACAGTGTAACTGAAAGATTTTTTAAAAAGTGAATCTTCATGGGATCACTGATATAAATATACAGATATTTGCCTCTGCTCTTCTGCAAGTATATAATGATGAATTCTTTAATTTTCTGTTCTTGATTTTCTTATACCCAAAGTAAAAATCATTGCATGATTTTACTCAAAGCCAAAAAAAAGAAGCAACAATGAAATATTAGACTGGATAGAAAAGGACTCAAAACTCTAAATATCAAGTATTTGGAATTAGAAAATTTATATTAAAAATAGATGATGTGTATCAATTTGCCAGACTGAATGTAATGACTATATATTTCAATCATATATTAATAAAATTTTTAATAAGGAAAAATATCAGATGGGTGTGTAGGCTTTCCTCACTTTAGGAATTTACACAGAGTTGTGGGAGACAAAGAGGTATAAAGATGAGTCTAGAAATAATTCTCATTCATGACAAGTCGAAAAGTACATCCTGAACCAATAAATAACTATAGTCATGAGCTAATGTACTTTTTACTAATTTTATTCTTTTGAAGGGTACAGAGCAGTATTTTTCCTGTTCCTATTCACACAAAACATTATTTAAAATATCATGCTTATATTTTTGCATATTAGCAAATATTATTTACTAATAAATAAATTTTTGTGTGTTAATAAATATTTCCTAAAAGCCATTATCTCCATTTTCTCCACTCATTTGGCTGGTTTAATGGAATTTTCTTCATTTTTGCAGAGAAATAAACTTTGTTTCTGACCTTTTTTCAGTTATTTTACTTTCCCTTTCTAAATACTTTTAGAGTTTAAGTGATGTTCCTGAAAGGCTCAGGCCCAAATGCCATAATTCTGAATGTTGAAAGCTTAGAATACCAAAATATATAAAAATCTAAATTTCCTAATTATAAAATTAAAAGTTCAAAATTCAAAATAGGTGATTCTAAAACGAATTAACAATTATTTTTAAAACATTTTTTAGAAGTTTTTTTTTTTTTTTTTGGAAGACATGCAAACACATGGTAAATCCACAGTGGGTTAGCATCCTACACAGTTGCCCAAAGCACTGAACACTCAAGAAATTTTAACTTTTACAAATGCACCTGTACAAAAAAAATGACATCTCTTTCTATCTTTAGCTTGAAGATTGGTTAGCATCCTACACAGTTGCCCAAAGCACTGAAAACTCAAGAAATTTTAACTTTTACAAATGCACCTGTACAAAAAAAATGACATCTCTTTCTATCTTTATTGCTTGAAAATATTCCAACATTTTCCCACACATTGCTTACACACATGAACCCTTATATGATATTTCAGTCAAATTTATTTTTAAAATGAATTAGAAATCTGTAAATATAGTACAATACACAATTATACCTCTATATTGGAAATGATACAAAGATGAACTACATAGCATAGCAATTTGTAAAGAAATGCTATTTAAAAATAAGAAAGAAAAAGTTTTAACTTTAAGAAATCTAAAATAAAAAATTGAAATATGGAAAGGTAATTGTAGGATTAGACTATGGGTAGTTGCATATAAGTAGCACATAAAAGCTAGCTTATAGTTATATGTTCCTAAACTATATGTTAAAGATTTTCATAAGATGAAAAGTTATTTCATTTTATTTTTTAGAGAATTGTACCTGAGAACATTTCCATTAATCTTCTAGGTAGCTCTGGTCTTTTTGAGTCACCTATAATTACACATACACAAATATGAGTATTCCCAAATAATTTTCTTAGTTTTGTGTGTGCCATGATTCTGTGTTGTGTTTGGTACACAAAATTCTATTCCACGTGCATTTACAAATCATGAATGTGGCAGAGAAAGTGCCAGTAACTGAACAGCCACAGAGTGGCATACATGTCTTCTTATCTTATTGTGCATATATAATAATTACTTTTAAACCAGTCAATTTCACTGCTCTCTTCTGGCTTTTTTGGCTTTAATTAATTAAAACCTCCTGAAATTTGATAGAAAAGTGCTTAATGGATACTAAGTTATAGTCAGATATGAAAAAGAAGTTCTGGTGTTCTATTGTGAACTGGTATGACTATAGATGTTGGTGTATTGGTATATATGTTTTCTAAATCAATTAGAAAGTATGCTGACAGTTTCCACTCTAAAGAACTATAGATATTTTTGAGGAGATAATTTTAACTGATTTAAAAATTATACAATGTTTTCATGTATCAAAACATTACATTATGCCCCCTTAATGTGTGCATTTTAGCTCTTGTATCAGTTAAAAATATTACTTTTAAACTAGTCTCAAAACACATTGATTCAATATCCTTTTAGTTTTATGATATATTGCTGGAATTCAATTGAAATTCACTTCTTTCTGTAAAGTTGATCAAAGCATAAAATAAGATTTTATAAACCCCTTCACTTTTTCTAGTCAGCAGTATATAAACACATTATAAGTTTCAGAATCTTCAGATCCAACAGGAACATGAATATATATATTTAGTAGAAAAACAATAGTTTTGGAGCTGGGGATTTAGCTCAGTGGTTCTGTGGCCTGCCTTTCAAGCGCAAGGACCCGAGTTCAATCCCCGGTACCAAAAAAAAAAAAGAAAAGCAGTAGTTTTGAAAGTACCATTTATTATGCAAAAAATCGCACACTAGTTTCCCTCTTTAATGTTAGATTTGGTGGTAAACATAGTAAGTCTATATTTTTTTGTGAAATCATTAAACAAAGATTGATCGTGAAAAAGCATTTCATGCACCAAACCTCTACATCAGAAAGTGTATTTGGCTCAGAAGGTCACTGAGCTTTTTGAATTCTTTTTTTTTTTAAATCTCTAACAAAGAGATTTACTGAGAGCAACTATTCTGTGTGCAACTGAAAACACACAATTCCTTCTGCAGAATTCAACTTTTTATCCTTCTTATATAGTCTTACACTTTTCAATGGAAATTGTAGTTCTCTAGGTTTCAGCACTCAGAATTTCAACTGTCAAGAATTTAGCCTCTCAGGATTGTTATTTGTGAAATGTTAGAGTTTAAAGTTTTAATATTCCAAGATAGTTAGCATTTGAATTATGTTAGGCATTATGTTTCTGGTTATTATTATCAACAATATTGTTTTTCTTATATAGTAGTACTTAGCATGGTTCTTAACGTTTATTATACATGTTTTTAGCTTATTAAGTAGCGTGAGTTCATACCACTGTCTCCAAATCTAATCGAATACTGAAAATACTATTCTACACATGCTCAGCACTCATCTTCAACTTACCACTTCTAGGCAAGAGAAGTCTGAATCACAACTTGAGCTATCCACATGTAGTGCACTTTCCAATCCTTGTGCATAACTGTGGAATCAGAATTGACATAGATTCCTGTTGATACTGGGCTTATACACAATTCTTCCTTCAGTCTTAAAAAAACCCATCTTTTCCAAGTGATCAATTACTTAGGTCAACAATTTTTCACTTACTCCTTCCTGGGAAGTTATTTCATACATTGCTAATAAAGTTAGATTGGTTTTACCATCTGCATTCCATTTTGTGATTCCTTGTCTAATTATGCTTATGATCTATTCTATATGATAAAGTTTAAGATTATTAATGTATACAATTTTATTAATTGTCAAATAATAAAATAACACAAAATCTTAAATCTAGCAAGAAAAATATTGCTATGCAAGGAATTTTAAATTAAAACAAAAATTTCTATTTGCCTCAGAAGATCAATTTTAGGATTTACTGTTATATGTAAAATCACTATAAACATAATGTAAAAAATAATTTTAAAATGTTGTTTAAATGTGATTTTTTTTTCATTTAATGTTCTTGAATTTGCACCTGAGCCTTAAATAAAAAGTCTGTTTTGTCATTGTGTGATTCACAAAATCCTACATAAATAAAAATTCCATATTTCATTTGGTATAAGCTTTATAAATACATGTTAACAATTAGAAATATCTAGAGAGAAAAATTGCCACAGTGAAATAAAGTGATTACTTTTTTCCACAACATCACACATAAAATAGCTAAATGTTATTTTGATTAAATATAATCTAGTAGATTTGTAAATAAATTGATAATTTTATATTATTCTATCTGTTCAAATAGTTTTTCAGGAAAAGATGATTTTGGCATTTGTATTCAGAGTTATTGGCATTAAGTCACAGAATAACACTGTCTTAAAAGATGAATCACAAGCAGTTTTTCTACCCTGTTTATTGATTTTCTTTCAGCTTATAAAGAGCTTGTAAGGTTAAAAAGCATTTAAAGATTTATTACCAGTATTGATCAACATTTATAGCACTGTTGAAAGCAAACATAAATCTGGTACCAGCAAAATACAGCAAACATTACAGTTTACCAAGATTTGGTAATTATAGGGATATTTTCACTAAGTTATGATATATTATTTGTGTAGTTATTATATATACAGATTCTTATTTCATTATCAAGTGTCACCATAATTTTGGTGTTTAATGTATTACTGATTTAGCTAAAATGAAGTAAATCTCAATGGTGGTCCATGGAATATTTTTTGATTGTGGATGTTTTTCTTATTTGGACCTAACTTTCCTATATGCTGACAAAGACATAAAAAAGTGCATAGATGCGCTATCTCTGCCTCTATTCATATCTCCTGTCTGTCAATTCATATATCTATATTTGCTTTACTTTATCTCTTGATTCCCTATATTTATGTGAATCTTTGTTAAAATGTATCATGTATACAGATGTATCACATGCACTTACATATGTATATATGGTGCATGCACATAAATACATATGTATATAATTAGAAGATTTCTTCAAAAAATGGCTTACATCTATTGTTACAGTGCTATCAGTTTTTAGTGTAAGATGTTACCTGTGTCTTTCTTACTTTCCTAACTCATCTTGTCTGTGTGATCTTAAATGAGATAGCAATCATTACTTGAAATTTGGGAGCAGAACAAGTCAATATTAAATATTCTCATCATTATGTTAATAGATTTTTAGATATACATTTTAAACTGGGATCTCATTTTAAAAATCTAATTTTCTTCATAAATTGAAGCATTTTGTTGTTCATGTTCATCAATTAATTTACTATAATCTAAGCATGTATTCATTTTCACACATATTTAATGCAGTGCTTTGGTGATGTCCCACATTATTTCTCATTTCTGTGTTGTAATACTAGTAATACCTGTATGAATAAAATAGTTGAAAAATAAGATTAAACATGTATACACAGAAATAATATTCTTATTTCCCAGAGCATAACATATCAGGCATGAGAACTAATTAACAATTTCAAAGATATCAGGAATTTTATTGGACCTTATCAACTTCTACCCAATTTATAGAACTACTTCTACTAGAACTTTGAGTTTTCTCTTATTCTTGAGATTATACTTTTAAAAGAAAATAATAACCATATCCATGGGTACAATTATTATAAAACTATACTTGAAAAAGAATAAAAGCACACTTCATATTATATATATTATATATATATAGTATATATATTCCTTCAATCTTTCTAAAATAAGACATGTTCAGGAGTAGTCCCTGCTCCTGTTACGGTCACTTTCATATCTTTTATTTATTTTCTTTCTTTGTAACATTTGCTCATATTTTTCTCTCATGCAATCAGTGGCACAGGCCACATATGTTAGAATTTCTATGGGATAATTAGATTGTTGAATCAGTGAACTTCACTGAGAATAATAACAATGAGTCCTGGGTTGTTGCTCTGAGTCAGCAGATACTGGTGTAATTTTGGGGTCTACAACCTGCAGGAGCTGAGGAAGCTAAACTACTTGAGGGCTAATTTCCTCACTATTAAATAGGAACATTCATTGTATTTGTTACCTCACAAAAAATTAAAGATACTTAATGGATTAAAAATGTATTAGATTAAATTGAATCTAGAAATACTAATGCATTAGACTATCATCATATATAGGCAAATACATATTGAAACTATATCGAATAAATAGTTAATATTTTATATGTAAAATGTAATTGCTGCTTATGGTGTATGTGTATGTCTAATGATATATAAATTATGCATAGGCAGTATAACATTTAAATATATTTATGAAAATATATACATATACCACATAACTGAAGGAACATGTACAAATGTTAATTTTAACAATTTATACATATTCATGTATCCTAATTCCTTAAGACCTATCAATATTTGGGGGTATTGAAATGTTTCACTTTGAAATATGGAATGCAGGAAGATTGTATACTTTTACAAGTTACAGTATTCAGTATTGCATGAAAGTTCTAGCTACAACATTCTGGCCAGAGCAAGGAATAAATGATATTCAAGAGAGAAAAAATGAAATTATTTTTTTTTTGCAGATGACAAGATCTTATTATATACAGAAAAGCCTAAAATCAACACTAGAAAAATCTGTTATACCTGAAAAGTAAATTCAATGAATTCGCTGGTAGAAAATCAGCATTAAAAAAATCAGTGGTATCTGTAAATACTAATATAAAAATAGCTGAAAAAATTCAATAAAACCATTCCATTTATAACAGCTAAAAGAACAATTACCTGTGAATAAATTTAATCAAGGAGGTAAAAGAGCTGTTAACTGAAAAATATAAAACATTAAGGAAAAAATTTCAAGAGAACAACAAAGTAGAAGATATCCCATGTTCATGTAATACAAAAAATAATTTGTTAAAATGTCCATATTGCACAATATGATCAGATTTGATTAAGTCTTTACCATAATATCAATGTTATGTCTGACAAAAAAGGATACAATATTTTCTAAAATTTGAATGAAATAACAAAAAACTGAGTAGTCAAAACAAGCTTTAGGAACAATAATAATACCAAAAACAATCCTAGAGACATCACATATCATAACTTCAAAATATATTACAAATCTATAGTCATCAAATGGCACGATATTAGCATAAAAACAGAAAATATACATCAATATAACAGAGAACCTAGACAAAAATCAGTGCATTTACAATGAACTGATTTTTGACAAAGAAGCAAAAATGTCCACTTTCCAAAATAGTACTGTTTCTTCAATAAATGGATCTGACTAAAGTTGATACCTACATGCACAGGAATAAATTTAGACTTCAGTTCTCATCATACACAATCAGCTAAAAGTAGATTAAAGCATCAGACTTAAAAATATGAAAACTAGTAAACAAAAAACCTAAGAATACTATTCAAGACATTTGGACTGGGAAAGAACTTTTGGATAAAGTCTCAGAAGAGAAAAAAATAAAAAAAAAAGTAGACAAAATTTTATATCAAAATTTTAAAAAGCGTCTGAACAAAAAGGAAACAATCAGCAGAGATTGAAGAGACAATGTACAGAATGCCAAGATAATTGCCTACTACACCTAAGACAAGGTGTTAATATCCAGAATATAAGAGAAATTAAAATATCTCAATAGCAAAAACCACACTTAATTTCAATAAAACTGGTCAAAATATTTGAGCAGACTTTTTGAAAGAAAAAAAATAGTATGTATTTGAAAAGATGACCAACATCACTGATCATCAGGGAAATGTAAATACAAATGATAATAGGCCTCTTCTTCCTATTACACACTATCAATTATACATTTTGATCCTTATTTACACTTTCACTTTGTCATACCAGAGAAACTATGTGGTGTTTACACGTGTCTACCATTCATTTCACTTGAGTATGTCCTCAGGGTGCATTCACTTAGCTATAAATGTCTCTAGTCTCTCATTCTTTATGGTGGAGTAGTACTCCATTTTATTAAAAAAAAAAATCTCTACCCAGTCTCCAGTTGATAGGTAATTGGCTTGCTTCCAAGTTTTAGCTACCACAAATTGTGCTGCTATGAATATATCACGTATATATTACATATATCACTGTGGTGTGATTCTTTTAATTCTTTGGGGAAGATACCTAGGAAGGGGATAGCAGGGCCAAATAGGACTTCCAATCCCAATTCTTTTAGGTAGCTCCAAACTGATTTCCACAGTGGTTGCACCAGTCTACACTCCCACCATCAGGGGAGCAGGGTTCCTCTTTCCCCACAGCCCCACTAGCATTTGTTATTGCTTAATTTCTTAATAGCATTTATTCTTTCTGGGGTGAGGTGGAATCTCAGTGTTATTTTCATTTTCATCTCTTGAATGACCATTGATTTGTTAAAGGATGAATATCTAGAACATGAAAAGAAATGAAAAATTCAGAGCCCGCCAAATTCATAGACCTAATCCAAAAACTGGGAATCGGACATGAATACATACTTCTCAGCTAAAGAAATACAAATGGCAAATAAACGTATAAAAAAATGTTCAATTTCACTGGTCATTCAAGAGTTGCAAATTAAAACAATACTGAGATTCCATCTCATTCCAGACGAATGGCTATTATCAAGTAATCAAACAATAACAAATGATGGCATGGCTGTGGGGAAAAAGAAACTCTTCTATTGTTGGCAGGAGTGTGTACTGGTGCAACCATTGTGGAAATCAGTGTGAAGATTCCTCAAAAAACTACAACTAGATATTCCATTTGATGCAACTATCTTCCTTCTCAATGTCTTCCTTCTTGATATCTTCCCAAAAGAATTAAAAGCATCATACCACAGCAATATGTGCACACCCATGTTCACAGCAGCACAGTTTGTACTAGCTAAATCTTAGAGACCATCTACCAATGAATGGATAAAAGAGATTTCTTTTATTTATGTAATGGAGTACTCAGCCATAAAGTAGGATAAATTTGAGACATTTACAGCTAAATGGATTCACCTTGAGACCATCCTCCTAAGTGAAATAAATCCGACACACATGCATATATATTGCATTGTCTCTCTGGTGTGAGAAACTGATAGTATAAATAAGAAATAAAATGTGTAATGGATACTGTGAAATAGGAAAGAAATATTCAAAAGGAAAGGGGAACTAGAGAGGGACTAAGGGAAAGCAAGGAAGAGAAGGAAAAAGTGAGAAAAGAAGGATAAAATGAAAATAAAGCTTTGTAAATAGGGAGAGGAATGGGGGTTGAAGAAAGCAAAGGGGAAAGGGAAATAAATAGGATTCAAGATATATCATGTGCAGGTACAAATTCTCTTTGATGAATGTGATCATTATGCACATCTAAATTATACCCCCAAAAGACTGAACTAATAGCAGAGTAGCTAATGCCCATCTCCTTTACTTTCTGGCATGCATTGGGATCCTCTCCTTTGACTATGGCATAAATAAATACATAAAATATGTTAAACACATCTTTATTAAAAAGAAATATTTCATCTTTCCAAATTAGTAAAATTTCATATAATTGAATATTTGTCACTTCATATTTTAAAACATAATAGATATTGATATATATATATATTATATATATTATATATATATGTAATTTTCTGACTTGAATATAACAAATTGTGTGTGTAAGAACCATCTTTTACTATTTTTCTAGTAACTCAAGCTTTGTAATACATACAAATGAGCATAATGGGACAACTTAACTATAAACAATTTTATTTAATATTTTTGAAATTATATTAGTACACTTTTGCAGCACATTATCCCATTTATTGTGGAGGAGGGTGAGATTTATCTATCTAATATTTAAGGGTAAATTATTTTAGTTTCCTGAAACACTTCATATAATATAGACTTTTATGAAAAGTAAAAAATAATTTTGGATTGCACAAAAAACCATTTCCCCTGCTGTTTTATTTTGATATCATAGCATACCATGTTTGTATTTTTTATGTTTAAATAGGCATTACAGAAAGAGCACCCTCTAAAAATTCAGATTGATAAAGTACTATTTAAATGACATGGTTGAATTTTGTGGTGAGAATGTTTGTAGTTTAATTAACCTGTATTTGTGCCATAGTTTTACTTCTTATTAGGTAGGTAACTCAAGTAAGTTTTCAAGTTCTTCATGGATTAGTTCTGTCATTTGTAAACGGCAATTTTAATTCCTTCAAGGAAATGTTTTGAGAATTCATTTTATATGTGTAAGCTACACAAAATATCATGAAATATCAATTATCTAGTAAATTTGAGCTGTTGGCAGTGATATTCATAGTTTTATTGTTTGATGCTCATACACAATTGCTGGTCTCTTAAGCAGTAATAAATGAATCTTTAAAATGTATAATGTTAACAAAGAAAAATAAGGATATATATAAAATAAATACATACATTGGATTACTTAAATTTTGTGGTAAAATTTAGATGACATATTTTGAATACAGCTCTTGTTCTTCCAAAAAAATTTATGGGAAATAGGCATCAATTATTAGGGAAAATGAGGAAAATAATGACCACGAACATATAGTAAATTATATTAGTTCATTCAGAATATGTATACTATTAAACTGCATTATTTTATTTCTGTTTTGAGAATATGTACTCATAGTTATGTATTAATCAAGCCAGATCCAGTGGTTTACTTGGAAATAATTTCATGTGACAATTTACTATTGTTATTATGTCATTTACTGTATGACAGTTGTCCAGTAGAAGAGCACATCCATACAAACTCAAATGATAAGTGTTTCAAACATTTGTACTGCGTTAGCTACAAAACGCTAACAACCTGAAAGAAAATAATTCATCTTCTAATTAAACACAAGGCTGTTTTAGCCATGGATAAATGATATCAAGAACTTTTACACAGCTAATATTTGGTAGGTACAAACAAGAATAATGGTTTAGCATTAAACTGAGAGGCAAAATGAATAGAAAAAAACATTTTCAACATTTTTATGTAAATATATATTTAACAGAAACGAATCACAATATTGCTAAAAACCAATTATAACATTTCATTTGAAAGATCTGCAAATTAAAGGAGATATGTATAGACAACATATATAGAAAATAAATATGAACATATTTATCAGGTTTTTCAAAACAATTACATTATACTGGGGTTGCTATTTTTTTAAATGTGAAAAATATTCTCTCCAATGCTGACATTTTGTATATTCTTTAAAAGGTCAGGTAAATGCCATTTTCATGTTTCAAAACTACATTTACACTACTCATTACATAAGTAAAATATTTCATTTTCCCCACTTATCTACTGCTCACACTTTTTGCTTCTTCCAAAAATTCTTTACAAACACACCAGAATGTATTGTGTTCAAGTGATTCTCTTTCCTATTAAGCTATATCTCAAACCAGACTGCTCTATGATAAACAATTAAGCTTACTTAAAACATTCATACTTTATCATTCTATCTTAAAATGCATTACCAAGTCCAGACTATAGTCAATGACTGTTAACTTTTCTTCCCCTGTTCCCCAAATACCAAGATTTGAGAAAATATGTCCTTTTCTTTTACCAGACAGTATTACACCAATAAGTTAAACCAATGATAATGAACTGAACACATGATGATCTTCAACTCTCTGTTCATTTCTAGTTAACTCCTGTACGTATTTTCTATTCTATCAGTTTCAAATATTTCCCACAGAGTTCTTTACAAGTAGTGTCAGCTTCATTTATCTTGGGTGACCAGATTTATTTTTCAGTCCCCTGTGCTGGTGGTCTCTTAACCCATACTTTCCAGGGAAGATCAAGAGAATTCAATGTACTTTCACTTGCATTCGTTACATTATGTTTCTGTGATTTTATGCTCCTTCCCTCCATCTCTTCCTCCCTCTCATCCTTCTTTCTTTTCTTTCTGGTGACAAGGATGGAAGCCACACTAGACCCACGATGAGCACATGCTCTAACACTGCAGCTAAAGCCACTGTCATTCTTTGCTAGACCAGAAAGAAGAGGAAAGAGGTGGACAAAAGAATGAGGAGAAAAGAGGGAGGAATAGTAATAATAACATTCAATATATTTACATTGGAGGGAGAAGAAAAGAAGAAAAGAGAAGGAGATGGCGAGGCAGACAGCGGGAGAAAGAGAGGTGACAGACAGACAGAGTGACAGAGTGACCACATGTACCCACAAAAACAAATGCATGTAGCTCTCATTTTCCAGCAGAAAGTTCTTTACTTAAGAATCTAAAGTGGTCAAAAGCTACGCTCATTATTCCTTCAGTCTCGTGCATATTTATTTATGCTTTTTTATGACGGGGTGCATTCTTTCCAAACATTTCTATATTTCTTCCTAATGTTAAAATATTAAAATTTAAAAACCTTCAAAAACTAGTGTTACCCTATTTCACTGCTACTTTGGCATCATACTTGTAAAAAAAAATTATTTGTGATGTTCTCAAATATACTTACATTTCTTAGTAATCGCTTTCTGCTTTAAAATGATTGTATTAGTTACAAAGTTATTTTTATCCTAATAATATTTTAACATGGTCATAATGAAATTCATTGACTCTTCCATGAAATTTTTTTTATCTGTCCAAATTCATAGCTTTTCTCTATATGTTGTTTATGCTCTACTTCCTTCTCCCAACCTTATTTTATCTCCTCCCAAATATAAATGCATCTAAAATCCACATTTATTTCTTATTTATAACTTTTTGCAATTTCTCATAACCCATCCTATAGGTACTCTGCCTTAGAATAATGAAGAGAACTATAAGCAGTACTTATAGATTCCATAGACTCAAAAGAGATTTAATAGATGAGAAAATCAGGAGGTATAACTCAGATCCTAAGTTTCCAGCGTACCCTCTTAGTTATTTTTATCTATTAAACAGATTGAGATTCAGTGGTATTTGCAGTCATTTCCTTGGGAACCACATTAAGTCCATAATTTACTGTATACTTTCTATGATTATATCAATAATATTCTACCCACAATCTTAATCTTATTGCTAAACATTCATCTCATACTACCGATGGCCTGCTCAGTATTATCATATTTAATTCCTGCCGGTAGTCTTACAATGTTAAATATATATTTAAATTGATTTCTCATTAAAATTTACTCTGGGATGAATGTAAATTTTATTTCATATCTGTCTATATACATATCAGCAGTTTTATTATATTGTCATAATCTCTTATTACCTTCTTTAGTACAACTGATTTATTTTACTCTTTAAAGTATATTGATACTGGACATCTCCAAATTTACTGTACATTCTAAGAATTAATTAATGTTCAGAGAGTCCCTAGTTTCTATGTTGGGTGTTTTTTGTATTTATGAGTACACGTGAAGTTTCCATTTGATTTATACATTTGGGATATCCGTATAGCCCACAAAGGAATATTTTAAAATGGTGAATAATTCAAATAAATTCCTTGATAGCTTAAATAAAATTATCTTTACATGCAAAGAGTGACTTTCTTTCATAGAGCACTCAGGCAGCACATTATATATCAAATAGTTATTTACTCAAGATAGTCTAATATTCTACATCCTTGCTTATTTCCTATTAAATTTGAAGTGATTTTAAAATCTGTATAAGCCATAAATGTATATACTGGTGTGATAGATAAAAGAGTTAGTTAAATTACCATAGTTGAGAATGAATAGACTGTACACATCATTTTCAAAATTGTACAAAACTATGTAACATTTACCTGTTCAATGTATCAAAAAGAGAAGTTTAAATTTAAAGAAATTTTGCATACAAATTATGTTCTAGAAATATGTAAGGATAAAAAACTTTAAACAATTTCATGATATATAAGACTAATTTTGACATTTTATTTCAATATGATATAATTCAAATGACAGTATAAACCTTTCTTTCCCAACCTATAATCTTCTAATGAGAAATATTTCAAAATAAATAAGGAGTATGTATATGCCATATTACTGTTTTTTAAGTCATCAAGTAAATCCTCTTAAAGAATGGGAATTATGCACTATTTTCTAGTACAAAGAGGTTATATAGGAGCAACAGAGATCCAGTGTGCTTTACAGTGAGATTACAAGAAAAAAAAGAAGAATACAGATGTGTTTTTTCTATAAAATAGAATACTACTCAGCCATAAAGAATGAGAAATTAGTCATTCATAGGAAAATGGATACATATTGAGAATAAACTCCTAAATGAAATAAATAAATCACACATGTGTAAATACCAAATAGTTTCTCTGGTGTGAAAAGCTATAATGGCACATAAGACCCTAATGAGATAATTGACAATGTGAAATAGGAAGAAAAGGGCTAAAGGTGTGGGAGAAGTGGGTAGGGTAGGGGAAAGGGAATAAGGGAAAAATATAAGAAAATTAAAAAATGGAAATAAAGTATTTGTAAATAGGGAAAGGAGGAGTAGGTAAAGGGAGGGCAAGGACAAGGGGAAAAAATGAGAACCAATAGCTGTCACGTAAAGGTACAAGATCCCGATGAATGTAACTGTACTGTATACTTAAAATTTACCAATAAACTCAATGAGGAAAAAAATACTCTTTCTTCATTTTGTATCTTTGATAAACTCATCAAAAATTAAGTGAATGTATAGGTGTAGATTTATTTCTTAGATTATTCTTCTTCTGCTCCATTGTCCTATATATCTTTCTAAATGTTGGTATAGCATTTTAATAAACATAGTTTAGAGTAAATCTTGAAATTGGAGAATTTAATTTTTAAAAATTTTAATTAAATTCTTTAATTTTTAACTTGCTCAAGATTATTGTGGCTACTGATGGACACTGGTGATTATATTTTATGATTTTTTTTCATGGTTCTCTAAACTTGCCATCAGAATTTTGATACTAATTACATTGAATCTGAAAATCATCTGAATATAAATTATGGACAGATTAGCAATAAGAATTCTTACAATCAATGAAAATGGGATATCTTTATATTTAAATATTTCTTGTACATACAGTACATGATGATTACATTCATCATGGGATTTGATTCGCAAACATTATATATCTTAATTCATTTCATGTTTTCTTATTTCTTCTATCAATGTCTTATTGTTTTCAGTGAACAACTCTATCATCACTGTGATTAAAATTCTATGTAAGCACTTATTGTTTTTGAAATTACTGCAAATAAAATTGGTTTCTTGATTTTTGGGGTGAGATAGTGTGTTGTTGATGTAAAAAGATACTGATTGTTAATTTTGTATCATGCAAATTTACTGAATTAATTTATTGGTGGCCTTTTCATGAAGCTTTTAAGGTTTTTACAGAAAGGTTTAGATACTATACAAACAGAAATAGTTTTATGCTATGTTTTGCATAACTGCACCCCACCAAAGTACATGTAGTGTAGGCCTGCTCCCAGGGAGTCTCTCCAAGAAGTTCTGCAGGCTTTAAGAGCTGGGGTCTATTGAGAAGGTTTCTAAACACTGTATATCTTTGTGGGTGAGCTTTCAAAGAAGATAATAGGACCCTGGGCCATTTTTTCTTACTTTTTGATAAGAGATAAACAGTTGTGTTACAACACACATTCACTATCCTTACCATCAAAACAAAGGTCTAAGAGCAATGGGCCTCTCTGATGGTGGACTAAGACCTCCATGACCATGAGCCAAAATAAACTTGTCTCAATAAATTTATTATATTAGTGTTTCCTATAGTGAAAGAAAACCAACTGACATACTTCTTTCTTTTCTATTTTGATGCTACTTATTGCCTTTCCTTTTCTAATTGTTCAGCATAGGACTACCAGTATTTTACTGACTCTAGTGGTGAAAGTGGTTTCTTTTCCTCATTACTGGATTATAAAATTATTTATAAAGTTATTATTATTATCATTATTATTATTAATCCACCTTGATAAGGATAGTAACTTCATGTGTCTCACATGAGGTCTTTACCTCCATGGGTAAAGGCCAATATTTAACTTACGTATTCTGTATTCATTTCCATACTTATTTTGGCTGAGATTCTATTTATCCTTATCAATTCTTTTTCTGCATCTATTAAAATAATAATGTGTTTTTGAACATTCACTTTTCATGTAAGGTATCATATCAGTTGATTTACTCATGTTGAATCAACCTTACATCTCAAGAATACATACCATTTGACCATTGTGTTTAAGCATTTTCAGATGCACTGTGATAGTTTCCTCTTGAATTTCTTTCTTTCTGTGTTTTCCAAAGTAATAGTCTATAGTTCTATTTCTTGTGATGTATCTTTGTGGCCTTGTGAGTAGATCGATGCTTGCCTCATAAAATTGAAAGTGGGAGTATTTCTTCTTGGTTTTTGTTATTATAGTTGCTTTTAGTTTAAGAAAAGTTTGGGACAGAGAATTTAGCTTAGTGGTGTCACTGCCTGTCTCCCAAGGTCCTGAGTTGGGGTTTTTGTTTTGTTTTGTTTTTAATTGAGTTTATTGGTACATTTTAGGGATACAGTACAGTTACATTCATCATTGGGATCTTGTACCTCTACATGACAGGTCTTGGTTCTCATTTTACCCCTTGTCCCTGCCCTCCCTTCACCCCCTCCTTCCCTCCCCATTTACAAACACTTTATTTCCATCTTTTCATTTTCTCAATTTTTTTTCTTTTCCATTATGACCCTTCCCCTGAGTTTGATCCTGGTAGAAAAAAAAATGATACTAATCCTTCTCTGAAATTTTTGTAGAATTCACCTGTAAAGCCATCTGATCCTGGGGTTTTCTTTGCTAGGAAGTTTTTTATTACTGATTCAACCTTCAAATTCTTCTCAATCTGTTTAGGCTCTATTTCTTTGTGATCATTTTTGATGAAGTGGATATTTCAAAAAATTTTTTTTTCTAAATTGTGCAATTTGTTGAATGGATTTGAAATTCTTTAGAAAAATCTCTACAATCCTCTCCATTTCTGAAACATTCTTCGTAATTTTTTAAATTTTTCAAATACTGTCCAAATATTCCTTATATCTCTGAGTCCAGCTAAGATTTTGTCAATTTTCAATTTTTAAAAAAATCATGCATTGCACGTAAGAATACATTTAATTCCTGTGTATGTTGTATGGATAAAGTAAAAAAATTGGTTAAAGAAAATATACAAATCTAACAATGGGCAATGATTTGGTATTTTAACATCAAACACTAAATTGTCAAATCAGTACACAGATAAAAACGTTTTACCCACTGAATATTGTCATATCCATCTAATGAGAAGCTATGAGAGGCTGAGTTATGTCTATGTCCCAAAGGTGCCAAAGTCTTGGTCCCTGGAATGTTACCTTTTATGAGGAAAGGGACTTTGAAAATATGATTTGGGGTTGGAGAGATTATCCTGGATATCTTTGGTTGCTTCATGTAAGAGATTTTTACAGTTAGGAAGGACGTATGATTAGGTAATCGGGGACACGGTGTGAAAGGGAGAGAATGAAGAGATGCTATGCTGTAGGAGGTTGTGAAGATCTATGCTGAAAAGTCAAAGAACGCATGAGATCTTCAGATAGAGAAGGATTTGTTCCTAGAACTTTCTAACAGAAAACAACTTTGCTAACACTCTGTGTACAGCTCACGGATATTCTAATTACACTCCAATGTCCAGAAGTACAAGTCAATCATATTGTGCTGTTTTAAGCCACCAAATTTGTTGTGACCTCTTTGCAAAAGCCAGAAGTAACTTAATCCATATTAATTTGTTTCCTCTCAGCAGGAGCTGCCTCCAGAAAAGAAAAATTCAATGTAGAATAGAATGGTTAAATTTTATTAATGTCACATATAAAACATAGTCATCATCATCAAAGAAATCATATAACCTGGGTTTCTTATCATGCCATTGCTATTGTTATTATACTTATGGCGTTTTTCAGTCAGGTAATGCTGCCAAATAAAGCAAAGCAAGACAAAAATACAGTGAAATGAAGTCTATGGCAAATCAAAGATGTTTCTCAATGCCTCAAGAAAAGTTCTTCAGGGCAAAGAGGTTCCCATGAGAAAATGAAGTCCAGGCTATGTCCTCAAGAATAATTAGGGTTGGTGAGAAGACTGAAGAAATTTCTCAGTCTTACAGCCATCTCTTCAAAACCCACAGAAAGAGGAAAACTTGGGGCTTTGTGGGAGCTGCATGCTATCTTTGGAACACAAACGAAGAGAGGAATGGTGTTGATGGAGTTGAAACTCAGTAATGAAATAGTAAGTACGCTGTTTAAAATGATGACGAAGGTAACAGTCAACTTATCTTCATTTGAGGCTCTCCAGTCATTCTGATAGCTCCCGGTCAACATCTTCCAACCATACTCTTAATATGGCACTCTGCCCATCTCTCCTAGTGCTGACACATCAGGCTAACTAGAAAACGCCCTGAATCAAAATTGGCACAGCATTTCTGTAGTTCTATGGAAAATATAAGGAAAAAAAGAACTCATACTTCAAATACAGAAAATCTGGGACTAAATCAGCAAATTAAAAAATAATAAACAATATTTTTTGTTTTATGAAATGTTGCCATTAAGTCCAACATTTATTTTAATGACATATTGTATATATCATGCCTTTAGTAATCCACACAATATTTTTATGTTATAGATATACTGTAAAAGCGTAGCAGATGAATTGCATAATGAAAAAATATTGTTGTATGATAATATTGTTATTAAAAAATTTTCTTACATATCTGTGTATTCCTTTGGACTTTTAGTTTAAATTAATTTCAGCCCCTCAAAGGAAAATTCACAAACTATTATATGAATGTGTACAAGGCTGTGTGTGTATGTGTGCATTGCTATTTCCTTATAAAATGTAAAAACACTAACAGCATTCTCAATATTTTTTAGGTTTGATCAAGGAATCATGATGTAACATTGTTAATAATATAATAGAATATAATTTCAAAATTGTATGAGTTGGAAAAGATTTATCCATAATTATTTATAAATATGTATATTGGGAAGTTGGTGACAATTATTGTAGCAAAATATCGATTTTTATTTTGACAAAGAAAAAGCTTGGAAGTCATATATGGAGTAAAAAAATATAGGACAATCCTGTCTTTACATTATTCCTCTGAACCAAGGGATAGTTATTACAAATATATAACAGAAAATAATATTTTTCTGTTTTCTTTTAAATAAAACAGAAAAAGTTGCTTGTAGGCTTTTCTTTCTTTTTTGAATTGCAACACTATTAATTTGACCTGAAAGTTAGAGAATACATGGTACCACAGTTTTGCTAAACTATACATATGTTTTCTATCCCTAAGAGAATAGCTTTTAAAAATATTTATTGTTCATTAATAGTATTCACAAATTGCCAATAAAATATGCATACAAGTCTGCAACATGACTTTGCCCTTTTGTAGTTTTGAAGGTTTTACATTTGAGTATTTGTGCAAAAAATTCCACAGAGCATCATTTGCTTTGAAATAAAAAGAAAGTAGTGTTCATTTTAGCTGTCATCTTTCAAAATGAATATCCATACTTTTTATGTTATGATTTTAATAATCTATGACATTCTGTAACATGTCTCTATAAGGAAAATTTTATTCTATTTTCCAAAAATTATTTATATCAGATATTTATTGCCACGTCTAGTCAATACACAGACATAAATATATTCATGATTTAAATATGTGTGCTGCATGTAAAAATACAGACCCTTGTTTTTTGGCTTATGAATACATGATTTGGTGAATGATTACAAGTATGCCAAGGCCTGCCCCCATACCTTAGGCTGTATGATCATATCCCACAAATGTCCAGCTGTCAGTATCTGTGTTTCTGTGACTGTCACGGAAGCTTCTTTCTGCATGTGTACTGCAGGTTGCAACCCCAAGAATGCATCTCACCTTGGAAGCTTTCCAAAACCAGTATCTCCGGGAAGTTGATGCATAACACCCACCCACACCTCACTGCCATTACTTTGTACCTTGAATGAATATGTTTTAAACTATATCTATCTGTGTATCTATCTATTTACCTATCTGTCTTTCTGTCTGTCTATCTATCTATCTATCTATCTATCTATCTATCTATCTATCTATCTATCTATCTATCTAGTGGTACCGGGCTCTATAACATATGTTAAACTCATTCCCTACATCACATCCCCTACCACTCTGCCACCATTCACTGACATTTCCATGCAGGCAACTCATCAGTTTGAAAGGGTATAAGAATGAGACCTCACGTGTGTCCTTTTATTTTTCCTTGTGCATAGTAGATACTCAACAAATATATGTAAATATGTGTATACCTATGGCTACATATTGTATTTTGGGGAATACATATGTATTTCAGAAGTTTCCACAAAGCTCTTCAATGTGCTAAAAAAAATCAGGACCTTTTTCTTGTTCTGCATTTTATCTTCACTTATTTACATGTCTGTATGGCTGTCATTTATCTTCCAGCTCTTCTCCTGGTGCAAGAAATTGTGTTATAAATATATACACAAACTCCAACACTTGTGATGTCTATTTCTCTACATAGATAGATAGATAGATAGATAGACAGATATAGATATAAATTATATACATCTATACCTGCATGTAATAACTTTATTTGTCTATATTTAAACAGGAATATTTAGTGTATGTTTATCATAAACATTTGCATATGAATTTAAAACAATTTGATATTATTCATACCTAAAAATACAATTGTGAATTTTTATTTATGAATTTATATTTTTCAGGGCATACTCAATTACTCAAACTTTGTGTAAAATCATAAAAAGAAAATTTTCATAAGTCACGTATTTTGAAGGATAAAGAAAACAATATATTGGGAAACCATCTAGAAATGACTGTACTTTGGCATTAATTTTAAGTACAGGGGAATCACCTTTCCATAAGTAAATTTGACTTAATGTAAGTTTATTTCAATGGGATTGGAATTTTTTGAAGAAAAGACATGTCATTTCTTTTGTAAAATTAATGTGACACAAAAAAATTAAAGGTTACGTGTTTAATGAACATGTTATAATCTAAATTGACTGAGTAATATTTTGAAATTGCTTCATTTTATTTTGCAACATTCAAATATAAGTTTCTTATTGCTCAAGTTAGAGAGAAAATTATCTTATATTGAAAGAAATTGATTTGTTACAAACCAACACTTGTTACTTTTCCTCAGGAATGCCTTATGTTTATGTAGACTCACATGAGGTATGTTAACTGTGACTCTTGATTTTAGTTTAAATGTTCATCTTAATTCTCACATAAATTGCATAGAGCTTGGCATACTGGATAAATTACTATCTACTAATGTAGCAGTTAAATATTTTAAGAAACAAGGAAGTCTACTGTTAATATATAACATTTTTAAAACTGTACATATAATTGTATGTTATATTGTGGTAATTAATATTCTTATATACAGGCCTATCACAAATTTTTTTGAATTCTCTTGATCAAAAATAAAAATCCAGCATTCTTAAAATGACATGATTCATTAATATATATGACAAATATTTAAAATATATCTTTAGATTGGACCTCCCTCTGTCCCTTTCTCTAGTTCACCCATATGAAATAAATTAAGTTTGGAAAAAAGTTCTTCCTGCACTTTCCAGACTCAGAATTGGTTGAGATATGTGAAACATGCAGGTCCAGCCTCTGGGATCACATATCTCCATCTACAGAATAATTATCAGGTTTCACTACCATTTACTTCATAAAATAATGCAAATAGTTGAAAACTGGCTTGTTTGAAATGTTTCTTTGCCAGAGTTTTAAAGCTTTGCAGTCTTCATGTGGATAACTTCCAAATTTTGTGAGTTTCTTGAGTTCACACATGCTGGGAAGAAAATTTAATCTCTCAAAAAAACAGGAAATGAACATTCAAAGAAAAGGATGAATCACTTTTTCTGAATCTGTAGGAAATAGGCTATTTGGTATCTCCTGGGGATTTAAAATGAGTGATGCCAATCTCCAAATAATCTAGCTTACAACTATCATTATCCTAGCAAATTTATTATGAATTGGTGTAGGATGATTTTATATGCAGAATGTTGATAATGACTGATGAGCTTTCAAAAGAATTCTTCCAGAACAAAAATCTGAACAAAATATTATTTTTCCTAAATGGCTTTTCATCTAGAGGAAGCAAAACAAGAGTGAGAAAGGAGGAAGAGTAAGAAGTGTGGGTATTCAGTAGAGCACCTACTCTGTTACAGGTCCTTATGACAACTCTGCACCACCCTCTCTGAAGGCCAGCTAGTGTCCTGTCCTCTCCTGAGGCTTCATGAGTCCCACTTCCCCCTTCCACTGCTCTTTTAGGGCGAGATGTATTCAGGATTTTGTTATATAACTACATTCTGCGCTTATGTGTGCTTCTATTTCTTGGCTAGAAATGCGAATATAAATAGTCATCTAATAAAACTACAGTTGCCAATGATGTTAAACATTCAAATTCAGAATACTTGGTGCATGCATAATTTAGTCTTTCAAAAGTGATCTAACATATTCTGTTATACTATTTTCAAAAACACTGTCATCTTGTACATGTTGTAATAAGCTAAGTTCCACAACATGAGGGAGGCAGTGAGAGAGAGTATCTTACAAAAGCTAGCTTATTTATGTATCGAGATTTTAAGTTGAATGTTTTTCTCTTTTAGCTACCTCACAATAAAACTGATTTTTTGCCCTGTTTCAAGAGAAGTATTATTATATTTTCATTTCACGTGGTTAAGAGAAAAGTAAAAATCAGTGCTTATAAAAGAATATGATAAATTCAAAATCTGAATTGTATTCCCCAGACTTAATTTAAACTAAAATGTTTAAGTGCTATTCTTTTATTTTAACAACAGCAACAATAACAACAACAACAACAACAAACACCCTGGTTACAATATTACTCAAAAACTATGAGGGCTGAATTGGAGGGTACAATTTGTATATAAAGTAAAAATCAATAATATTCTGCACAAAATACTTAATTAAACAATTACTTATGTTATAGATTCTCTTCTGAGTAGATATTATATAACATGTTTTAACAGAATGAAAGTACTAATTATAAATTCAAGAATGTGAAAATAAAGCTGTCATATTTTGGGGGTTTTGACTACATACTTATATAGCATTATTGAAATTTTCCAACTTAGAACTGAAGAAAAAATAATTTTATTGAACAGCTAAAGTCATGAGTTTCTTAAATAATTTAATTGTAGCTTTCAATTTATCCTAGAATAAGCCTGTCATGCTTCTGTAATTAAAGACTATGCAGATGACTAGAGTTAATTTGATTGTCTTAATAAATTAGTTGATTTATTTGACACATGATAAGTTCAAGATATCTATCAATCAGTCAAGAAGATTGTTGACATTGAGTAGAGACAGCTTAATTTTTCTTTCCTAGTTATTCCTACTGGGACAAACAAAATCTTTTATGAGATTTCAAAGCCTACTTTAACCAGGTACTTAAAGCTTATTATACAGGTGACTCTAATGCCTCCTGTAAATATTTTCAAGGCACAGCCTTAAGTATCACATTAAAACCTTTTAAAAAATCTATAAATTGTTAAATTATCATTTTTATTTCTTTGTTACTTCATTTTAGCAACTTTTTTCTATAATCGCTACTTTAAAAAATGTATCAGAAATGGCTGAATCTGATAAATCCAAATGCCAATTGGAGGTGTCAGCTTCAAACCATTTACTCTCTTTCCCTTTAATGTTTTGAAAAACACTGTAAAACTTCAAAAAATTTTTATTAGATACCTAAAGATTTTTTTCAATGTGTGGCAAAACTAGCTGAATAAGATGAAACTGTCAAATATGGATAACAATATTGAAACATTGTAAAATTTTATCTGTGTTCTCCGTCTCCAACAGCCATTTGGTATCAAGCATCTTACAAGTGCATGCCCAAAAGGGCACGAACACACACACACACACACACACACGTACCCCTCTGTCTATATTTTCCATTTCTCAGGTTTCAGTTACTTGCAGACAATTGTGATCTGAAAATATTCAATGGAAAAATCTAGAAATAAGCAGTTCATACATTTTCATTTTTGTGTGATTCTAAAGTACATGATGAATTCTCAGCCATCTTTCTCTGTCTCACAAAGGATATGCATCATCCCTTCGCTCAGAGTGGGCAAGCTGTGTGTACTGACTAGCTGTTCTATCAGCTAATTCAGAGCAACTGTAGCAGCATCACAGTGCCTGTGCTCCAGTAACTTTCATTAAATTTAATAAAGTCCCCTATGAACAAGTGTAGTGAATATGGTAATTTGAATGTGCCAGAGAATAGTAAAAATGCTTCCTTTAGGTGATAGGTGAAATGAATTAAGATATTTTGAGAGACACAGGGGAAGAGAGAGAAAACATTCACAAAACTTTTATTAAAGTGTACTGTTATAATAGCCTATTTTATTATTAATTATTATTATTAATTTCTATGTCAAATTCATAAATTAAAATTTATCCTAGATATGTGTACAAGAAAAAATAGTATAGCTTATAGGATTCAGTATTAGCTTTGATTTCAGTCATGCATGGGAGTGCATTCTTTATTGATAAGGAAAATTACTTTATAATTTCTTTAATTTTTAGATTTTCCTTGTATCAATAAATTTTATTTTTCATATAATATATCCCACCAAAATTATTACACAAATTGATGAATGCCTATAAAGCACCAAAAGAGAAATTTTTTGAAGTGTACTCCTATAAGATTAATCTGATTTTTCCCTCATAGGGTTTATTGCTGTGGAATGAGATGTATCAATTCTATCCATAAGTATAATTATTTCAAAATTGAAACACTATTTATAGCACTGTGATTATTATTTAAATCATTTCCAATTTAATACCAAAAATTATCTAGTGATATCTGACTGCTGATAATTCATTTGGTTGTTTCTTTCAGTGTGACTGAAAATGAAATGTTTTAAAGCATTTTATTTGCAAGAGTATTTGTTACTGAATTGTTATTTGAGAAATTGAATAATTATTTTTCAATTTCTGGGAAACATTTCAAAATATTTTACAAATGACTGTCAGAGTATTTTACCTTTAAAAAAAACTTGGAAACATTTAATGGTATACTCAGAGTGTTTGAGATAATAGAAATAGTATGAATTTACCTTTTTTGGTAAAAGGCTTATATCTCATGATAAGCTATAAATGTATTTTGATATAATTTTAAAGACCTAACTCATTCAATGTATAAATTAATAAGGATATAGAACAGATGGATATATCATTTTAGTTTTTGCCTGATTCACTAGGGTGCTTTATATTCTGGATCACTTCACTGTAATTCGAGTCTGAATAGACCAGATTTTTGTTTCCAATGTAAAGTGGGAAAAACCTATTGCTCCAGGCCTGGGAGGAGAACACTATGTCAAAAATTGAAGGTATGTGCTTGCAGCATCAATATGGCCCAAAGCAAATGTTTACTCTGGTCAAGTGGCTCTCTGGGCATTGGGATGGGACAACAGTAACCCTTGCAATATTTGGAGATTCCTTGTTTAATTTTTTTACGCCTACCAATTTGTCTGATTAGTAATTAAACTTGATCTTGATTTACATGTTTGTTAAATTCTGTACAATAACGCACTGTGAAATCTTCATTTAAAAAATAATTTCCAAGTTATAGTCTTTTATTTTTCCTCATTGAGTTTATTGGTGCATTGTAGGTAACAAAGGACTATTATCTAGAATATATAAAGAACTCAAAACAATCAGTTCCCCCCAAATATAAAGACCTGATTCAAAAATGGGCATCTGAAATGAACAGACATTTCTCAAAGAAGTAAAATCAGCAAGTAAATATATAGTCTTTCTTATATGTAATGATTTCCAAATTTACATCAAGTTAAACTTTCCAGAAAATTGTAGGTGCTGGCAGGATTTCTGTAGTTGGATTCTAATAAATATTTTAAGTTTATCATCCCAATAGTAAAAGTTCTGATTATTTACACTCTTCTACTTTTATGCTTAACTAATGCAACTTCCTATGGTCTGAAGAAACATTTTTAAATTAACATAGTCTCCTCTCCTCTCCTCTCCTCTCCTCTCCTCTACTCTCCCTTCTTTCTATCCTCTCTGTTCTCTCCTCTCTCTTCTTTCTGACTTTCTCCTCATCTCACCTCTCTTTCTCTGTTTCTCTCCCACACTCTCTCTTTCCTTTCATCTAACAGCTAATACAACAATATATTTCACTTTCTCAAAAATCACATTATATTCAGAATATCATAGCATTTAAAATTTCTACCACAAACACCCTGGACCACACTGCTAATCTAAGTTGGTCTTAGTTGATCTACATTAATAGTTCCTTAATAATAATTCATACTGGAGATTTTGCCTTTCTTCCATGTGTATAACACAGAAGAATCACAAATTATACTAAAATGTGAGTAAAATTCTATAATTTTCCTGTTAAAATTATTCCCAGTTGTCTTGTTCACATCAGAGGAAAATTCAAGCCCTTAAATTCACCTACAGATCCTTTATTCTCTTTGCCCATCTGTCTGCCCTACGCTCTGGCTGCACCAGTAGGCTTTCTGTACCTAGAGCACATCCACCATTTCCTACCCTCTTCAACCGCATTATTCAATGCTTAATGCTTAATACTTGTGCATACTCATTGGAATGTCCTTCCACCTAGATATATACAAACGTGGCACTTTGTTTCATTATGTACGTGGTCAGATATAATCTCATTAAACAGACCACTTCATGCTATGCTTTTAATATACTCAAGGTTCACACACCTCAATATTCTTACTTCTTATTGTTCCTTGTGGCATTTACTACATATATAGTATGGTTTTTTTTTACTTTTTTATTATTTGTTTTCCTTTTAGTGTTACTTGAATATAAGTAACATGAGAAAATTCCTTCCATGTTACCAACATCCAGAATAATATCTAAGCAACTGTTCATAGAGTATATGAAACTGAATTGAGTAATTTCTATGATCTTTTGTGTTGGCTCTTAGTTCCCTAGACATGCATTTGTCTTTTCAGTGTACTTTCCTGTTTCTTTAATTTTCTGAAGTATATTTTAATTTAATTTTAGAAATAATTCTCTCCATCATCCCAGTTGAATCATATGATTTTCTACTGCCCTTTTTTGGAAGGGGTCCTTATTTTTCAGTTCCTATTCTTTCCTAAAATTTGGGTTTATTTATTCAACTGTCTATAGGATATTTTCCCTGGAACACCAGGCAACCTATGCAACATTTCCACATGTCATTTCTGAGCCAGATGTCCATGCAATGAATAACAACACCATTTAACCATTTGCTCAAAGAACCTTGGTTCCAACTTTACCATATTCTTCTCTCTCTTCTACATTCATTGAAAAACATATCTGAGGAACAATTATTTGAACTCAGCATTGTGCTGAGGACATATGACAAGTAATAAAAACAGTCAGAGCAAACTTATCCTCAAGGTTTTATACTGCAAAGGATAAAGCAGCACACATGAATACAATAATGACATCAAATATGAAAGCATTTCACTTCTTTTCTGTCTTTCCAACTCTCTTTCCAAATCTCTTACTCTCATACCTCTAAACACTACCTTATTTTGTCCAAACCCTGAGCTCAGCCTGATAAATTCCTCCATGCCTTAGTTCTTACTCAACTTCATGGTTCGTCCTCTTTTCCTAGCTTTTTTTTTTTTTTTTTTTTTTTTTTTTTTTTTTTTTTTTCTGTTTTTATTTTATATTTTAGGTATACAGTACAGTTACATTCATCATTGGAATCTTGTACTTTTACATGACAGCTCTTGGTTCTCATTTATTCCCCTTATCCCTGCCTTTCCTTCACCCCCTCCTCCTTTCCCTATTTCCAAATACTTTATTGGCATTTTTTTTCATTTTCTCATGTTTTTTCTTTTCCCTTATTTCCTTTCCCCTACCCTTCCCACTTTCCCTACACCTTTAGCCCTTTTCTTCCTATTTCACATTGTCAATTGTATCATTAGGATCTTACATACCATTATAGTTTTTCACACCAAAGAAACTATTTGGTTTTTACACATGTGACATTTATTTCACATAGGGGTATATCCTCAATATGTATCCATTTTCCTATGAATGATTAATTTCTCATTCTTAATGGCTGAGTAGTATTCCATTTTATAGGAAAACCACATATTCTTTATCCAGTTTCCAACTGATGGGCAAATGGGCCTTTTCCAAGTTTTAGGTATTACAAACTGGGCCACTATAAACAGGTGAGCATATATCACTGTGATATGATTATTTTAATTCTTTTGGAAAGATACCCAGCAGAGGAATGGCTGAGTCAAATAGAAACTCTAATCCCGGTTCTTTGAGGTATCTCCATATTGATTTCTATAGTGGCTGCACCAGTCTGCACTCCCACCAACAATGGAAAAGTGTTCCTTTCTCCCCACAACCCCGCCAACATTTTTTATTGATTGATTTCTTAATTGCAGCTGTTCTTTCTGTAGTGAGGTGGAATCTCAGTGCCGATTTCATCTGCATATATTTCATGTATTTCTTTGCTGCTTTCATTTCTTTGTCTGAGAAATGTCTGTTTCTTTCAGATGCCCATTTTTTAATCAGGTGGTTGTCTCTTAGCTCTGTTCATGGGTACTTCTACAGTTCAAAAGCTTTTTAATAGATGACAACCAACTTGTTGATTCTTTGTGCTAGTTCCCATGCTACTGAGGATTTGTTCGTAAAGTCTTTTCCTATGCAAATGTATTTGAGAATTCCAGCAATTTTAGTGTTTCTGTTTTAATATTTAGATCTTTAATCCACTTGGATTTTAGTTTAGTGCATGGTGGAAGATATGTGTCTAGTTTTAATCGTTGGCAGGTTGAAATCCAGTTTTTCCAACACAATTTATCAAAGAGGCTATCTCTCCTCCACTGAGGATGGTTCACTATTTTGTCAAAGATGAAGTAGCTGAGTACATCTGGAGTTGTTTCTTTATCTTGCAATCTATTTCAGTGACCCTCGGGTCTTTTCCTTTGCCATTGCCATGCTGTTTTTATCACAGTGGCTTTGTAATATAGTGTCAAGTTGGGAATTGATACCTCTGTCATGTCTCTGTTGCCTAGAATTACTTTTGCTATTCTAGGTCTCTTCCTGTTCCAAATTAATTTTTGGATTATTTTCTCTATTTCTGTGAATTTCAATCTGGATTTCATTGAATCTTTATAGCAATTTTGGAAATATGGCCATTTTCTCTACATTGATTCTTCCTACTCAGGAGCAGGTTATATTTTTCCATTTTCTTACATCCTATTTGATCTCTCTTTTTTCAGAGTGCTCTAGTTTTAGTGTAGAGGTCTTTTGCTTCTTTCATTAGATTGATTCCTAGATACTTCATTTTTTTGGATGCTACTGTGAAAGGAATTTTTCCCTAATTTCTCTCTCAGCATTTCTGCTATTTGTGTACAAGGAGGCTGTTCATTTTTGAGTGTTGACCTTGTATACAGCTACTTTGCTGAAAATGTCAATTAAGTCTAGATGTCTTTTGGCAGAGTATTTTGGATCTTCTCTGTCGAGTATCTTATCACCAGCAAACAATGATGGTTTAACTTCCTCCTTTCTATCTTTACTGCTTTAATTTCCTTCTCATGTCGAATTGCTGTGGGTAATGTTTCCAGAACTATACTGAACAGAAGTGGTGATACTGGACATGCTTGTCTTGTTCCTGATTTTAGCATGAAGATTTTTACTTTTAGGCCATTTAATATGTTGGCTATTGGTTTTTCATAGATACTCTTTATTAAATTGAGATAAAGACCCTCTATTCCAAATTTCTGCAGGGTTTTTAAAATGAATGGCGTTGAACTTTGTTGAATGCTTTTCCTTCATCTGTTGAGATAATATGGTTTTCATCCTTGACTTTGTTAATATAGTGTATTACATTTATTGATTTATGCACATTGAACCATCCTTTCACCCCTAGAATAAATCCAACTTGGTCAGGGTGTACTATCTTCTTGATGGCCCTCTGTATTCTCTTTGCCAGTATCTTATTGATGATTTTTGAATCTATGTTCATTAGGGAGATTGTCCTGCAGTTTTCTCTTTTGGTTTGGTCTTTCCCTGGTTTTACAATCAAAGTAACACTTGCTTCCAGGAATTAATTTGGAAGTATTCCTTCCCTTTCAATTTAATTGAAAAGTCTAAAGACTAGTGGCAATAGTTCTTCTCTAAAGTTCATATAGAATTCAGCACTGAAGCAATCAGGACTTGGACTTTTCTTAGTTGGTAAATGTTTAATTATATTTTCAATTTCACTGATTGCAATTGGGGTGTTTAGATTTTTTTTTTATTTTCTTCATTCAACTTTGGTAATTCATAAGTATCTCGAAATCTGTCCATTTCTTATGTGTTTTCTATTTTATTAGAATACAGATTCTCAAAGTAGAAATTGATGATCTCTCTGGATTTCTGCTGCATCTGATGTGACTTCACCATTTGCGTCCCTAATTGCAAGGATCTGAGCATTTTCTTTCCTCTTTTAACAAGGCTAAGGGTTTATTGATTTAATTTATTCTTTCAAAAATCCAACTCTTCAATTCATTAATTTTTTTGCATTGTTCTCTCCGTTTCTATTGCACTGATTTCTGCTATGATCTTTGTAATTTCCTACCTTGTACAGGCTTTGGATTTTTCTTGCTCTTCTTTTTCTAGGAGTTTGAGATTCATCATTTGGTTGTTTATTTGATCTCACTCTGTTTTCTTAGTGTGAGCATTCACTGCTATGAATTTTCCACGTAGAACTGTTTTCACTGTGTCCTATAGATTCCTGTATGTTGTACTGGCATTATCATTTATTTGTAAAAACTGACTAATTTCTTCTTTAATTTCCTGCAACTCATTTTTGTAATTTCCTACCTTGTACAGGCTTTGGATTTTTCTTGCTCTTCTTTTTCTAGGAGTTTGAGATTCATCATTTGGTTGTTTATTTGATCTCACTCTGTTTTCTTAGTGTGAGCATTCACTGCTATGAATTTTCCACGTAGAACTGTTTTCACTGTGTCCTATAGATTCCTGTATGTTGTACTGGCATTATCATTTATTTGTAAAAACTGACTAATTTCTTCTTTAATTTCCTCTGCAACTCATTGATTGTGTAGGACTGTATTGTTCAATTCCCATGTGTTTGTGAAGATCTAACAGTTTCTTATGCTATTGACCTCCAGCTTAGTTGCACTATGCTCTGATAATATACATGGAATACCTTCAATTCCTTTGCAATTTTTTAAACATTTTCTATGAGCTAGTATGTGGTCTATGTTTGTAAAATGACCCATTTGCAGCCAAAAAGAATGTATATTCTGATTTTGTGGGGTTGGGTACTCTCCAGACATCTATTAAATCATTTATTCAAAAGCTTTGTTCAGTTCTAGTATTTCATTGTTGATGTTTTTGTCTAGGTGATCTGTCTATTTGTGATAGTGGGGTATTTAGGTCCCCCACTATGACTGTAGTAGTGCTTATTTGGTTTTTCATGTCCTTTAATATTGGTTTTATATAGTTGGGGGCACTGATATTTGATTCATATATATTTATGATTGTCATCTCTTCCTCTGGAATTGTTCCCTTTATAGGGATGCAGTGGCCTCTTTGTCTCTCTTAATTAGTTTTGGTTTGAAATTCATTTTCTCTGAAAATAAGATAGCTACCCTTGCTTTTTTCTGGACTTCTGTCCCATGGAGAACTGTTTTCCATCCTTTTACTTCAGTCAATGAGTTTCTTTTTTAACTAAGTGTGTTGCTTGTATAAAATATATTGTTGGATTTTGCTTCTTAATCCATTCTCTCAGCTGATTTCTTTTGATTGGTGAATTAAGGCTATTAATATTGATAGTTATAACTGATATGTATTGACTTACCATTGTCATGTTCTTGTCTTGTTTTTGGCTGTTTATAATTTTTCCCCCCTCCCTTTGGTTTCTTGCCTTGCCTAATTGATTTGCTCTGTTGTACCTGATGGTACTGTGACCTTCTTTGTCTTTTTCTATGATATTGTTTAGAATTGTTGGAGTGCTGGTTTCATATTCATAAAGTTTCTCAGGTGTTTGTCATGGAAGTACCTTATTTCCCCATCAATTTTGAAAGTGAGTTTTGCAGGATACATCATGCTAAGTTGGAAGTTGTTTTCTTTTATGGCTTGAAATACCTCACTCCAGGCTTTCCTTGACCTGTGCCTTTGTTGAAAAGTCTGCTGTGATTCCAATGGGCTTTTCTTTGCATGCAATTTGTTTCTTTTCTCTAACTGCTTTCAGTATTTTGTTCTTCTGTTGGGTTTCTGGGAATATTGATTATTATATGTCTAAAGTGTAGATTTTTTTATCATGACTAGTTGGAGTTCTGTATGCCTCACTTATCTGTATGTGAAATTCTTTCCCTTTATTTGGGAAGTTTTCTGTCATTAATTCCATGAACAGCTTTTTAAAGGCATTTGTATTTTGTCCTGCTACTTCATGAATTCCTATCAGTCTTATGTTATTCTTCTTTGCATCATCTAGTCATTGTTGGATCAATTTGTCATAATCCCTTACTGTTTTTAAGAGACCTCTCTTTTCATTTTCATTGACTGCAATCCTTTCTTCTAATATCTGAAATTCTATCTTCACATTGATTCCACTGTGAATGTTTTCTTAAGAGTTTTTAATCTACTGGATATCTGACTGAATATGTATCATGGATTCCGTTTCTTTCCTATGTTGGGCATTCATGGTTTCCATTTCTTTACTATGCTAGGCATTCGTAGCTGCCATCATAGGCTTGAACTCATCCATTTTTTGTTTTTGTCAGTTTCTGTTCTAGAATCTCTAATCATGTCTTTCATTATGCTCACCATCTCTTCAATTATCTGGAAAACTATTTCTGTTTTGAATTTTTCTAGAGCCTGATTGATATGTTTCATTACTTCCTGTGCTATGATTTCACGGTGTCCTGGTGGGTGATTGTCAGAATTTTCCCCAGAATTTGCCATTGGTGAACTGGAAGTCTATATTTTTGCCTTGCTTAAGTGTTTCTCATTTTTATTTTTGTTGGTGGTGCTGTTTTGTTTAATTCTCTGGTTAGTACTTTGATCTTCCTGATATAGCTTCTCTTTAGGTTTTTAGTTTATTATAATTTATAAACACTTTCATTTTCATAATACCAGGAAGCAAAACTGATTAAATTAATCACAACTCTTTAGCCCAATTGATACAATCAGAAGCACACTAGCATCAAGCACAGCTTAGAATTTGACTATTTGTGGTAGTTATTAATTTATCATCTTTAATCGCATGAATTAAATCAAAATTGAGGGCCAGCCAAAAATGTGTTTAGAGTGAATAAACTTTTCAATATTTTTTTCAAACTTTTTCAACCTTCAGGATGTGGACTTAGAAGGAGTCAGGAGGAGTGGAATATATAGGTAAAAGGATAAAAGGTTTCAACTGAAGTCAGAGAACACAGTATGTTCAGGCAACTCTGGAAAACTGTTGAAGACAAGAGGGAAAGACAGAGTACAAGAACACAGTCACAAATAGAACAACTTAACAGTAATTGGGAAGCTATAAATTGTACTCACTTTCATTTGAAACTAATGGCAATAGAGTGAAGGAAAACAAGAGAAGAGAAAAAGAAAGAAAATAAATACAAATTAGAGCAGGAACAGAAACACAAAAAGAGATGAAAAATAAAGTACGGGAGAAAGAGCTTGGGAAAAAGAAGAAAGAAAATGGAAGAATTTGAAGAATGGGAAAAATAAAATAAAAAAATAGAAAGTAAAAATAAGATGAAAGGAAAGAAAAATATCTAAAGAGCCTATCTTTGCTGTCATGGTAAACACTATGGACCACAATGTGCAGAACTGAGTCAATTAGTCTCAGCTAGCCAATGGCAGACCTCAGGGATTCAGGCTGAATTCTGGCTGCAATGCCCAAGTTGAGCTCCCTGACCTCCTGCAGGGTTGAACTCTGCAATGTTCTATTGCAGGCTTCAGCTGCCTTTCCCCTAAAGGTAGCCCAAGTTCTTACAAACTATGGAGATCTGATGTGCCTTTATTTCAGATATTCACTTCTGTTCTATCTTCTGGAGCTCAGTACAATGGCTTTTGTGACCACCTGTGCCTCTGCAGTGTGGATTCAGGTACCATCACAACAAGGAGGCCCAAGAGCAAGGGTGAGACATACTGCAGAGGTGCTCACATGGCTAAACAGTTCTCATTATTCTGCTCCAATGTAGGCTGGGGGTGCTGGATGTTAAGGTTTATTCATTTTTAATTTAGTCTACTAACAATGAATAAAAATTTTATCGCTCAAATTCATATCCTGGTGTTTCTGGTACATAAGAAGAGATTTTTTTCTAATTTGTTTCTTATACAATTCAGACTAAGTTCCACACTATCAATACATATGTCTTTAGAAATTGTAGTGCAATAGTCTTATGTCAGACCTGGGCCCTTGAAAATCTTTCATTACTTTTTCTCCTTGCTATAGATGCAGTTTCCATTCTGTAACATCCACAGGGATTTTCATTTTGAATCTAGTTAAAATGAAATGTGATTATTCATTAGTACCATCACTTTCTATGATCTAGGCCCACTTTCCATCACATAAGACTGATGGAAGTTCTTAAGGGAAATAATGGTGGGATAGCTTCTGTGATGGGCAGACATGAAGAACATTTCATAATCTGGTGCATATGCAGTCAAAGTCCTGAATCATTGCTCCCTTGTCTCATGCAAACCATTCCTTCTCCTGATCTTCATGATCTCTGAAACATCCCCACACATACTTTCATCTTCCTGGGAAACTCTCCTGTTTTCACCAAGGAGACTCTTTTTCTCATCTTTTATTCCCTACCATATTTCTTCTGAATTTCTTTCAGCCCTTTCTCACCATACAGCCAGAGTGTATAATGTTCCTTGTGCTTAGAAATTATCTAGCATTCCCATCTGTCCTCTGTTATATAAAAGTAATATATTTTGTTATAAAAATAACAAAGTTTTCATGTTACTGTAATATAATTCAGATTTTCCATGTGTATACTCCGTTCCTTAAGGTTATCAGGCATTTCTCTAATTCAATATAGGAAATTTAAATGCCATGCACCTAATAGATATGTGTCTCAGACAAAATAATGTCCCACCAAAATGTCTGCATCATAATCACTGGAAACTGTTAATTTTCACATTATATTGCTGAAAGTACTTTGCAGTACTTCTATCTTGAGATAAAAGTTTATTCTGGATTATCCATGTAATGGAAAAGATGCTTATAAAACAGGGCAGAGGGGCTGGAGTTGGAATTATAATGAAAGTTTACTGATTGCACCATGGAAAAAGAATTTTTAAGTTGAATCAAGAGAGGCATAGATGCACTTGTTAGAAAGAAAGGGAAAACTATTATGATTGGAAGAAGGCTACAGTTTATGAGGCTTGGTGGTATCTTTAAGATGTGTGAATGAGAAGCCCACCTGGACATTAGTGGCACTATTGTGAAGGCCCCTCCCAGAAGCCCACACAGTACCATCAGTAACTGCATGCAGGCCTAAGACAAAAGTATGGCAGGCACCAGAGGCTTGGGCTTGCTGGCCTCAGCCAAAGGCCCACCTGACTAATAGCTGTACAGCCTACCAGGCCCCAGTGAAAGGCCCACCCAGATGCCATCACTAAGTGTGTTTAGACCCCAGCTAGAAGGCTGCACAGACAACAGCCAAATGCAGGGATCCAGAAGGCCACCATGTTAAACCCAGGTGTTGGTGCACTGATGAGCAACAGAGAAAAGGCCTCTCTGAGTCTTATGGAGAATTAAATTCCAATGGGAGAGCAAAGAGTCACCTCAATAAAGGTACAGAAGACTGAATTGGCTGAAATGAGAAGACATCTAAATAAGACTAAAACAAGACATGCAGATAACCTAAGGCAACACCAAGGGGCAATGAAACAATCTGAAACTCAAACACCTATACTCCCTGAAGAGAAACAAAAGAGGACCTGGAGAACATAAAATCAGAAATAATTTCTCATATAACAGCAGATATTGTGTCTACAGTGAAAGACATGATTAATAACTCTAGAGCAGACACATTAAAAAAAAGAGAGGACAGAAGCATGATAAAAACCCAGGATAGGAAACAAATGGAATCCATAGAGCAGATGCAGACAGATTTCCAGGATATTAAAAAATCCATTAATAATTTATGCAGAAGAATGAGCCAATGTGAGGACAGACTATCAGATATAAAATATAGGATAAATACTACTGACCAGGAAAAGAAAGATTCCTTAATAATAGCAAGGGAGTACAAAAAAATCAATGGAGTAGCTGGTCGACAATGAAAAGAATAACATAAGATTAATCAGGGTCTATGAAGAAATAGGAGAGAGGGCAAATGATACTTAAAAATTATTTAAAAAGGTAATGGCAGAAAATTTCCCAAGCAGGGGATAATAATTTGACATACAGATAAGAAAGGCATATATAACCTCAACTAGCAGTGATCAAAACAATCTACACCTAGGAATATAATAGCCAAGAATTCAGAAACTGAATGGAATAATGGAATTCTAGAAACAATTAAAGAAACAAATCTCATAAAATGGAAAGCTCATCAGAATCAAAGCAGACTTCTCAACACAAACTATCAAGGAAAGAAGAGCCTGGAGTAAAGTATTTCAACCCCTAAATGAAAACAATGTCCAACTCTGATATAACCTGCAAAACTATCTTTCAAAATTGATGGAGAAATATGATATTTTCATGATAAATAGCACCTGGGAACTTCATGAATACCAAAAGAACACACCAGAAAATTTTAAACAATATACTAGGAAAAGACGAGGGTCACAACCTCATGAAGCCAAGCAGAATGAATCCATAAGGCAAGACAAGAAATCAAATGCAGAAAGGAGAATACAACAAGAAAGGGTCACGATATGGATAAGTCAATACATATTAGCTATAACCATCAATGTTAATGGTCTCAATACTCCAGTAAAAAGAATTAAACTGGCAGAATGGGTCAAGAAGCAAGCTCCAACAATATGCTGCATACAAGAAACACACTTAATTCAAAAAGAAACTCATAGACTGAAAGTTAAAAAGGTAGAAAATAATACCCAATGTGAAAGGAACCTGAATAAAAGAAAAAGTAGCTATCCTATTTACAGATCAAATGGAGTTCAAACCAACACTAATTAAAAAGACAAAGAAGGCCACTGCATCCTTGATAAGGAAACAATCCAAGAGGAAGAGATGACAATCATATATATATATATATATATA
>NW_022900942.1:14417732-14438475 GCF_012274545.1 Fukomys damarensis
TATACACACACATACCAAATACTGGTGCATCAAACTATATAAAACAAATACTAATGGGCATAAAAAATCAAATAAGTACTAATTCAGTAGTAATGAGGGACCTCAGTAACTCACTGTCATAAATAGATAAGTCAACTAGATAAAAATAAATAACAAGGAAATAGGGAAACAAAATTAATCTCTTGAAAAAATGAATTTAATATGTTTATAGAGTGTTCCATGCCATAAAAATCAAAATACACATTCTATTTGGCTACACACTGATTTTTCTTCAAAGTAGACCACATATTTGCTCAACGAACATGTTTAAGAAAGCACAAAGAAACTGAAGTAATCCCCTGTATATCATCAGACAATAGTGTAATGAAATTGAAGATTAAAAGTATAAAAAACACAAGAATTTCAAAAACTCATGAAAATTGAACAACACATTTCTAAATGACTAATGGGGCACACAGAAAATTAAGAAATCAGACAGTTTCTACAACTAATTGACAATGCCAAAACAACATATCAGAATTCATAGGACACAATGAAAGCAGTCCTGGAAGGGAGATTCCTAGCAGTAAAGGCTCACATTAGGAAAACAGAGCAAGCTCAAATAAAATCCTAATACTTAACTTTAAGCTTCTAGAAAAAAGGAGAGCAGGAACAACACAAAGATCATAGAAGGGATAAAATTATAAAGATCAGGGCAGAAATGAAAGCAATGGAAACTTGACAGAATGATACAAAATATCAAAGAGGCAAATAGTTGGTTCTTCAAAAGAATAAACAAAATTGATAACTTAGCAAACCATACAAAAAGGAAAGAAAAGACCCAAATCCATGCAATTAGGAATAAGAAGGGTGAAATTACATTGGACCTAGCAGAAATTTAGAGGACCATTGATCCCTCCTGTGAGAACCTATACACCAATAAATGGAAAACATGGAAGAAATGGGCAGATTTCTAGATACATATGAATTACCAAAGTTGAATGAAGAACTAAACATTCTAAATAACCCAATATCAATCAACAAAATTGAAACTAATTAAAAATTTATCAATGAAGAAAAGCCTATGTCCTGATGTGTTCTCTGTTGAATTATAAAAGACATTTAGAGAATAACTCTTGCTACTACTGTTTAAGTGCTTAAATGAAACTGAAAGGGAAGAAATACTTCCACATTTGTTCATGACAACCATTACCTTGATCCCAATAGCAGAGAAAGACCAAACTGAAAAAGACAGCTATAGGCCAATCTCCCTAATGAACATAGATGCAAAAATCCTCAATAAGATACTGGCAACCAAAATACAAAGATCATCAAGAAGATCAAATACCATGACCAAGTGGGGTTCATCCAAGTGATACAGGGATGGTTCAAAATATACAATCAATAAATGTAATACACTACATTAATAAAGTAAAGGACAAGGACCAAAAGATAATCTCAACAAATGCAGAAAAAGCATTCAACAAAATCCGACACAAATTCGTGATAAAAAGGATACTGAAAGTTGGAATAGAAAGTCTATCTCAATATGATAAAAGCCATCTGTGGCAAACCAACATCCAACATCATACTATATGGGGACAAACTGGTATCCTTTACACTAAAATCAGGAACAAGAAAAGAATATACACTATCACCATTCCTGTTTAAAGAAAGTTTTGAAAATATTAGCTATAGCAATTAGAGAAATAAATAAAAGGAATAAGATAGGGAACAAAGAAGCTAAATTATCATTTGCTGGTGACATGATTCTCTATATAGAAGACCCCAAGAACTCCATCAAAAGTCATCTTGGCTTTTTAAAAGTAAGTTTATTGGTACATTTTAGGTATATGATACAGTTACATTCATCATTGGGTTCTTGTGCCTTTACATGACTCATCTTGGTTCCTATTTTTCCCTATTATCCAGCCCTCCCTTCACCCCCTGAACCCCTCCCTTTTAAAAGACATTGTTTCTGTGTTTTAGCTTTTCACATATTTTTCCTTTTCTCTTTTACCTTTCCCATACCCCTCACTTCCTCTACTCTTTTAGACATTTTCTTACTATTACACAACACCAACTTTATACTTTGATCCGTATTTACACTTTTAGTTTTTCACACTAGAAAAACTATTCAATATTCACACATATGTGTCTTATTAATTTCACGTAATTGTATGGCCTCCATGTGAATCCACTTAGCTGTAAATGTCTCTAGTTTCTCATTCTTTATGGCTGAGTAGTACAAACTTTTATAGAAAAACCATGCCTTCTTTATCCAGTTTCCAGTTGATGAGCAATTGGGCTTTTTCTAAATTTTAGCTATTGCAAACTGTGCTGCTATAAACATGGGTGTGCATACTTCTCTGTGATATTATTCTTTTAGTTCTTTTGAAAAGATACCCAGCAGAGGGATGGCTGGGTCAAATGGAACCTCCAGTCCAAGCTCTTTGAGGTATTTCCATATTGATTTCCATAGTGGTTGTACCAGTCTGCACTCCCACCAACAATGGAGAAGGGTTCCTTTCTCCCCACAATCCTGCCAACATTTGTTATTGTGTGATTTCTTGATAGCAGCCATTCTTTGTGGGGTGAGGTGGAATATCAGTGTTGTTTTCATCTGCATCTCTCAAATGATGAGTGATGTTGAACACTTTTTCATATGGTTATTTGCTGCTTTTACTTCTTTGTCTGTGAAATGTCTATTCATTTCAGATGCCCAGTCTTCTAGATTTAACAAAAACTTAGTAGAGTAGCTGGCTAAACACAAAAATCAAACACCTGCCTGTACATGAACAACAGACTCACTTAGAAAGAAGCTAGAAAAACAACTCCTTTCACAATAGCATAAAAAAAAGAAAGAAAAAGAAAGAAAGAAATACCTAAGAATCAACCTAAAAAAAGAAATTAAAGAACTCTACTCTGAAAACAATAGCATATTGAAAAAAGATATCAAAGTGGATATCAGAAAATGCAAAGATATCCTTTGCTTTTGGGAAGGAAGAACCAATGGCCACATTTCCAAAACTGCTGTATAGAATTGAACTGCAGCAATATATATATGCACCCATGTTTATAGTGGCACACTTTTAATTGCCCATCAGCTGCAGACAAGGTAGATTTTTTTCTAAAATGTAGTACTACTCAGCCATAAAGAATGGGAAATTAGATATATTTAGAGCTATATTGATGCACATTGAGACAATACTTTTTTTCTCATTGAGTTTACTGGTACTTTTTAGGTATACAGTACAGTTATATTCATCATTGTTAGCTTGTACCTTTACATGACAGAACTTGGTTCTCATTTTTCCCCATGCCCCTCTCCTCCCTTCACCCCCTTTCCCCATTTTTTTCTATTTTTTTTCATTTTCTTATATTTTTCTTTTCTTTTATTTCCTTTACCCTACCCTTCCCATTTCCCCTACACCTTTAGCCCTTTTCTTCCTATTGGCAATGTTAATTATACCACTGGGATCTTATTTTCAGTTTTAGTTTTTCACACCACAGAAACTATTCAGTATTTACAGATATGTGACTTTGTTATTTCACTTAAGAGTATGATCTCAATACACATCCATTTTGCTATGAGTGACTCTAATTTCTCATTCTTTATGGCTGAGTAGTAGTCCATTTCATAAGAAAAAACATCTTTATACAGTCACCAAATGATGGGCAATTGGGCTGTTTCCAAGTTTTAGCTATTACAAACTGCTGCTATAAACATGGGTGCACATATGTCACTGTGATATGATTCTATTAATTCTTTTGGAAAGATACCCAGCAAGGGGATGGCTGGGTCAAATGGAACCTCTAGTCCCAGCTCTTTGAGGTATCTCCATATTGATATACACAGTGGTTGTACCAGTCTGCACTCCCACCAACAGTGGAGAAGGGTTCCTTCTTCCTGACGATCTTTCCAACATTTGTTATTGGTTGATTTCTTGATAGCAACCATTCTTTCTGGGGTGAGGTGAAATATCAGTGTTGTTTTCATCTGCATCTCTTGAATGAACAGTGATGTGGAACATTTTTTCATATAATTATTTGCTGGTTTTACTTCTTTGTCTGAGAAATTGCTGTTCATTTCAGATGCCCATTATTTAATTAGGTCTATATTTGGGTGCCTGAATTTTTGAGTTCATTATATATTCTACATCATAGTTCTTTGTCTGAGGAACAGCTGGTAAAATTTTTTTCCCACATTGTATGTTTTCTTTTAGCTCTGTTGGTGGTATCTTTTGCAGCACAGAAGCTTTTTAATAAGATGAGATCCCAGTTGTTGATTCTTTATGCTTATTTCTGCGTTACTCAGGATTTGATCATAAAGTCTTTTCCCATGCCAGTGTCTTCAAGGGTTCTGCCTAATTTACTTTCCAGCAAATTTAGTGACTCTTTAAATATTTAGATCTTTAATCAACCTAGACTTTAGTTTAGAGCATGGTGAATGATAAAGGTTTCATTTTAATCTTTGGCAGTTTGAAATCTAGTTTTCACAACAGCATTTATTAAAGAGGTTATCTTTCCTCCAGTGAGGATGGTTGACTCCTTTGTCAAATAAGTGGTAGCTGAGTACATCTGGAGTTATTCCTGTATCTTCAAATCTATTCCACTGATCCTCACTTCTGTTTCTTTGCCAGTACCATGCTATTTATATCACAGTGGCTTTGTACTATACTTTCAAATTTGGAGTTATTACACCCCCAGCTATATCCCTGTTGCCTAGGATGGCTTTTGTTATTCTAGGTCTCTTCTTGTTCCAAATGAATTTTTGGATTATTTTTTCTAGTTCTGTGAAATATTGTGTTGGAATTTTAATCAGAATTACATTGCATTTGTATAGCACTTTTGGCAGTATGGACATTTTCACTATGTTGATTCTACATACCCAGAAGCAGGGGATATCCTTTCATTTTCTTGTATCCTCTTCAATCACTTTTTTCAGAGTGTTGTAGTTTTCAGTGTAGTGGTCTTTTGCTTCTTTCATTAGATTGATTCCCAGACTTTTTTTTTTTTTTTGGATGCTATTGTGAAAGGAATTTTTCCCTAATTTATCTCTCAGTGAGCCTGCTATTTGTGTACAAAAAGGCTATTGATTTTTGAGTGTTGACTTTGTATCCAGCTACTCTGCTGAAAGTGTCAATTAAGTCTAGAAGTCTTTTTGTGGAACTTTTTTGGTCTTCAATGTAGAGTATCATATTGTCAGCAAATAAGGACAGTTTAACTTCTTCCTTTCCTATCTTTATTGCTTTACTTTATTTCTTTTATGTAATTGCTGTGGCTAATGTTTCCAAAACTATATTGAAGAGGAGTGATGATAGTGGGCATCCTTGTCTTGTTCCTGATTTTAATGTGAAGGTTTTTAGTTTTTGGCAATTTAATATGATGTTGGCTGTTGGTTTCTCACAGATAACCTTATTAGGTTGAGATAAAGACCCTCTATTCCAATTTTGTCAGGGTTTTTATCATAAACAGATGTTGAATTTTGTCAAATGCTTTTTCTGCATCTATTGAGACGATCATAAAGTTTTTGTCCTTGACTCTGTTAATGTAGTTTATTACATTTATTGATTAACATATGTTGAACCAACTTTCCATTCCTGGAATAAATCAAACTTGGTCAGGTTGTATTATCTTCTTGATGACCCTCTGTATTCTGTTTGCCAGTATCTTATTACAGATTTTTGCATCTATATTCATTAAGGAGATTGGCTCATAGTTCTCTTTTAGTTGGATTTTTCCTTAGTTTGGGAATCAAAATAACACTTGCTTCCAGGATTTAATTTGGAGGTATTCCTTCCCTTTCAATTTCATTGAAACATTTCAAGACTAGTGGCAATAGTTTTTCTCTAAATGTCTTATAAAATTCAGTTGTGAATCTATCAAGACCTGGGTTTTAGGGCTGGGGATTTAGCTCAGTGGTTCTTCTGCCTGCCTTACAAGCACAAGAACCTGAGTTCCATCCCCAGTCCAAACAAAAAACAAAAAACAAAAACAAACAAACAAAAAAAAGAACTGGTCTTTTTTTAATTTGTAAACTTTATTTTTTCTCATTGAGTTTATTGGTACATTTAGGTATACAGCACAATTACATTCATTATTGGGATATTTTACCTATACATAACAGGTCTTGGTTCTCATTTTCTCCTTGTACTTGCCCACCTTTCACCCCCTTCTCCCCTTCCCATTTACAAGCACTTTATTTCTGTTATTTCATTTTCTCATATTTTTTTTCTTTTCCCTTATTACATTTCCCCTACCCTTCCCACTTTCCCTACACCTTTAGCACTTTTGTTCCCGTAAAAATTCGATTAAATTTTCAATTTCACTGATTGTAATTGGGGTGTTTAGAGGATTTTATCTTCTTAGTTCAACTTTGGTAATTCATAAATATCCAGAAATCTGTTTCTTCTGTGCTTTCCATTTTATTTACAGGTTCTCAAAGTAGGAATTGATGATCCTCTAGATTTCTGCTGCATCTGTTGTGACTTCACCTTTTACACCCCTAATTGCATGGAGCTGAGCCTTTTCTTTCCTTCTTTTGACAAGTTTTGCTAAGGGTTTATAGATATTGTATATTCTTTCAAAAAATCTACTCTGATTCATTGATTTTTTGTATCATTTTCTTAGTTTCCATTGCGCTAATTTCTGCTCTAATTTTATAATTTCCTCCCATGTATAAGCTTTGGGTTTTTCTTGCTCTTCTTTATCTAGGAGCCTAAGATTCATCATTAGGTTGTTTATTTGAGCTCACTCTATTTTCCTAGTGTGGGCATTCATGCTATGCATTTTCCACATAGAATTACTTTCATTGTGTCCCATAGCTTCCTGTATGTTTTATTGGCATTATCATTCATTTATAAAAACTGACTAATTTCTTCCTTAGTTTGCTTTGTGACCCATTTATTATGTGGGAGTGTGTTGTTCAATTTCCATGTGTTTGTGAAGTTTTTATTGTTTCTTATATTACTGATCTCCAGTTTAATTGCACTATGGTCTGATATGGCATAACTTTGATTCCTTTGTATTTATTCAAACCTGTTCTAGGAGCTAGTACATGGTCTAATTTGGAGAATGACCCATATGAAGCCAAAAAAGAATGTATATTCTGATTTTGTGGTTTGAAACACTGTATAGATGTCTATTAAGTCCATATGTTCAAAAGTTTGGTTCAATTCTAGTATTTAATTGTTGATTTTTTTTCCTGGATTGTCTGTCTATTTGTGATAATGGGGCACTTAGGTCCCCCACTGCAACTGTATTAGGGCTTATTTGGCTTTTCATGCTCCTTAATATTTGTTTTGTAAAGTTGGGGGCAGTAATATTTGGTGGATATATATTTGTGATTGTCACCTCTTCCTCTTGGATTGTTCCCTCTATAAGGATATAGAGGCCTTCTTTGTCTCTCTTAATCAGTTTTGATTTGAACTTTACTTTTTCTGTGAATAAGATAGCTACCACTGCTTTTTTCTGGGCTCATGTCACATGGAGAAATATTTTCCCCCTTTCACTTTCAGACTATGGTCTTCTTTTTGCACTAGATGTGTTTCTTGTATACAATATATTGTTGGATTTTGCTTCTTAATCCATTCTCTGAGTCTATTTCTCTTGATTGATGAGGCCATTGACATTGAGTGTTATAACTGATATTCACTGACTTGTTATTGACATTTATTGTCCTGTTGTTGGCTCTTTTTAATTTTTCCCCTCTCTCTTTAGTTTCTTGCCTTGCCTCATTGATTTGCTCTGTTGGGTCTTATCACTTTGTGTTCTCCATTGTCTTTTTCTACTTATTTTTAGAATTGCTTGTAGTGCTTGTTTAGTATTCATGAAGTTTTTCAGGTGTTCTTTGTCATGGAAGCATCTTATTTCTTATCCATTTTAAAAGAGATTTTTTTCAGGATGCATCAGTCTAGCTTGGAGGATGTTTTCTTTTATGACTTGAAATACCTCACTCCAGGCTCTTCTTGACCTCAGTGCTTGTGATGAAAAGTCTGCTGTGATTCTGCGGGGCTTTCCTTTGCATGCATTTTGTTTCTTTTTCTTTAACTGCTTTCCGTATTTTGTTCTTCTGTTGGGTTTCTGGGATCTTGATTATTATATGTCCGAAGTGTATATTATCTTTTTAAACCATTGATAGTTGGAGTTCTGTATGCCTCACTTATCTGTATGTGAAATTCTTTCTCTCTATTTGGAAAGTTTTCTGTCATTTATTCTGTGAACAGCTTTTTAAAGGCATTTGTATTTTGTCCTGCTACTTCATGAATTCCTATCATTCTTATGTTATTCTTCTTTGAATCATCTAGGAGTTGTTGGATTGAATTCTCATGATCCCTTACTGTTTTTAAGAGACCTCTCTTTTCATTTTCACTGACTGCAATCCTATCTTCTAATATCTGAAATTCTATCTTCACATTCATTTATCCTGCTGAAAAACTTTCAATGGAGTTTTTAATCTCCTGTTTGAATCTGTTTCATGCATTCCATTTCTTTCTTATGTTGGGCATTCATGGTTTCCATTTTTTTCTTATACTAGGCCTTCATGGCTTCTACCATGGTCCTGGGCTCTTTTTTTTTTTTTTTTTTTTTTTTTTTTTTTTTTTTTTTTTTTTTTTTTGTCTGTTTCTGTTCTATAGTCTCTAATCATGTCTTTCATTGTTCTTACCATCTCTGTAGTTATCTGGGAAATTATTTCTGTTTTGAAATTTTCTAGAGCCTGATTGATCTGTTTTTTTACTTTCAGTGCTATGAGCTCAGGGTGTCCTTGTGATTGATTGTCAGACTTTTCAACCTCATTTCCCCTGGAGTTTGACATTAGTGAATGGGACATCTGCCTTTGTGTTTTAAGTGTTTTTTTTGTTTATTTTTTTTCATTTTTATTTTTGTTGCGCTATTGTCCTTCATTTAATTCCTGGTTTATTACTCAAATCTTCCTGATATTGTTGTCTTTCAGCTTTTGGCTCTTTAATGACTCATAGACACTCTCACTTTCACAATATTAGAAGGGACAACTCATTAAATAAATCACAACCTGTTTGCCCAATTGATACAATCATCAATGCAATATCATCAAGCACAGCTTAAAAATTGACCATTTGTGGTAGTCATTAACTACCACCTTTAAACTATGTGAATTAAATCAAAATCAAGGAGCAGACCAAAATATGTTTCCAATGAGTAAACTCTTTAATATAGCAACTTTAACATTTAGGATGGGGGCTTAGACAGAGTTAGGATTAGAGAAATAGATAGGTAGAAGACTTGGAGAAGGTTTCAAGTGAAGCTAGACAACACAGGATGAACTTACAAACTTTAGGAATCTGTTGAAGACACGACAGAAAGACAGAGTGCAAGAATAAGGACAAGGATAAAACAACTTAAAAGTAATAGAGGCTCACTTTCCTTTTAACTAGTGACCTTTGCATGGAGGAAAAAGAGAGAAGAAAAGAAAGAAAGAAAGAAGAAGAAACAAAAATAAAAAAAGAAAAAAATCTGAGTTTGGGCAGGAACAGGAAAAGAAAGGGAGATGAAGGATAATATGGGGGAGCAAGAGACTGAGTTGGAAGAAGAAGACAGAAAAAAGAAAAAATTTTCAGAGTGAAATGAGAATAAGAAAGAAGAAAAAGAATTTGAAGGGTCTCTTTCAGGCTATATCTCTTCTGTCATAATATACAAATAGACAATGTGGGCCCCAATGTGCACAACTTAGTCATTTAGTCTCAGATAGGTGATAACACAACCCTGATATTCAGGCTGAATTCATTCTGCAAGGACCAAATTGAGCTCCCTGACCTCCTTCAGAGTTAAACTATGCAAGGTTCTACTACAGGTTCCCTCTGCCCTTTCTCTGAAAACATTCAAAGTTCTAATGAAAGGTGGTGATCCCTCCATCTTATAAACCATAGAGGTCTGATGTGCCTCTTTTGAAGTTGTTCACTTTTGTTCTGTCTTCAGTCTGCTTGATGCAGGCCAGAGAGAGGATGGGAATCTCTTCATGGCTGACCCAGTCCTCCATATTCTGCTGGATGCAGGCTAGAGCAAGGGAGCAGGTGAGAGCAGGCCCACCACACGGCTAACCAGTCCTCACCAGTCTTCTTGATGGAGGCCAGAGTGAGGACAGCATCCCTGCATGGCTGACCCAGTCCTTCACATTCTGCTGGACCTGAGGCAATACTCCTAAGTGAAATAAATAGGACACACATGTGTAAACACCAAACAGTTTCTCTGGTGTGGAAATTAAAAGTATAAATAAGGATCAAAATGTATAATAAATATTATGTAATAGGAAGAAAAAGCCCAAAAGGGAAGTAGGGGGCATAAGGCAAAAGAAGTAAGGGAAAGCAATAAATATGAGAGAATGAAAAAAGGGAAACTTTTTCATAAATATGGAGGGTGGAGGGATTAAAGAGAGGGCAGAGTGATTGGGGAAAAATCAGAACCAAGTTTTATTGTGTAAAGGTACGAATTCCCAAAGATGAATGTCATAATATTGTATGCCTAAATTGTACCAATGAATTTAATGAAAGATAAAAGTATGAATGAGGATACTTATTTCTAAAATTCATCCTATTGCCAGTCTATCATTCTATGTTAGAATATAATCCATTTTCACATGATTGAAGTTCAGATTTGGACTGTTGAAGAAAGGGATATTTACAGGTATAAAGTGGTGGTCTATTCATAGGTAAAACATATAATTTGTAGTGACAGGGAATTACCTGGGCTTACTCTGACTTGGGAGGAAAAAAGGCATTTAAACTTGGCTGAAGTTTCTCTTAAAAGTAAAATTTTAAAATTCCAATTGTCTCTTGATTTTTTTATATCCTACCCAAATTTAGTGTTTCTTTAAGCTTTTCCTTGACTGTCTCTCAGATGCATTTCTCTGACATTGTTTAAATATAATACTTTGGTTGTGTACAAGATACATCCTAATAATAAGTGTGTGCTTTCTAACAGAAATCTAAACTGCAAAACTGATAAATCCAAGAGTTAAAAAATATTTCTAGTAAAATAATATGCAAAAGTGCTTTGAAGTATATTCACTTTACTGATATGCTAAAATGACTTCAGAATTTAGAAATACTCCGCTATCTAAAATCCTACAATGTTATGAATTTTGTGACAGCTTGATTTTTTTAAAATTACTTCAGAATTTAGAAATACTCAGCTATCTAAAATCCTAAAATGTTATGAATTTTATGACAGCTTGATTTTTTATTTATTTCACATTTTCTTAAAAAAATCAAGTTGTCTAAGAAAGAAATGATTTGGAAGAAATTAAATGAGTCTCAAAAGTGTGTCTAAAATCTATAGAAGGAAGTGTCTATAAAATTATTACATATCATTTACCTGTGTCTTCTAGCCCCTGTAGAACAATTCAATCTGCTGTTCTGCACATACAATTTCCATAGCAGTAGAATGGCAATAAATACTTTGGGAAAATCTGTTTTCTCACCAACTCATTGAGCTTCTTTCATGATTTATGTTCAACTTGGAGCCCACCAAGGAAAGAAGATAATAAAAACCCAGGCCAGAGTAATAGAGTTGCACTGACAGATTCCATACAGGGTCAGAGATTCCTTCATATCCTTCTCTGCATGAAGAATCTAAGATTTTTCAGTAAAAGTCAGGAGTTAAGAGTTTCCTCCATACTTTTCACTTGTAAACCTCAAATATTTATAATTATAGAACTGCTTTCAGGACAGTTCTTCCTATTTGATTCTTTTTAACATTTTATTATATTTTTGAATATGAATGATGTAATTATTTGTAGTGCTGCTTTATAAAAGTATTGTAAGTGGCACAATCTACTTTGCATCTCCTTCTGTCTATTACCTGACATTTCAGAGCAAAATTTCTGAAAATCTTAACCCAGAAATATTCATGGAACTTACATGTAACTAAACACTTTTATTAAAACAAAGACAAAACATGCTCTTTAAATACATTCACAAAAGAATGAATTCCTTTTCATGTGCAAATTTATAATTAATGTGACTCTTCCTAAATTGCTTTATAAATGTACCATTGTATTTTTATTCCTCTTAACTGGGAGCTCATCCAGTCAACTTAATTGTTCCTGACTCTAACATTGTCTGCTTTTTATAGTCCTGCATTTATACACTATAAATGTATGAACTATTCTCTTTTGTAAATACAGACACACAGACTCACAATTTATAGGATATGAATAGCTCCTAATAAACACAAAGGGTGAAGGTAAAAACACCTCAGTGTTCTCACAGCTACACTTTACAATGACTACACACACACACATCAAACCTTCAATAGTTAAGTGCTTTCCTAGTTTAACTAGTTTCATCCCTCTTTGGAAGAGTAGTATTCCCAATAGCACAACCTTCTCTCTTGTGTCTCACATTTAGTAAAGCTTTATATATAGAACACAACACTACACTCAACAGAAAAGTGGAAAATGTAGAAAGCTTCATTCTCAATCTTTTTGTAAAATATAAAATTTTACTATTTAAAAATAGCCTTTGATAAAATTATTTGTGAATTGAACCACTGTGTATTGGATGCTTCTGCTAGTTGTTATAGGAAGAGATTTATGTTATATTTTGTAACTTAAATAAATACCATTTTGTCCTATGAACAGATAGCAATTTAGGCAAAATTTTGGGAAAAATAGACAACAGCAGATTATCCATATTTAGGTATACAAATAATTTATGTCCAAAGTATGGAAAAAGAATTGTTGATGTAGTGTTAAGCACTGAACTGAAATAATATCATTTTCATAAAATATAATATAATATCTACATAAGAAATTTTTTGTGAAAAAATAAAATCAGGCATTTTAGTTAATATTGATATAAAATTTAATTATGTTTCCTAAACATACAACAATATAGTTATAAAATGTTAAAAAATTCATATAATTTATCACTATTCACAAGTAAATGAGGCACATCAAAACTTCAATCATTATGATATAGATGTTCTTTGTTTAATGACCTAATTTTGTTCCTGTGACTGTTAAATGAATTGAAGAGTAAATGAGGAATTGAATATAGTGTGTGTTATAGTTTACATGTAGATGTCCCCACCAAGACTTTTGTACTTATAAGTGGTGCTTTTTGGAGCTGGCTGGATCTAGGGTATATGTTACTGGGATTAAGGATGTGTGATAACTAAACGGGTTTAGCAAAGTTTTAGATATGGATAATGGAGGCCCCACCCTGGGTGTGAGTGGCATCCATCAATAGGCTGAATGGAAAATAAAGGGAGAGGACAGGCAGGTTTGCTGCTGCCACTTTCTCTTTGCTGCTGTCACTTACTGCCTTCTGCCTCCTGGCTGCTTTGCCATGAACTATTTCTGCTCTGTGATGCCCCTCTGTCATATCACCCTGCTTTGGAACCAACTATGTACTGAAACCTCCATAGGTTTAAGACAAAATAAACCTTTCCTCCTTTAATTTGTGGGAGTAGGTTACAGTGGTACTTTGGTTTATGAATTTGGTTCTTTCAATGGTTCTGAACACAAAGGATTAAATGAGAACAGAATCAAATTTAATGGTTAGGTTCAATGTTGTCCTTATGATAAAATATGATTCAGTTCTCATCCACTTCAGTTTGTGACAAGAATCATGGAGAGAATTGAGTTTGTGAGCCAAAATACCACTGTATTTGGTCCCAACAATGAGAGAATGTAACTAGATAGGATGTACATTTAAAATATTTAGAACAAAGAAATTGTCAAAAGAAACTCCATTTTGAAGACTCCTTTTATTTTCAAACTCTTGAGGCAGGGATTTAGTCAGTGGTTCTGCTGCCTGCCTTGCAAGTTCAAGAAATCAGAGTTTGATTCCCCAGTACCCCCCAAAAAAAAATCTAAATTATTTTCAAACTCTTACTTGCAATGCTGTAATATATAAAAGAACATAAAAATATAGTATTTGTCAGACTTCATGTGATCTTGACTTAGTTAATTATTACGTTGTTTAATTTCAAACTATAGTGTTAACAAATGCAAAACAACATGGCCCTCGGCAAAAACGTGCTGTTCCTTTGGGTAGGTAAACATCAGAGGCGGTCTATGCCACATCATCTAGAGGAAGGCTATGCTGCATCTGAGCAGACAGAACACCGAATGGGTTGTTGCAGAAAAGCAACAAAACTTCGAAGTACTGCACAATGTCTTCCCGATGCCAAGTTACCTAGTAGTATCCATACACCTGCCTTGACTGCTTCATTGATCCTGACCACAAATATTTGCTCCAATTTCTATATGTGACAGATGTTCCAAACACTCTCCAAATCACCCATAAACTCCCTGTTTGCCTTTGTTTGCCATTGATGGCCTTATCACCCTAAATTAACCAGGACCAAATCAACCAGTCTGTGCCTCATTGATTTCTACTGGCCTACTGGAGTGGTTTCAATCTTCTGCTGCTTGTCACATCTGACACTGAAACCCAGGAAAGGGTGACCCTATTTGGGGGTCTCTTAGCCCTTTTTTGAACCTTTTTTTGTTGAGACCACCCAGTGATATCTGACCCTCAGACCCTGAGCTCACGGGTCTAGCAGCGCCAGGTCTCACAAAATGCTTCACAAGTAAACCTCTCTAGCTTTTCTTTTTCCAAGTTCTCCCTCCTGCTTCTTTTGTCTCCCTGTCTATCTCTTAATGATTCCCACTGACTTAGAGAGATACTTTTTTAATTTGTTTGTGCAGTTAAGCTCAGCACAGTTGGGAAGACTGCTTCAGTTTGGTGTCTGATAAAACGAGGAATTATCTGTCTTGATCTTTTTTCTACATTTCATAAGATTTTGGAATCTGGTTGGTGATCTTCACTAAGACCTTTGACACTCTCTTGCACCTCTCTCTGTGTCTCCTGGGTAAGATTTCATTTTCTGTCCCTTTTCTTTCCCCCTGGTGTGACTCCTGAAAAATTTCATATCTCTCCATCTGTAACCCAATCTGAAGCCCAAGAGTTTAATCATCTGTACCAGTTTGGCCACAGTACAAATTGGACAATGGCCAGAAAATGGTGTGTTCAGTTTTTCTGTTCTCTGAGACATAGATAATTATTGCTGGCAACTGTTGAAATTTGAGGTACCTTATACCCAGGCTTTTTAATACTGCAGAACTTTGCCACTCCCTATGCTCTTCTTGTGATCCTTCCCAGCCCCTTCTCTTCTTATCCCCTAATGCCCTCTTCCATCTGTGCTGAAGCTAACTCCTTTCTTGCAACAGATCTGACATATTTTGTCTCTTCTTTTTCCTTTCTCCTTTTGCCGTAGCTGTTGTAGCTGCACCTCTACTATCCCCAGGACCTCTTTCTGTGGCTTCCTTTTCTCCAGTCCCTACTTCCTCCATTTATCCAACACTTCCCTTGGAGCTTAACCCTCCTCCATACCCTAATCATACCAGTCCAATGCCATCTAACACTAGGTTTTGACTACAGATTGTTGTTTCTTCTCAACCCCCAGCTTCTCAGTTTCCACTTTGGGGATGTCAGGGTAGAGAGAATACTTCCAGGTTCATGCCTCTTTTTCTCTGTCCATTCTTTCTCAGATTCATCAGTTGCTAGAGTTTTTTTTTTTTTTTCCATTAGAATTCACTATATATTTTCAGGAATTTCCAGATCTTGTTCAACCTTGTGACTTAACCTGGGCTAATATAAATGTTATTTTTTTCTGAAACCCTCTCACCCAAGGAGTGGGATCGTGTTTGGTCTCTGGCTCAGGCTTACACAGACCACCTCCGGTGTCTCAATTCTAATTTCCAGGAGGGTATTGTGGCTATTCCACAGGCCAACTTGAACTCAGATTTTAACCAGCTAGATGGACAAGGACAATTCTTGGCTTGAAAAAACTGTTACTATTTGATCAGCTGTGTAGTTGGACTCTGAATGGCAGCATGTAGCATGATTAATTTTGATAAATTAAGAAACCACTTAAGAAAGAGATGAGAATTTGGCTCAATGTACATCCTGTTCAGCTGCTGTCCTCCAGTGCATTATATCGCTAGATCTGTAGGTATGCAACCATTTTTTTTTGTTTGTTTGTTTGTTTTGGTGACAGGTATCAAACTCTGGACTTTTCTCTTGCCAGTCAGGCGGCAGTACCACTGAGCTAAATCCCCACCCCAACTAACTAATTTTAAAGATGCATTTTATTAATAAATCTGCTACATATATCCCTGAGAAGCTATAAAAATTAGAGGCAGGTTCTCAAACTCCAAAACAGGAATTGGTAAATCAGGTCCTCAAGGTCTTCAATAATCCTCAGGAGGTAATCCCTAAATAGCATATTTCTGAATATCAGTTGATTGTCTCTACCATATAAAACCTGAAGGCCAGCCTAAAAGCTCAGCAGATGCATAAGGGAACTCAAAGTTTTTTTTTTTTTTTTTTTTAATCGCCTAAAGGCATTACTCTGGAACAATGTTTCAAATGTCACCAACTTGATCACTGTTTCCTGGTTATTCTTACCTGCTCAATCCCTCTCATCAGACAAGATATCCTCACAAAACTATCTGCCACTTTGACTCTTCCCAGTGTACAACCTGCCTTTCTTGCATCTCTGGTTTTTGCCTCCTGGGGTGTTAGTCTGTCGTCTTTTGTTCCCCCCATCTCAGTCACATGATAGGATACAGATCTTCCCCCTCTCTGGCACTTAACCAGCACACCTCATCATTCTACTAAAACCTGATCTTTCCTACTCTGCACAAGGTCATTACACTCTTCCTGATCAGACTCCGAGAGAGTTAAAATCCATTATTTCCTGCCTGTTATAACATGGCCCCCTGATTCCTACTCACTCCCCTTATCCTGATTTTTCCACTCACAAGATAGATTGTTTCCACCGACTAGTGTAGGACCTCTGTGTTGTTAACGAGATTGTCCTTCTCATACATCCTGTGGTACCAAACCCATATATGCTTCTGTCTTCTGTCTGGCTGTCCACCACTCACTCTGTCCTGTATTTAAAATATGTCTTTTCCATTATCCCTTTACACTCTTCCTCACAACCTCTGTTTGCTTTCTTGTGGATAGTCCCAGACATTCACCTATTTCAAAAACTGACTTGGAACATCTTATCTCAGGGTTTTAGAGGCAGTCCTCCTTACTTTGGACTGAACTTAGCTATCATTCACACTTCATTTCATTCTTCTATTTCATTTCATTGTGAGAGACTGCTTGGGCCTGCACAAGATGGCTGCCCTCAACCTTAGCCTTTGCCTCGGTGGAAAAATCCCACTAGACTACATACGTGACTTTTGGCAGGTCTAGCCCCTGGGCAAACAGGAAATCTTACAGAAAGAATAGCCCTTTGTGCTAACCACAGGGTCACGGGATCTGGAGCAGGAAGCAGGTGGTATTTCCTTGTCCTGCTTGCCCCTAGGGATTGTGAAGTTAAAGATTGCATAGGGTTAATTGTTGATGTACGCCTTCCCACTTACCCCTCCCCACATTTGGTAAAATACTGATTGCTGTATGATTAAATGCTTGAGTGACTCATGTGATTGATTTGTTTGAACTGTCCAATAAGCTTGCTGAACCTTCCCCCTGGGATAACAGTATATAATCGTTTTGCTGAGCCAATAAAGCGCCTTTGATCAGAAACCAGACTTCGGCCGTGTACTCTAACTTCTTAAAGATTTCCTCCACAGACATTCAAGATCGGATCGGCCTCTGATGACCCACGAATAAGAGGCGGCTCTCATCTCCTATTCCCCGCGGGACGGGGTCCCCCCAGAGAGCCGCATTTCATAATTGGGTTTTACTCAACTTCTTTATCTTATTCAATGTTTCTGTTGCTCTTTAACATTTTTTAACTGATTACCTTAAATGAGAACAAATTACTTTGAAGTTTAATTAAGGCATTTTTATAAATAATTGTCAACAATTATTGAACATTTATGACGGTCTTGAAAGTGGTGTAACCAATTTACACACATTAACTCTAGTTCTTTAAACAGTTGTTTGAAATAGTTGTCATAGCATCATTTTTGCTGCATGGAAAAGAACACAGAAACAATAGCAATCAACACAGAGCTTTGGTCAGTTCACCCAGCTATTAAATGTCACAGTGGGATTGAAGTGAAGGCATTTTTGCCCTCAAAACCCAAACAATTAATGCCTATACTTTGTTTTCATCTTACTCAGATAACATCAATGGCAAAAATGTCTTATCAATATATAATGATGTACAAACCACTGAAAAACTTGAACAAATATTTCAAATATATGGCCTAACATCAACTGTCCCATCATCAGCAACATTTCACAATTTCAGTTGTTGTAGAATATATTTGCATCATGTAATTTAGGTCCTTTTTGTAACTATATGATACTTCAGTGATGCTAAGTGAGTTATAAATACTTGTAAGCCTTATTTTTTGCATTCCAAAGGTAAATTAATAATACTGACCTCGAACAATCTATCTCAAACAATCTACCTCAGGCAATCATATTCAATTAATTAATAAATGGAAAACTTTCTTAAACTCACCACAGAAAATTTAGAGAAAAATCTGTTAATGTTACATAGGGCACCAAGTAATCAAAAAATTACATAAGGCAAGTAATCCAAAGAGGCAAAAATAATCCAAATCAGGGAAACATAGCTCCCAACCTGTTAGATATCTGAAATGTGAGTTTATGTTCTTTAAAATTGAAGAATGAATTCTAGGAACAATGGAGACCAAGAGTAGGAAAAATGTATTGAGAGAAAAACAGTTTCTGTGTAACAGAGACAGAAGAGGTACCAGAAAGTGGTTTGTTTGCCTGTCCACTCCACTTTTCAAAGGTGTTTTATAGGGTGAACCCACAAGGTAAGGAAGGTTCAGAGTGGGACAAAACTATAAGGTTCAATGGAAAATTGCAAGGTGGGCATGAGGTGTCACAAAAACATGATCAACCAATGAAATTACAAGTATAGTTAGCTAGGTGTATTGATTAAATGAGGAATCAAATGGGAAAACATGTGGAGTTCAAGGAATTTCTGGAAAAGTAATGGCTAGGGAGATTGAGATCTATAGAATATCAATCTTTGCTATTCATTTCAAAGAGAAGTCAGCAAGTGAGTACCTTTTCTCATTTTTAATGCTAACCAATGAATGTGCCTCAATTAGTATTTTTATGCTGAGGGTCCAGCTTTGTCTAACTGACTTATAGTACTTTCTAATTAACTTAGCTATCTGCAGTAAATACAATATAGGGAGTTATCATATATTTCACAGTTTTCCATATGGCTAAAGTTTTACATTATTACAGTCCTTCTATTGTTCTTAACCAACACTGATACCTAATTATCAACTAACATTTGCACTTGATCCAAGTTTCTTGGTTTTTAACTAAGGTGAGTTTTGTGTTCTGAGATCCTACATACTTAGTTGCATGTCTTTAAATTGAAAAATATTTCTTTCATTTTCCTTCTTTCTGATGACTGTGTTTTGAAAAGTAGTGGTTGAAGAATTTATAGACTATACCCTGATTAAAATTTACCTGATGTTTGTATCATGGTTACACTGGGGTTAGGGGAGTTTATAAAGATAAAAACAGTCATTCTTTTTATATCATACCATGAACTATTCCTGCTATCTCCATGAATTATTAATGCTCATGTTAAACATAATCATCTCAGTTAGATAGTATTACCAAATTTCTCCACTGTAAATTTACTCTAATTTTCTTCATTCATTATTCTGTTCTCTTGAAGGAAACATGACTTTTTAAGCAGTGAGGAGTTATGTCTCATATTTGTAAATGTGGAGTGCAAGGCACAAATTCTTGGGAATTCTTCTACATGAGGATTTGTGCATTTTCCCCCATTTACTTATTTATTCAATGATTTATTTATATTTATATTATATATTTTTATATTTATATACTATGTATATTATATTTATGTTTGCAGAGATGCGATACTATTTATTTCATATGTTATTTGCCATCCAATGTTACTTTTTATTCAAATGTTTCCAACCTGGGCCATTGGGAGATTTTTTTTAAACTATCTGTTATCCCTTTGGTATTCTCCCCTCTCTAATCAGCTAAAACTCTATATGATTTATCAATTTCCTTTGAAAGTTAAATCAATATGGAGATACCTCAAAGAGCTTGGACTGGAGGTTCCATTTGACCCAGCCATCCATCTACTGGGTATCTTTCCAAAAGAACTAAAAGAATCATATCACAGTGATGTATGCACACCCATCTTTTTAGCAGCACAGTTTGTAATAGCTAAAATTTAGAAACAGCCCATTTGCCATCAGTTGGAAACTGGATAAAGATGTGGTTTTTCTATAAAACGGAATATTACTCAGCCATAAAGAATGAGAAAATAGATTCATTCATAGGAAAATGGATACATATTGAAGATATACTCCTAAGTGAAATAAATAAGTCACACATGTGTAAATACCAAATAGTTCCTCTGGTGTGAATAAACTGCTATAATACATAAGATCCTAATAAGATTACTGACATTGTGAAATGGGAAGAAAGGGGCTAAAGGTGCAGGGAAGGTGAGGTGGGTAGGGAGAAAGGTAATAAGGGAAAATAAAAAAAAATGTGCTAATGGAAAGAAGGAAATAAAGTGTTTGTAGAGGGGGAGGGGAAGAAGGAGTGAAGAAAGGGCAGGGACAAGGGGAAAAATGAGAACCAAGACCTGTCATGTAGAGGTACAAGATCCCAACAATAAATGTAACTGTACTGTATCCCTAAAATGTACCAATAAACTTAATTATAGCTAGAAAAAAAAGAATGCTCCCCAAAAAAGCAATATATGTGTA
>NW_022900942.1:14438502-14440836 GCF_012274545.1 Fukomys damarensis
TATTTATTTGTTTTTGGTTGTAGTCAATTTTTTCTCCTAATTGAAAAAAAAATTCTTACTGGTATATGAGTTTGTTGCTCTGTGTGTGTGTGTGTGTGTGTGTGTGTGTGTGTGTGTGTGTTTTCCTATTCTACTAATCTACATGATGACTTTGCTTTAGCAGGATGTTGTTTTATGTTTAATTTGAAGTGAGGTATTCTGATACTTCCAGCACTACTTATCTTGCTCAGGAAAACTTTGGCTATATTGAGTATTTTGTACTTCCATTTAAACTTCATGATTATTTTTGATTCTGTGCAGACTGTTGTTCAACTTTAGATAGTAATTGTATTGAATCTATAGATCACACAGTATATGCATAGTAAATTATAAATACAAAAATGGTGACATACAGTACAGTTACATTCATTATTGGGATCTTGTACCTTTACATGACAGGTCTTGGTTCTCATTTTTCCCCTTGTCCCTGCCCTCCCTTCACCCCCTCATCCCCTCCCCATTTACAAACACTTTATTTCCATTTTTTCATTTTCTCATATTTTTTCTTTTCCCTTATTTCCTTTCCCTACCCTTCCCACTCTCCCTACACCTTTAGCCCATTTTTTCCTATTTCACAATGTCAACTATATCATTAGGATCTTATGTACCATTATAGTTTGTTCACACCAGAGAAACTTTGGTATTTACACATGTGTGATTTATTTATTTAACTTAGGAGTATATCCTCAATATGTATCCATTTTCCTATGAATGAACTTAATTTCTCATTCTTTATGGCTGAGTAGTATTTAGTTTCATTTTATTGACAACCTTTTTTCTGGTAAGTTACTTGATTGAAATTATACTGAACATTTCAGCTGGTTTCAGAATCTATACTATGAATATACACAGTACCTCTATTTTGAATGGGTACTGATTTATTAAACTTAAAACGTTTAACAGTATTCCACATCTAGCCAGTCTTCCATATCCACCAGCAAATTAAGGAATACTATAGAAATATTTTCAATGAGAAGGTAAGGATGTGCTTTATAGAATAATTAAAATTATATATATGCTTCTAACACTTTTTTTGAATGAGCATGATCTCAGAAAGAAGAAAAGGAAAGTATACACATTCACAGATATATTTTTATTCATGACATACAATCATATAAAGTAAGAGTAAGCTGCAAATTTCAAACTAAGCAACCTCTGTTTACCTTTTTTCTTAATATTATATTTATTTATATATATATGAATTTAATGTTGACCTATTTTATAAAGTTACATATATTGCAGTTGTAACAGGATCATAATGACTGCCACTATCCTGGTAGCTATTATATCGTTGGGGAGATTCCATGGCTGATTCATTTTACTTTTGCAGCTTAAGAAATCTCATGCTGTGCAGAGAAGCATCTGCTTTGCTTATGATCCCTGCTGGAAGCTTTCCTTTCCTTCTCTTAGTCTTGACTTTTTTTACCCCAAAAGCAAATGTAAATATTTTACAATTAATCACACCACAGAAGAGAAAAACTGAAAATTGGTTATGTAACTATGGAGTCCATTTTAAATCATGAGTGTCATAGCGTCATAATTTATTCAGCTCTCTGTAATTCAGACTTGCTTTACTAAGCACATGCAGTATATACTGGCTACAAGAATCTGCACACTTGCTATAACATTATTGACTATACCTATTAGCAGTAATTTTTAAAGGGAAAGAAAATGTCAGTGTTAACTATGATTTTTTGCTTCAGATTTTAAAAATACGGAATATGCATATATTCTTATTTCAGTACACACAAAGTTTATAGTTATGTTGTTTATCATCAGGAGATACATTCAAAAAGTGAATTCCTGATAATTTGAGAACCTTCCTATGTGAAATGCTTTGCTTGCTTACAGTTTGAAATGAAGGTTCTATTTCTACCTTAAATGTCTTAACTAAATTATTTTTCTATCTCCTTTTTGCATAGTTGGAGAAGAGTAAAATAAACTAATAACAAAGGCCAGATAAAGAGAAGAAATGTTATAGGTCACTTTTATATTATATATAACTCTTATAAGTAACTGTTAGGCTGATTATAGTAGTCATTTATCATTTTGATGTATTTTATTCATAGATATAATCTAATCAGTGTTTATGAAAGTGACTCCTTCTGAAGAGGCTAAATTAATGTCACATAATTATATAAAAAGTTGAAAGAGCCACTGAAATTTATGATGGAAAGGACACATAGTACACAGGAAATATAAACTGAACTTTGTATACCAATTTACCTTTAACAGCATCAAAAATTCACAGCACTCAAAATCAGACTCATGCTTTTCTTACTGCAGTATCCAGAA
>NW_022900942.1:14441548-14446841 GCF_012274545.1 Fukomys damarensis
ATATATATAATTTTGCTGCTATATAAAGTAAATACCACAGCATTTTATTTTTTTCTCATAGCTCTTCACTTTGGTAACATAGTGTTTTGTTTTATTTTAAATTTTTTTTCATTTGTGGTCTTGCCTGAAAATTTGACAGGATGTATGGGTTCAGTCATACACCTCCTAACCTATTTTATTTCATTTTGAGAATTATGACAATTGTTTCAAAGTGATACTCCAAAAATGCTCAGTGGGAAGAACACTATCTAGTGCCCTAGATTCTGGAACCTGAAAAGTGCAGCTTTTTCATTCTGTTGGTCAAAGCTAGAGCCACACAAAGATTGTAAACATGAAGTGTAAGCATGTACAAAAATTTACATAAGTTGCTATATTTAAGGCCTTTCAAAAAGAAAAAGAAAACTAGACCCACTTGTTATGGAAAAGCTATAACAGTTTGGTCTTCTTTACGTGTTTTATTTTGTTCTGTTTTTTGTACACAGGGAAAATATAGCCATCTCAGGCAAATAATGCCTCGGAAAAACAAAACAAATGTGTCTGATATAAATACTGACAGATGTTCTATTATATGAAATAATTTTTTTCCAGACCAAAACACAAAGTAATGACACAATGACATGAAGAGTTAAGAAAAGTATAAATATGTAGAACATGTATTTCTCTACTATACTAAATTAAGCTTTAAAAAATTTCAATCGGTGCTACCAAGTATTCAAAATAGCCCAGTTCAACACTTTGACAATTTTTATTTGTTAGATCATTTGCAATACACGAAAATATGCCCTATACTTTTGGAAAAAATTGTTGTGATTCACCATTTATCCTAATTAATCTTTTCATAAGTGACTTCTGAGAAGATATTAATTCACAAGATACAATACTATTAATATTATTAACTACAGTACCTGTTAGACACAAATATTCTTTGTTTTTTTTCTTTTTATTGAGTTTATTGGTACATTTTATGTATAGAGTACAGTTACTTTCATCATTGGGATCTTGTACCTTTACATGACAGGTCTTGGTTCTCATTTTTTCCCCTTGTCCCTGCCCTCCCTTCATCCCCTCCTCCCTTCTCCATTTATAAACACTTCATTTCCAATTTTTCATTTTCTCATATTTTTTATTTTACTTTATTCCCTTTCCCCTACCCTTCCCACTTTCCCTACACATTTAGCTGTTTTCTTCCTATTTCACATTGTCAATTATCTCATTAGGATCTTATGTACTATTACACTTTTTCACACCATAGAAACTATTCAGTAGTTACACAAGTCTGGCTTATATATTTCACTTAGGATTTTATCCTCAGTAGGTTTCCATTTTCCTATGAATGAATCTTATTTCTCATTCTTTATGGCTGAATAGCATTCCATTTTATTGAAAAACCACATCTTCTTTATCCAGTCTCCAACTGATGGGCAAATGGGCTGTTCCCAAGTTTTAGCTATTAGAAACTGTGATGCTATAAACATAGGTGTGCACATATCACTGTGATATGATTCTTTTAATTCTTTTGGAAAGATACCCAGTAAAGGTATGGCTGGTTCAAATGGAACCTCTAGTTTGAGGTATCTCCATATTGATTTCCATAGTGGTTGCACCAGTCTGCACTCCCACCAACAATGGAGAAGGCTTCCTTTCCCCCACAACCCCGCCAACATTTGTTATTCTTTGTACTTGTTATACCTTATAGTCTTTATAACTGTTGCTTCATAGTTTTACGCTCCTGTTTATTTAACATTAGTAAAGTGTTGATTTTAATTTCTTAATTTCTCAGTAGTTTTTAGATCATTTATCTCTTACCGTGTAAATTGAACTTTCCATATTATCTAACTAATGGTTTACTTTTATTTATTTATTTATTTATTTTTAACCAGGGATCAAATTTGTGCCATTTATCTTTTGAGGCAGGTGGCAGAGCTAAATCCCAAGCTCTGATTTCCCTTTTGGAGTGGTTGGTTTTTTTATGTAATTTTCTGGTCCTTATATATCATTTTATTTTGTTTCCTCTAGTAGTTTTAATACACACCATTTCATTTTTTGCTCTTGGTTCTGTTTTATTATTCAGAGTTACAGCCTTTGAGTTGCATTTGTTAATTCACTCCTGAAAAAATTAGACACTTAAAATCTGACTTTCTGCTTGTTTGTTTTTGCTTTTGAGTGAGTGTTTGTTTGACTTGTTTCATCTTTGGAGACCTGGGTTATACTGACCCACTGACTAAAAAAATCTAGAATTCAGTTTCTTTTTCAATATATTTAAACACATGGATTCAAGGGAATCTAAATTTTCATTCTTTCTCAGATCTATCTTGATTGCTAAAGTATACAGGAATACAGTAACAGCATGTAACAGTATAATCCATCTTCACATAGAAAATATTTATTAAATGTGTGTAAGTAACTTCCTCTCATTTGAAATATACTGGGATACATAAGAAATGAATCTAAAATGTATGTCAGAGAAAATTATTGAGGGGAAATACTAATCTAAAATTTTCAATCATGTATTTGTATTTGAAGAAAAATATTAAAAAGGAATATTATAAAAAATGTGCATACAATCAATAAAGAAAAATACTCTATTCCACTTGGTTTTGGGGGAAGGTAAAATGTAAAATTATCTTAGTTTCTTCCTATGCCATCTAATTGCTCTAGTTGATTCAAAGTTAGTAGATTTTTTATATTTAAGACATACTCATTTTATTACTGAATGCATTTTACTATAATTACTAAATATTAATATTTTTCTCTATCTGATAACTTTCAATTTAATCCAAAAGTTATCACCAATGCATTATGGCATTATTTACAATAATACAATGTTAAATTATTTTCATTTTCATAATTGTATTATTTTGTCTCATGTAATGAATTTCTCCTGAGTGTATAAGCTCACATATTCATTTTAAATTTTTAAATTGTCTAATTTTTAGCATATTTTTTATATTTGAATATAGCCAGAATAAAGACAAATCTTGGCTGGAGCCAACAAAAACAAATATTAGTAAGTCAATTACATTCATGTTTAGTTTCTTAAAATAGAAATTATATGCATTATTAACTGAAGATAATAATCTTTCAGTAGTTTTATTTCATTAAAATGTGTTTAGTTATAGTCTCATATCCAACATATAAATGCTAGCATAATTGAATGTCACAGTAAATAAGCACTGAGCACTATATGCATGGCGTAGTATTATTTTTATTATTGAGATACCAGGCATTTGGTTTGATTTGATTTGATTAGTTCTACATTTATGCCTACTTTGTATGTATATTGCTATAGCACAAACCTTAGTAAAATAATATAGTACCTACTGTACCAATGCCTTAATAAGGAATATAATTTATATAATTGAAAAATCAAATAATTTTCAGTAAAACAAAATATGATAGTGTTATTTATAAAATCAATTTTCATGATAAACCAGTGAGAACATAGTAAAAGTCTTCTTCAAATACTGTTAAAGGTGTCACAAAAATTAGTGATAAAAATCTATGCCAAATACCTACATATATGCTAATCCTAACTGCAATATCATTTTGTTGTTGTTGTTGTTTTTGTGTTTTGGTACCGGGGATCGAACTCGGATCCTTGCGCTTGCGAGGCAGGCCACCAGGCTGAGCTAATTCCCTGGCCCTGCAATGTCATTTTTAAAAAGTAAGGTCTTCATGAAATTTGACATCAGAACATTTAAGAAACATTAGGAAGACTGAGATGAAGCTTAGGTGACAGTTCTCACATGCATGTGTTTAAAGGTAGATAAATGGCACCAGCTTAGGTACAAATTGGGTATTTTATAATATACTTAGAGACAATGCTGAATACATTATGAATCGATAAAACAGTTGAAGGAAATATAGGAGACAATATTACATGGGTCTTACATTGGAACTTAAATTTATGTTTAATAATACAATCATTTATATTATTTGGTACTATTGAGATAGATTCCCTACAATATTCTTTGGATGTGGATTCTACCAATATAGTGTAGAAAAATACATGGGTACAATTGTGCATATTATTGTTTACATAATCTATACCATTCTTATCTTGAACTGAATAATTTTTTGAAAAAGTCAATGTGCTAAAGGCCTAGTCATTAATCTGAGGCTAAAGGGAGATGGGACATTTTGGTAGGTCCTTAGATTATTGGAAAATATTTTTACAGTTATAGAGCCTTTTACTTATTTTTATAGCAAAATATTTATTGGCACATTCCAGAATACACAATGACAATACTTATCATGGGAAATTTGCACCTGTATAGGTGAGAGCTATATGTGGATTCTTTTTGTTTTGTTTCCTGGCTGATGAGCTGAAGGATGTTTGGCAACATATTTCTTCTGTGAAGGACTGCCACACTACAAGCCCAACACAAGATCATAGATTGAAAGTTCCAAAATTGTAATGCCCTCCCAAAATTAAACAAAGCAAAAAGAAAAGAAAAAAACAACAAACAAAACAGAAAAACTTTTTTGTGTTTAATTGTATCATTTTAGCTATTTTGTAATAGTAATGCAAACCCAACACAAAAAAACATGAATTAACATATTCTGGAAAATTTTATATATTTTTTTCTTTTTATTGAGTTTATTGGTACAATCTAGGCATACAATACAATTACATTCATCATTGGGATTCTTTACCTATACATAATAGTCTTGATTCTCATTTTTTCCCCTTGTCTCTGCCCTCCCTTCACCCCCTCCTCCCCTCCCCACTTACAAACACTTTATTTCCATTTTTTCAGTTTCTCATATTTTTTTCCTCTCCCTTATTACCTTTCCCCCACCCTTCCCACTTTCCCTACACTTTTAGCCCTTTACTTCCTATTTCACATTTTTAATTATCTCTTTAGGATCCTGTGTACTATTATAGTTTTTCACACCAAAGAAACTATTCAGTATTTCAGTTAAAGAAATCTCTGTATGAATATTAAAAATAGGGAATCCTAAAATAAAACTAAAAAGGAAAGTAAAAGAGAAAAGGCAATGATGTAACATTAAAATAATCCTTAATTCTGGAGATGAAAATGGTCCCTGAACATATTTAAATTGCTTCTTGCTCTTATAGTCTTACTCTATTTTTTTTCATTATTTAGAGAATACTTTATTAGTTTCTGTAATTAAACCCACATAGATATGACCTTACATATTTAGTACATATAAAGGAAAGCCCATCAGAATCACAGCAGACTTTTCAACACAAACCCTTTTGGCAAGGAGATCCTGGAATGAGATATTTCAAGTATTAAAAGAGAACAACCTCCAACCTAGACTGATG
>NW_022900942.1:14447536-14479511 GCF_012274545.1 Fukomys damarensis
ATATATATATATATATACATATAAACTGAATTTTGGGAAACTTTCACGGTGCTGCCAACTTTGGAAAAAGTCATCCCAATTTACTGTGTTGACTTGGCATTGTACAGAAATGGACAACCATTTTGGTCTAGAAATGTTAATTTATTTTTATTTTGTTTCCATGTGTACAGAGGTAACACATCATACTAAATATGGAAAATTTTATATTCTTGATTTACTGTTTTAAAAAATCTTGTTTGGATTTACCAAGCACCTGGTTCTTCATGAAGTACTTTTATTTTATTTTAAAAATATTAGTTCACTATCTAGGTTTCAAAAATTTATCTTTTTAAATTTACATTCCTAATTTTTTTCACATTAATAAGACCACTAAGCATGAGAGGGTTTAAAATTTATTACCTTAATTAGTAAAAAATTCCACGCAAAATATGGTCTTTATATACAAACTACAGGCTTTTAAAATAATGCATTTTGTTGATATGAGATAATTGATGTGTCTTTATAGAATCACCTCTAATTTTATTTATTTCATTTGGTTTTGTAATGCTTGGGATTGAGCCCAAAGTTTTGGGCATATTATGTAAGTGTAATTATATCTATAGTGTTCATCTGAATGGTACAAGTGCATCTCAGCACCCTCTTCTAGCCCTTAAAATCCTTCTTTTTAGTCTCTTATTCCAAACACCTTGAGAAATGAGGCAAAATGCTCAGTAATTTATCTTTTATTAACTAGTCCCCTTTGAGTTTTATGCTTGGTTATTTGGAAATATTGTTAATATCTTTGAATATATCAGGATCACCTAATAGCATATATTTTGATTTAAAACGCATGCTGTATGATTTATGTACCCTGAATAATGCCATGATATGAGATCCTTTGTTAAAACAGTGCTACATCTTTGCATGCAATAAAAATGATTCAGATGCACAAACTTACCATTGCAGTAGCTTTCCTTTCCCATCTGACTGTAAATATTTGATAATAACAAGTTTCAAAAATCACCTATGTGGATAAAGTCAATGCAATATTATTTTCTTTCTTAAAAACATGCCTTCCACAGAATTGAATTCAGCAAATTATCCATAAATTTCTTCTTTTAGTCTTGTATGGGTTGGCCATTGGTCCATATATCTCTACGTATAGTTCAACAGAAAGCAATTTTATCAATTAGCATGGTGGTAACATTGATTTTGGACATAAGGATGGTTGGGAGGTTCTGTTTTAACTTTCTGCCTTAGCAATATGAATAGGCAAGAGCCAACAGAATTTGACAAACCAGAATTTTAGGCTCAATCTTACAGTTTAAATATTTTATGTGTTCTGTTTAGATGACACAAAGTGATGTGAAGTATTTTCATTTGATCCTATGAATGATGAAAAGGTTTTGGTTTTCCTGAGACTTTAGGTAGGACCTAAGAATGTTTGCCAAGACATGCCTTGTAAATAAATCAGGTCTTTCTACAGGAGAAGTACATTAGAAAGATGGTCATTTAGAATTCACTGTTTCATTCAGAAAAGGAAAGAATTGAAAAGAAAAAGAAAGAATGAAAACAACAATGTGCGTATTAAATAACAGTGAACTCAATGAATAAATGCATCTAGTCATAATACTGTATATCTCTGGAGTGGAGAAACACACCTCTCTCTTTCTATTCATATTTGGAAAATATGTACTAATTTAAATCAGAGCATACATATGAAATATATAACCCTGCACAATGATTTATTATAATATTTAATTCTATTAGCAAATATTTATAGAGAAATCATAGTGAAAATTGAAAAAATTAAAATAGAACAAGTTAATGTTCTCAAATTATTCAGACTAGAATAAAATTGTTATTAATCTCAAGGTTAATAGCATTTATATGTTTGCATATGTATATGTATGATATTTTATTGAAAATATGGTGGTCTAATTTTTTTAATTATAGTGAGGTAACAGCTATGGTGATGCTCAATTTTGAAAGTAAATTATTTTTTTACTATTTTCTAAGCATTTCATTTAATCACTATTTAATCAGATGTGAGATATAGATATAGTCATGCTACATACTCCCACAAAGAAGGGCATTGTGACTCACAGAGAATAATCAATTTCTATGGTTCCATACCTAGTGAAATACAGGGACTTGTTGGATTCTAAAGATGAATGTACACATACACTCTTTCCCCCATCATACTCAGTAGTCACCAAGCAAGATTAGGGATGGCAGGCAAGGATAGGGTGATGGGGGCTGTCATTTGTCATCTCTAGTTTTCAGGCTAATTATTTTCTGGCTGTCATATTTTTTGAGGAAAGACGTTTTCTGGGTCAGTCTTTTGATGGTGATCTGAAAACAAATAACATATTTTGCTTTGAAACCTAAACTCAATACTCACTAGCTTAGATATGTAAGATAAGAATAATTATATGTGTGACTTTTTGTAATGTAAATTCAGTCATAATATTTCTGAAGTTGTAAAGGGTAGGCTATTTATCCTCCTTATTAGAAATCTTTTCGTTTCTAGCACCTGTTTAAAATACAAATCAGTTATTAATGCATTTAAGATAGAAATTAATAAAAATTCTAGTATTTGTTATATTCACTTGGTTCCTATTTTACTCCTAAGATTTAATTTTATATCTATATTCACTAATTAAAATTTATTTGAAAGCTCTAGTTTCTTTTCTTTTTGTGTGTGTGTTTGTGTACCTTCCTAAATACAGCCACAAGCCAAAAATGGTTATTTCCAGGGAAAGTGAAAATTGGCCTGAGTTTCTATAGCAGAAACCAATAATTTTATATGGAGAAGTTAGAGAACATAAGTATCAATCATTGTCCAAATGTCAACCTGGACACATGTTTATTTAATTATTTCTCTAATCAAATGTACAATAATATTTTACAAGTTAATATTTATGATGTTTTATGCATTCATTTAGCAAATCTTATGGAATATAAAGAAAATTAAGTATAAATTTTGCTTTCAAGTGAGTCACAGTTCAGAGGGTTGCAATGACAGTATTTTCTAATATTCAAAATCATATTTTAAATTACTTTTCTTTTCTCAGTCACATGATGTGAAGTCTAGTTCTTCTATATACAGATTGGAAGATGATCAAAACGGTAGGAAAATACTCACCCTTCCAAATCCTGTGGACAACTCCATCTCCATAAGAGGTGGAATACAGCCCAGTGCTTGGCAGTTGTCCGAAAATATCAACTGTATACTCGGGTCCAGCCAACTGCTGAAAGATAAGCAACCACCATTTTTACTCTGAATACATGATGACTTCTGGATAACGTAATGGAAACCCTTGCTTTCAAGATCATAGGATAAAGTGAGTTCTTTTTGAACTATAAAACCCTAAAGATGACTGAATACTAAAGAAATATTTTATTTCTAGAATTTAAAAATATTTTCTGCAGTAGAGAGATTCAAGCATTTTTCTATTCTCAAAGTACACATTCAAAACTGCATATTGTTATTTTATGGAGATGTTATGCCGAAAGGAAATAAGTGTTCAGGTGAGAAGTAATAAAATATACATATTCTAATTCTTAATGAAGAAAACGTTTTTGTTTCTTGTGTTGAAAGATTTCATTTAATTTCTTTTGTTAAAAACATATTCATATCTACCCAAAATAAAAGTGCCCATCTACCAAAATAAAGGTTTTTAATCAGAACTTTATTTAAATTTCTTTATTTCAGGATCTTCTGTCATTTTGAATTTGGTACAAAAATGACAACTTTCATCAGTAGTGTTAAGAGTCACTAGGAGACTTTTGTCCTTTGCTCTGTTAATATAGTGTATTACATTTATTGTTTTGTGTATTTGAACAGTCCCTGTATTCCTGGGATGAATCCTACTTTTTCAGGTAGTGTCATCTTGAAGAATTTCTGCATTTTATTTGCCAGGACTTTGTTGAGGTTTTTGCATCTATGTTCATTAGTGATATTAGCCTATAATTTTTTTTGATGGGTCTTTCTCAGCTTTTGATATCAAGGTGATGTTTGCTTCAAGGAATGAATTTGAGAGTATTGCTTCCTTTTCAATTTCAATGAAGAGTTTCAACAGAGTTAATAATAGATCTTCTCTAAATGTTTTGCAGAATTCAGCAGTGAAGCTATCAAGACTCAGGCTTTTCTTTGTTGCTAAGATTTTAATTATGTTTTCAATTTTGTTAATTGAGATTGGGTTGTTTAGTATTTTTAGATGTTTTTAATTCAACTTTTGTAATTTATATGAATCTAGAAAACTATTTATTCTGCGTTTTCCATCTTATTGGAGTACAGGTTCTCAAAGTATTATTATTATTATTATTGATGTTCCTCTGGATTTCCCCTGGGTCAGTTGTAATTTCACCATTTTCATGCCTTATTGCATGGATTTGGGCCTTTTCTCCCCTTTTTCTGATAAGGTTGATAAAGGATATATCAATTTTATTTATTCATTTGAAGAACCAAATTATTTTGTATCATTCTTTTAGTCTCCATAGCTCAGATTTATATTCTGATCTTTATAAATTCCTCCCTCATAAGGGTTTAAGGGTTTCTTTTGCTCTTCTTTTTCAAGAAGCTTTAGGTTCACCATTAGGTTTTTTATTTGAGCTCTATTTTTCTGAGTATTCACTGCTATGAATTTCCCTTGTAAGACTGCTTTTCTCATGTTCCATAAATTTCAGTATGTTGTGTTGGCATTGTTGTTTAATTGTTGAAACTGTCTATTTTTTTCTTTAACTTCCTCTGTGAATGATTGGTTTCTCAGGAGTGTATTATTCAATTCTGTGTATAAGAAGTTTTGGTATCATTTTGGTATCTTTTTCTACTGAGCTTCAATCATGACACTATGATCTGATAATATATAGGGGTTAACTTCAATTCCTTTGCACTTACTTAAATATGTTCTATGAGCTAGTATATGGCCTATTTTTGAGAAAGACCCATGTGCAACTGAAAAGAATGTGTATTCTGATTTTGTAGGGTGAAACACTGTTAACATCTGTTAAGTGCATTTGTTCAAGAGTTTGGTTAAGTTCTAGTATTTTGTTGTTGATTTTTTTTTGTCTAGTCCATCTTTTGTTTGTGCCACTGGGGTATTGCAGTCCCCTACTGCTACTGTATTAGTGATTATTTCATTTTTCATGTCTGTTAATATTTGTTTTATATAGTTGGGTGCACTAGTCTTTAGTACCTATGTATTTATGATTGTCATATACTCCTCTTGGGATGAACTGCTTATGAGGATGTATTGACCTTTCTTGTTTCTCTTAGTCTTAGTTTGAAATCCACTTTGTGTGCAAATACAATTGCTGGCCCTTATTTCTTTCAAGTTCCTGTCATATGGAATATTATTTTCCATCCATTAATTTCCATTCTATGAGTTGTTTTTTTAATTAAGTGTGATTCTTTTATGCAGCATGTTGTTGGATTTTGCTCCTTGAGTCATTATGCCAGTCTATTTATTTTTATTGGTGCATTAGGACCATTAAAATTTATCATTATAACTGATATCTATTGACTTGTCCTTGTCATAATCATTTCCTGTTGTTGGAGTCTTCTCTCTTTGCAGATGATTTCTTGCCTTGATTGATGGATTTATTTTATTGGACTTCATGAAGTTGTGGCCCTGATTGTTTTTTCCTAGGATATTGTTTAGAATTTTTGGAGTGCTTTTGTGGAATTCACTAAATTCCTCAGTTATTCTTTGTCATGAAATTCTCCATTGATTTTGAATGATGCTTTTGTAGGGTACATCAGTCTGGGTTGGAGATCAGTTTCTTTTGGAGCTTAAAATACTTCAATCTACACTGTTCTCAATCTGAAAGTTTGTGTTGAAAAGCCTGCTATGATTCTGATGGGCTTTCCTCTGTATGTGATTACTTTCCTTTGTTTAACTACTTTTAATATTTTTTTCTTCTGTTAGGTTTCTGGAATCTTGAATATTATATGTCTAGGCCTATTTTTTTTAATCATGGCTAATTGGTGTCTTATATGCATCAGTTATATGTATGTTAAATTACTTTCTCCTGCATGGGAAGTTTTCTGCCATAATTTCTGTGAACAAATTGTTTATGTTGTTTGCACTACTTCCTGCTTTTTCATTAACTCTGATCAGTTCTATGTTATTCTTTGAATCATCTAACCACTGTTGAATTAATTTCTCATAGGTCCTTGCTATTTTTAAGACATTTTTCTTTTTCTTATCACTAACCACACTTCTGTTTTCTATATAGATATTCTGTCCTCACATTGGCTCCTTCTGCTGTATACACCTTCAATGGAGTTTTTACTCACTTGAATATCCATTTGAATCTGTTTTATTGATTCCATTTCTTTTATATGTTGGGCCTTCGTGGATTCCATCATGTTTCTGACTGCCTCTATTTTTTAAAATCTGTGTCTACTGTACAGTTATTGATCATGTCTTTCATTATGGTCACTATCTCGGTTGTTATCTAAGAAATTATTTCTGATTTTTTTTCCAGATCCTTTTTCATTGCCAGTTCAGGGAGTCCAGGTGGTTGAGTTTTGGATTGTTCCATCTCTCCCCTGGATTTCCGTTTGATGATCAGAGAGAAGAGGTTTGCAACTTATTTAAGTGTCTTCTCATTTCTATCTTTTTGTTATTATTAAACTTTTTGTTTTAATTCCTGGGTTGTTACTCATAATTTGAGTATTAAAAGTATCTTTATTGGTAGCAGTTAGAGCCCTTTCAAAATGTATTCTTCTTGTATTGTCTTCCAGATGTAGTTGGATTTTGGGGTTTTGAGTCTGTAATGGCCCCTAAGCAATCTCAGTCTTGTTAGGAAGAACAACTGACAAGAACAATCCCATCACTTTGTCCAGAGTAATACAATCAGCTTCAACAATAGCATCAAACACAGCTTGGAAAATGACAAATTGTGATAGCTGTCATTCTGACACTTTTAACCCCTTGAGTTAGACTTAAATTTATATATTGATATGTTTATAGTAGATATACCCTTCAGTGTAGTGGCTTTATCCTCTGGAAAGAAGATTTAGAAAGAGCTAGGGGAGCACATGGAGAGAGGAGGAGAAGGAAAGGTTAGAAATAGGGCTAGAGAACATAGGAAGATGATGTGAACTTTTGGAAACTGGTGAAGATAGGAGGAAAAGAGAGAAAGAAAAAACAGAAACAACAGAAGAAACTAACAGCAACAGGGAATCTGGAAACTGTATTCACAAGAACAATCAAGAAATAAAGCCAGAATAAGACAAAGGAACAGAAAGGAGAGAAGTGAAGAAGAAGCAAGAAGAGAGAAAAGAAAAAATAAACACCAAGTTGATAAATCTCAGTGAACTATGGCTAGTTCACTGAGATTCAGCTTGGTTTCTGGCTGTGAAGCCAGAATCAGATTCCCTGACCTCCTGCAGGTTACAATTCTACATGGTTATACTACAGGTTTCAGCCACCCTACCCGTGTAGCAAGTCTAGGTTCAGTAGGAGGTGGTCTCAATAACTCACCAGGTGCTGTGGTCTGCTCTGTCTTCACTCTCTAGGTGGGCTTAAGTTATCAACAGCAAGCCTCAGAGAGTACTTTTTTTAATGCTGAACACTGTGTCACATTCCATAGCTCATAGGACTGACCTTTCTGTCCCCAGGTGTCTCTGTCACATGGATCTGGATCCCTGCACAGTGGCACAGGGCAGTCTTCACTCAACCTCATGGGTGTTGCAGTAGTGCTGCTGTCCTATAGTTGGTCCAAGAAACTTTTTTTTTTTTACAGGAACATCAACATGAATCCTTATTTTAATAGGGCACATGCTGTAGCACAAAGGGTCCAGTGAACAACCTGGAGATTTTTTAAGACAGAATAATATTCATCTCATTCACTTAGTGGATACTTTTGTTTTTGGAAAATATGATGGGCAGGATGAAGCCCTTTCTCTTTCCTTTCCCAAAGAAGTCCATGAACAAATCCCAGAAAACTAGGAATATATATTTTATTGTTTTACATGATTAAGAATTTTGATGATGAGAGATTAGTCTATATTAGGCAGATGGATCCAGTTTAATTTAATGAATCATTAAAATAAGGTGTCATAACAAAAGTCTGGTGATTCAGTAATTTTACCACGAAAGAAGAGTCAGAGTACTGGAACATGACTAACTTGGAGTGAAGAAAGGCAGTCTTGAGCCAAGGAATGATGGAGTCCTGTAGAAGCCAGATAGGTAAGGAAACAGATCATCCCATATAATTGAGATAGTAACAAAAATCTGGGGACATTTTGATTTTTAGACCAAAGTGTATCATGCTAGCTTCTGACCTATATAACTATATATTTTTTAAATAATTGTGAGTAATAATTTATTATAGCAGCAATAGAATGTTAATACATAGACTATCTTAATGAATCAAATAAGAACCAAGATTAACACAAGACAACTCAAGTCTCTTTCATTTCTCTTTCCTACTTAAGAGTATCTGAACCTGAGGAAAATTCATTTGCCCAGATTTTCTCCATCTATGACCTTCACATCTACTGGGGCTTTCCTGGAATAACTCAGTTCCTCCATTTCTTCTCAAATAAACAGATATAGATAGATAGATAGATAGATAGATAGATAGATAGATAGATAGATAGATAGACAAATGGACAGACAGGTAACAAATCTGTAAACTACAGTAATAAAATAATGCTATGATTGAATTGTCACTTTTATGCATTAATATCAATAATTTTTTCTTTATTTTCTCCTTTTCTTTTCCTCTATATTTTTCTTCCTTCAGTGTCCTGAGTTATTGCTAAGTGAGCTTTTTTTATAGAATCTGGTTCCATCTTTCCTGTTGCCTTCACACATGCTGAGGAAGAGATTAATCTGGAAGCCTCTGGGAGTGGCCATGTATTATTTGCTTAGCATTCTTTCCACATTGGTTACCTTGCATGTAAATGCCCATGGACTCAGGATTATCTTTCCTCATCATATGCAACTTCCTCTCTCTCTTTCTGTGCCCCCCAACTTTAGTGCTAGGGATTGAACCCTGCACTTATAGATGTAGTGAGATACATCATTATGCTTTTAAATTTTTTTTTAAATTTTGAAACAGGGTCTCAGTAAGCCCCTAAGTTGTTTGGACTAGGTTTGACTTACAGTCCTCTTGCCTCAGCCTCCCAGAGTGCTGAGATTATATCTGTGTAGCACCATGCAAGCTACTTCTCTCCTTTTTTCAGCTAATAATCTAAATCTCTAAAAGCCAAGAACCTTTGAATACAGTAATCCTTTTTTGCCCAATCATGGATATTTCAGCACTTTGTTTTTACCTTGTTAGATATGACATCATCTTGGATTCTCTCCACAGCAGCCAGCCAAAGTGCAATATCATGCGTTGTTTCAATCTCATTGAAAAACCTTAAGGAAATGCTTGTGCTGCCTGCCTTTGATAACTAATTCCTCCCTGTTCCTTTTCAGTTCAATGGTTTGAACTTTCAGAGACAATGAAATTCCCTTCCTTCCTATAATTAAACCTGACATAAATTCTCAGCTTCCCATAACATATGTAGAGTACAAAGGGCTACAGAATAAGAAATTTTAATGCTGAGAGCATTCTGAGCACAGTAGTGTTATTTTTCAAGATAACTTCATTGAGGCCTCAGCCCATGAGGTTTGTTACAAGGGCTAAGTCATATTTTAAAAGCACATTGTGAAAAGACTGAAAATTAATTTAGAATGCTAATACTCGATTCCAGTACCAACAAAAACAGTAACACCAAATATTAGTTTCATTACCAATTGTTTCTTATTTTCTCTCTACTCAAATTTTTTACTCCTTATATTCTTTAGCCTATTTGCCCACACTCCACAGAAAATGTGCCTTCATTATTCCATGTTTACATCATGCCTTTCCACTTCTAATCATGAAGACAAACTTAGCCTCTTGCACTGTACTCTACCTTGCTTTTATAAGGACCTGACCTCTCTTGCTTGTTCTTGATATCCACATCAACATGTAATCCAGTACTCAGCTCAGATGGACCCAAATCTTAGGCATGCAGATGTATGTGTTTGAACCAGTCAGAAGAGTGACTGGCTGATTGGAATAATCAATACATATGTATTTTCTTAGATACTGGGTAAAACAGAAGCCCACAGAAGAAACAGAAAAGTACAGGTCACTTCCTTCCAAAGACAGTTTCACAGGTGGTGATGGCTGAGGTCTATATACAGTAGGCCAATTCAGCAGAAACACACTCTGTTTTACTCATGGAGAATTTCAACCCCTGACACTCCTCAAAGTAGCTCCTGTGCTGTGTTGCCAATTCAACAATATCAAATGCAACTTGAGCTCAAGTCATAATCTATGTGCAGTTTTTTTTCCTCATCTCATTTTTAAAATCATTATAACCATTGGTACATCATCATGAATTGCTATGGCCTCCCTCCTGCTTTCACAATTCTCCTGTGAGATAGCCACTATTTCAAATGTTGCACACTGTTGAAACATCGTTGAAACCCCACAATAAAGTGAATTCTTTTTTCCCACTGCATCATAGGATGTAGTATTCATCTAAATTAGGTTGTTCCCAGGTGATAATTGACAAATTTGCCTTTGTAGTAATCTTCTGTCTTTTTGCAGAAGAAAAAGTATTAGCAAAGGATAGCTAAAATAGGAGGGAAACTTGAAGAAACTACTTTTCAGAAACAAAATTTGGATCCTGAATTACACCATCTTTCATGGGATGCTTTTGTGAAGCTATGTCAATTTCCAACCCGTAGGTGAAGTTCTCCCAAAGTTTCATGAACTCCTGGTAGTTGCTGAGATTATATCTGTGTAGCACCATGCAAGCTACTTCTCTCCTTTTTTCAGCTAATAATCTAAATCTCTAAAAGCCAAGAACCTTTGAATACAGTAATCCTTTTTTGCCCAATCATGGATATTTCAGCACTTTGTTTTTACCTTGTTAGATATGACATCATCTTGGATTCTCTCCACAGCAGCCAGCCAAAGTGCAATATCATGCGTTGTTTCAATCTCATTGAAAAACCTTAAGGAAATGCTTGTGCTGCCTGCCTTTGATAACTAATTCCTCCCTGTTCCTTTTCAGTTCAATGGTTTGAACTTTCAGAGACAATGAAATTCCCTTCCTTCCTATAATTAAACCTGACATAAATTCTCAGCTTCCCATAACATATGTAGAGTACAAAGGGCTACAGAATAAGAAATTTTAATGCTGAGAGCATTCTGAGCACAGTAGTGTTATTTTTCAAGATAACTTCATTGAGGCCTCAGCCCATGAGGTTTGTTACAAGGGCTAAGTCATATTTTAAAAGCACATTGTGAAAAGACTGAAAATTAATTTAGAATGCTAATACTCGATTCCAGTACCAACAAAAACAGTAACACCAAATATTAGTTTCATTACCAATTGTTTCTTATTTTCTCTCTACTCAAATTTTTTACTCCTTATATTCTTTAGCCTATTTGCCCACACTCCACAGAAAATGTGCCTTCATTATTCCATGTTTACATCATGCCTTTCCACTTCTAATCATGAAGACAAACTTAGCCTCTTGCACTGTACTCTACCTTGCTTTTATAAGGACCTGACCTCTCTTGCTTGTTCTTGATATCCACATCAACATGTAATCCAGTACTCAGCTCAGATGGACCCAAATCTTAGGCATGCAGATGTATGTGTTTGAACCAGTCAGAAGAGTGACTGGCTGATTGGAATAATCAATACATATGTATTTTCTTAGATACTGGGTAAAACAGAAGCCCACAGAAGAAACAGAAAAGTACAGGTCACTTCCTTCCAAAGACAGTTTCACAGGTGGTGATGGCTGAGGTCTATATACAGTAGGCCAATTCAGCAGAAACACACTCTGTTTTACTCATGGAGAATTTCAACCCCTGACACTCCTCAAAGTAGCTCCTATGCTGTGTTGCCAATTCAACAATATCAAATGCAACTTGAGCTCAAGTCATAATCTATGTGCAGTTTTTTTTCCTCATCTCATTTTTAAAATCATTATAACCATTGGTACATCATCATGAATTGCTATGGCCTCCCTCCTGCTTTCACAATTCTCCTGTGAGATAGCCACTATTTCAAATGTTGCACACTGTTGAAACATCGTTGAAACCCCACAATAAAGTGAATTCTTTTTTCCCACTGCATCATAGGATGTAGTATTCATCTAAATTAGGTTGTTCCCAGGTGATAATTGACAAATTTGCCTTTGTAGTAATCTTCTGTCTTTTTGCAGAAGAAAAAGTATTAGCAAAGGATAGCTAAAATAGGAGGGAAACTTGAAGAAACTACTTTTCAGAAACAAAATTTGGATCCTGAATTACACCATCTTTCATGGGATGCTTTTGTGAAGCTATGTCAATTTCCAACCCGTAGGTGAAGTTCTCCCAAAGTTTCATGAACTCCTGGTAGTTGTCAATAATGCCAAAGTAAATATTTTATTTTATTTTATTTTATTTTATTTTATTTATTTTGCTTTTCTTATTTATACAGTGCCATAGCAGTTGTCAAAGCAGTTATGTATAGATTATCACAAATTGCTACTTATATAAATGTAGTTCAGCAAGGATTTTATGCCCAAGTAATACATATATTTTTATCACACAATTTTTCATCATAAAAAGCTTTGCATTTTTCAAAACACAAATAATAAAAGCTGAAAAAATTTTGCACAAAACAGCAACTGTACATAAATCTTCATAAGCCGAAAAATGCCAAAATTCCAAAAGTTAAAATAGTTATTTTTGTACAGAGTAGAAATTAAAATGTAAATAACTAGGCTATATTGCAGATTGATTGATTCTGTATCAATATATATATGTATATATATATCTATATATATATACACACACACACACACACACGTGTTTGTGTGTGTGTTGTATATTATATAATATATATTTAATTGTATCAGGTTATAGTTTCAGTACATAATAATTACATTAATCCTGGAGCATTCTCTTATGGATATAACCCATTTTAAAATGTATTTATGTTTATATTCTCCTCCTTTCCTGCCCATTTATATCCACTTATTGGTCCTCTTCCCATTTGCAAAACATCTGTTTTCTGTCTCTCATTATCTACACTTATTTTGCTACTTAATTTACATGGACCCTGAGGGCTCTTATATAAGAGAAATCATGTGATATTGAAGGTTGTGTTTCTGATTTATTTCACTTAACATTATTGTCTCGAGGTGCATAATAAGATGACATTTATGAACTATAAAATATTATTGCATGTGATCTTAACTCATACTTGATTTTGAACATCTTTAAATTTTACAATGTTATTTGATAGCAATCTTAAAAAGATCATCTTACATTTATGTAAATATTGCTTTGTCAAATATATTTATTTAATATTTGTGTAACTCATACTTTTGAAATTTCTTAATAAGAAGTGAAAGCTATCACAAGACAAAGAATAATGGCTACTCTCCTGGAGGTCTTGCCATTCTCCCAGGGACACAGAGAGCTTCAGATTCATTCATCAACTGAGTTGAAGCAGAAGACAGTTACCACACCAGCCAAAGCATCATTCCTCATTGTCATTAGGGACCCATTCATCAAAAAAGAACCTTTTGAAAAAAAGTCTGCAATCAAGCTTGACTTAGGAGTTTTTGAGAAATTCAATCACGCAGAAAAGAATATTTAGATGGTAATAACTTGTTTTTCTTTCTTCAAACCATAAATGGGGAAAATATCATGCTATATATTACATACCAAGCTATTAGAAACCACAAGCTATGAGGTTTCTACATTTAAGAAGTTGACCATTTTGTATTGTTAATATTTTAAAATAATTTTCAATAATACATGCATTTTTCATTTTTAATAAGTTCATGTCCTTGTGAGGGATGAGTGGATGTAAATACATATCTTACTCCCTTATCCATCCCCTTATCCTTCCATTGCTTGATCCTCTTTAAGAATGATCTGTCTCCCTACTTCCTAATATCTATCTTTTGTTTTGCACTTTATTTTGAGTCTATTTCATTGTGTGTGCACACATATTTGTATATTACAAAAGATCTGAAAGAAAAATGTGTTTCTTTTAATACAATTGACCACTGGAGTATTGAATTTTATAGTTTTATTTCTTTTTATTGTTCCAGTTTTTTAAAAACAAAATATCAGTCTTTAAAATTAAATTTAATAATGTAAGAGAAACATTTATTTTAGTTAGTATTTGCATTAAAATATATTATTTCCCTTTTTATGTTTCACATAAATTAGTCAAGGTAAATAATAAATGTAGTGTGTATATATATATATATATATACATATACACATTCATCTGTACAAATAAATTCAACATTAGAGTTATGTCATACATAGTTATATATATATACATATACACATTCATCTGTACAAATAAATTCAACATTAGAGTTATGAGTCATACATAGACTCTCTTGGAAAATAGTAATTTTTACTGTAGTGACAGGGGATTTTTTTCCATACAGTAATGTTTTACTCTACCTGAAATACTTTGAGACAGAAGAAGAAAAATCTCATGACATCAAAATGATTTTTCACTTCATTAAATCTATCAGAATATATTGTAAATGTGTCAGCATAGACAGAAACAATTTAGTATAAAATATTTGTAAAATATTAAGAAGCATTCAGTTTAATACACAGCTACCTCCCCCTGTATACTGATGATCAGATTCTGCTGCAAAGATAAAACTAGATTAAGAGCAGAGCCTGTTCAGGAGGCACAAGCATGTTTTACATCAGGTCCACAGTAGGTAAATACAGTGAAATAAACTTTCCACTGACCATGGCACTCCAGGTTTGAAAAGGGTTGTTGAAAATGACTCTCAATGATCATCTTTTATTCAAAGTGGTACAATAGAATTTGAAATCTTGATATAAATGATCATCTTTGGTTCAAAATGATGCAATAGAATGTCGTGTCTTGGTTGCTTTTCATTTCTCATCTCCTTTCCAAATTCTACATCCCTGTGAATGTGTGCTCTGCCCCATTGCACCTCCTACTTCTCTGGGTGGTGACACAACAGGACCAAAAAAACATAGTAGAGGGTATTGGTTTCTTAATATGTTTTTATTTTATCAACATCTCTATTTGTATATATGCTCAAAGAGATAAATGAAGATGCAGCATACAAGGTGATGACATAAACGGAAAAGAAAGAGAATTCATTCATAATGACTATATGTCTTCCACTAGCTCTTTCCTCAGACCAATTGTATTAATTACCTGAAAATAGCCATGGAGACCAATTATTACTTAGGCCAAATCAGGGAGTGGTTTAAATTAGAGTTATTACTTAAGTTTAAAATGATGGAGAATATGTGGAATGCTGAATAAACTTAAACCTATATAAATTCTTCAATGACAGTGTAAATAGCATGCAAAAAATAAACTATTCTTTCAGTATTTGATACTATTAACCAATTCAGTCAAAAATTCGCTCATGTCATGAGTGAGTAAGTTAAACTAAGGAATCAGGAACTGTAGCTAAAAGCAGTTTTACTTTGATGAATAAAGTTTGCCTTAGGAGAAGGAACAGTTTAACTCTGCATGCTACATCAGGTTTAATGGCAATTAATTTACTGGAAAAATAGTTCATAAAGTGGAGTACCACTGTATCCATCAAAATCTTGGTAGAACTGTGTGCATAGTTTGGCTAAGTATTTAAAGATTTGGCCAAAATCAAGAAAAGTATATTGTGAGACTTCATTGGTCATATAAAATTTACTCTGAAGAGTTCATTATATTTTACTACTTTAGTAATTGTGTCATCTTATTCTTTCTTTATATCAGAAAAACTGTAATAAACTTACATGTATGTAAAAGTGTGAAGACTGTTTTCAAACTTAGTAAGCATTTTCCAGGACAAAACTGCACATGGACATTTACAGTGTGTGTAACTTTTATTGAATCTGTTTTTTTGGGGGGGCACAGATAGCAAACTATATCACTTTCCACTGGCAATAGCACTCCAGGTTTGAAAAGGGTTGTTGAAAATCTCTCTTAATGATCATCTTTTATTGAAAGAATGCAATACAATTTGGAATCTTGATCTAAATGATCAAAGTGATGCAATAGAATTTGGTCATGACACCGCACTATTGCCCAACCTGAAATACTACTTTGTTCTTGACAGTTCCAGAATCATATATTGAAAATCATCTACTAATATTTAATATTTGAATATTAAGTTTAATATTTGAATGTTTATTTCATCATTCATATATTTTTCTTCATGCTTGTCCTTTCCAAAGTGATACATACTTTTCTCTTCGTCATATGTGATTTTTCATTTTCTTTGTTGAAAGTAAATCTTTCACTTGCCTTCATCATATTCATCATTTTTGCTGTATGCTTTGAAATTACAAAGTATTCAAATCTTTTTTCCTCCATTTACCTTATGAAGGTATTTTCTTAAAATTTCCTCTAGAAAAAGTATTTTTTTATGCTTCATTTTGGTCTGAAATACATTAGCAATCATTCCATTTAGCTGTATTACACAGGAAGTCTTTTCCATCCTTTTCCGTAGAACACTCTACACTTTCCCCATCCATTCATGGTGCTAAATACATGACACATTAAAGTTCCAAATATCTATGCTTCTCCCTGTGTTCTACTCTGCCCATTTCATCTATTTGTCCTCACACTGGCACTGAGAGCTCTTTATATTTTATTGCCTTAGTAATACTGCTTTATTATTATCAATTTATACCATATTTTAGCATCTGCCAGAGAAAGTTTTCTCCCTCAACCCTTATGTATCAAAATCTTGATATATGCACAAGGAAATTGGAAAATTGCACCAAATGAGCAGAGACAGTGCTATCAGACAACTGGAGACAGACCTTCAGAGAATAGTGCCTATATCCTGATCACTGCTCAATCTACAAAGGCTTCCAGTCTGGTGAACATTATATTATCCCATATATATTCAGACAGTTATAAATTATTCTCTGGTTGTTATAAGTCAAAGGGATGATTTTATAAAAAGAAGCTAAAGTCATTGTAAGTAAAATGCAGATTTTATGCACACATATCTCCTATACTCAATGTGTATTCAATTATGTGTTTTCACCTATATGTGTATACACACACATATATTTTTTTTCCTTTCTACATAACAATTAATTAATATTTAACATGAATTTATATCTTGAAAGGATTTCTGTAATAGTATACCATTTCTCTTTTTAAAACATATATTGCTTGTGGTAGCTCAAAATCTTTGGTCACTCAGCTCACTGAAATATAAGATCTGTGTCTCTTCTCAGTCTGTATCATTCCATGCGATATTAACTGCCTGATATTGGTTGATGGTAACAACTTCGTATTTCTAGGTAAAACCATCTCTCCAGACCTACACTCAGGGATACAGCCATCTGGCCTCTCCAAAGCCTTAACATTGGCTCTAGTTCCTGTTTCATGAAACCTATTCCTAAACCTAGAAATGCAGGAACAAGACAAAATATAACTTAGGGATTATCATTTTCCTGTGAAATCATCACTAAATACTCATAATTTTACATCTTTAAAGCATCTCAGCTTTATAACAACAATGTCATACACATGTGCTTAGCTCATTGAAGCAATCTGTACTCACTACTCTCATCCCATCGACTTTTCTTACCTCTTTTTAACCCAGACTTTATCTTGCAGAAAGAATAATTTTTGGAAAATATAAATATAGCCAATAAATTCTCTATTTTATTAGTCTTAGAATAAAAATCAAAATTCATATAAATCTTGCATTGTCTGGCCCCTGCCTTCCTCTTTATGCTCATTTCATATTCATGTAACCTTGACTTTGCTTGTTTTTTTTCTTTCTTTCTGCCCCTGCCTTCCTCTTTATGCTCATTTCATATTCATGTAACCTTGACTTTGCTTGTTTTTTTTTCTTTCTTTCTCTTTCTTTCTTTCTCTTTCTTTCTTTCTTTCTTTCTTTCTTTCCTTTCTCTTCCTTTGTTTCTTATTTCCTTCCTTCTCTTCTTTTCTTTTTTTTTCTTCTTTCTTTCACTATGTTTTTGACACTGTCTCACTGTGCAGTTCAGGCTGGCCTTGAATTTACTATGTATCCAAGCTGGGCTCGAACTGAGGTAATCCCCTAACTTCAGCCTCCCAAGTGCTAGTATTATAGGTGTGACCCACTATGTTCAGCTGTCCTTCTATCTTTAAAAAATTTGTGAATGTAATTCTTATGGCTTGGCACAGCATTACTTATTATACCAGTAAATTCTTTTGTATCTTTTACACCTCAGCTAAGAAAAGCAGTGTCAAGAAAGCATTCCTTGAATCTAACCAAGCAAGTCATCTAAGCCTGCTATAGGCTGTCACATATCTCTGCTTCTGCATCATAGCATTTTATGCAACATGTAATCAACTTTAATGGGAAAATTGAATGTAATCTGTTTTTGGAAAGGCTAAAAATTCCACTGATGTAGACAAGCCTTGTGCTTTCCCTATTTTATTGTTTCTGTTGCCTGACACAAATAAAGCTTGAAAAATACTTATGAAATTAATAATTGTTATAGCAAAAACATTAAAAATTAATTTTATCACTGTTTGTAAATTATCCTTCAAATAACTAAAATTTGGAAAAGGTTTTACCACACTCTTCTGTTGTGGTACTTGAGCACAAGTTTCTATAAAAGCAGAAACAAGCAAGTTCCGTAATATTTTCGGATGCTCTGAGTTGCATATTATTTTTCAATGCAGTTCATGATATATTAATACCAAAGTGTTTAAAGATATGATTATTAATCATGTGTGGTTGATATGTACAAATATGTTGACAGTAAAAGGAAGAAAACAAACACCAAATTTAACCCAATTTAAAACAAATAACAAAAACTCAGGATTACGATCATATTAATCAAGAAATATCACAGAAAAGAATGAGTTCCCTAAATGGTTTCCTTATGTACATCTTCAGTGTGATTTAATTATAAAGGCACATTTCTAACAATTATTACAGGAGTGAGAGGGTTATATAAAAAGTAGGTATTTAGGAAAATTAAATAATCTACAATAATATCACTGAACGATTGAAGAAAACCTCAGCTTGATGCCATTTTGCAAATATCAAATGGGGAATAAAACCTCTGTTGTGCAGACATTTGCTTCTGTTCTAACTGCCTCGTAGGTGACTAAATAGGTGTCTGAAATCCAACTGAGTAATACCTTCATCCTGTTTTAAAAAATAATGACTTTCATTTTTATCTTCCAAATATTTCATATATTTCTCCCTAGTAAACTTTAATCCTCAACAATACAGAAAAAGTGACACCAAAAAAGAGGTCAGGGGACAAATTCTTGTTGATTGAAGCTAATATTTTGTGGAATCACATTAATAAAAAATTTGTAGAGTTCAGGAAGTAGCTTGAGCAACTGAAAAAGTCATTGACAGCTTGCTCAGCTGGATGAAAAAAAGTCAACAAAAAAATATCAGAATTGTACTTACCATCAAACAAATAACTTGTCTATAGAGCATTCTACCCAATAACAATAGAATACACATTCACCTCAACAACACATGAGTTTCTCTGTAATAGGCCATGCACTAACCCATAAAGTATGGTAAAATAAAATCAAAAGTATCATAATGCATGTCATTAAATCTCAGTGTGGTGAAACTAGAAATCAATGGCAATATGAGCCACAGAAAATATGCAATAATATGGAGATTAAATAATACACTCTTGAATACTCAAAGAAGAAGTTCCTAGAATAAAATGACAGTTCCAGGAAACAGAATCCATAGGAGACAAAAAAAATAATCTATCTGAAAAGAGAAGTTTACAGTTTAAATGACTACATCAGAGCAGAGTGAACCCAAATAAACAATTTAAAGATTCACTTTGTCCTGGAAAAACAAGTACAATCTAAATCCAAAGCTAATACAAGAAAAGAATTTATAAATGTCAGAATGGAAAATATTAAAATTTAGACTAAAATAAATACAAAGAATTAATGAAATAAAGAGGTTGTTCCTGAATGAAAATAAACAAAACAAAGAAATTCTTAGTTAGTCTTTTAAAAGAAGGAAACAAAAGACCAAATTCAATGAAAAATAGAACTGAAAAAGGAAAATCACAAAGAAAACTTGCAAAATTAAGAAAATTATTAGGACTTACTTTGAAAACCTGTCCTCTAATAAATAAGAAAACTTAGAAGAAATGGATAGATTTCTAGATACACATGAATTAAGAAACTGAACAAAAATATAAAAAATTCTGAACAGTCTAATATTAGGCAGAAAATTGAGAAAGTAATAAAATATATAAAAGTTATGAATTCAGCACTGTACTATAAAAGAATCTCTGAGAAAATATAACACTAATAAGCTCAAACTCTTAATGAAACTTAAAGTAAATGAATTCTGCCAAACATTTGCATGGATTCTAAGATTACTTTGAAATAAAACCTGGTGAGGATCCAATTAAAAGAGGAAACTATGGGGCAATCTCTGTTTTGATTATAGAATCAAAAATCTTCAACATTATACTGGCAGACTGAAAAGAAGAAATTGTTAGAAAAGACCATACTTGTTGACTAAATGGATTTTTCCTAATAATGCAAGGATGATTTGACATACACAAATCAATAAATGGAATACATCAAATAAACAGAAGTATAAAAGATAACATGATTATCTCAATAAATATAGAAAAAGAATGATGACAAAGTCCAACATTCACTCATAATAAAGACTTTGAAGAAACTATTTATAGAAGGACTGTATTGGAATTGGATAAAAGCCATTTAAAATAAATCTACCTCCACCATCATATTAAATGAGAAAATATGAAGCTTTTCCTCTAAAACAAGAATAAGAAAAAACTGTCCACTATTAGCAAGAAACAGGGTGACGTGACACTTTACATAGAAGATCCAACAAATTCTACCAAAAGACTATTATAACTAATAATCAAATCCAACAAGACAGCAAGATACAAAATAAACACACAAAATTAATAGTTTTCCTGTACACCAAAAATGAAGCCACTAAGAAATTTGGAAAACAATATCATTCATAATATCTTAAAGAAAAATTCAGCATTTATGAATTAATCTAACAAGGAAGTGAAAGATCTCTGTAATGAAAAGTATAGCACTATGAAGAAGCAGATGGAAGAATACATCAGAAATTGTATAGATATCACCTGTGCCAGGATCCATAGAACCAGTATTGGCCATACTAACAAAACCTATGCACAGATTTAATGCAATCACAGTCAAAATACTCATAGCCTTCCTCATAGAACTATGTAAAACAATTCTAAGATTATACAGAATCAGAAAAAAACTAGACTAGCAATACAAAACTAGTCAAGAAGAACAAAGCAGGAGACATCACAATCCTGGTGTCTGATTTATATCACAAAGCTACAGTGACAAAAACATCATGGTTTTATCCCCAAAACAGATATGCAGTTCAATGGAACAGAATAGAAGATGCCAAAACAACCTCAGCCAAGTTTAGCCATTTGATCTTTAACAATAGGGCCAAAAATATATGCTGGAGAAAAAAAACCGTTTTTAATAATTGGTGATGAGAAGACTGGCTGTAAATGTGCAGAATATTTCTTTCACCATTTGCTAACCTAAAAGAAAAATTCAACAAATACCTAAATACTAGAATAAAAACAATCCCTGCAAGATAAAATAGATGAAGCTCTTGAAGATGTAAGCACATACAAAGACTTTCTGGGCACAACACCAATCACACAAGAAATAACACCAAAAATCAACTAAGAGATTATATCAAATTAAAAATAATTTCACAGCAAAGGAAGCAGCCAATAGAGTGAAGAGATTATCTATCGAACTGGAAAATATTTGCCAACTACTCCTCAGACAAGTAATATCTAGAATATGGGAAGAAATAAAAGAATTGGATCCTGCAAAATAAAAGACAATAAATAATGAAAAATTGAAATGAATGGACACTTTTCAATAAAAGTATAAATTACCAATAAATATATGAAAAATGTTCAATATCTCCTTCTGTTAGAGAAATGGTACAAAATAATGCTACACTGAACTCCATCTTATTCCAGGAAGAATGAAATAAATAATAATTTTTTAAAATAACTTAAAAAAACAATTGCTGGCAAGGCTGTGGGGAAAAGACATTGTGGGTGGGAATATAAACTATCAAAACCACTATGGAAATAAGCATGGAGATTTCTAAAAGAAAAGAAACAGAAGTTCCATTCAACCCAGTCTCCTTTCTGTGTCTTCTGAAAGAGAGACATCACGTTGCAGTGATATATACAGCACAACTCACAGTAGCTAAATTTTGAAAGTGATCTATATATCCTTCAAAGGATGAATGGATAAAGAAAATGTAGCATTTATATACACTGTAGTATTACTATGCCATAAGGAAGGATAAATTTGACTTATTGGTAGGAAAATAGGTGCAAATTTTTACAATAATATTAAATTAAATAAATCAGATCTAGAGCTTAAATATCATATTGCTTCTTTTTTTTAGAAACATAAAACAAATAATTTAAAGAGAAAACTAAAAGATAACCGGAAATATGAAGATGGAGTTGTAAAATTGAAAGGAATCTAGAGATGGATAGAAGAGTGAGAGAGGCATGAGAAAATAAAAATAATTAATAGGTGTCATGTACATGTACCAGCACCCTAGCATGAATGGAATCATTATAAACAACAAACATATACTAATAAAAATAAAATAAATTTTAAAGAAAAAAGTACGCCTACTTGATAACCAAAAGAATAGAAAAATTTTAAACATCAAATTTTTTTTTAAAAAAGCAAAAAAAAAAAAAAAGAAAGAAAAAACAAAACAAAAGGTTAATTCTTGAGAACACAAATAAGACTTGAATCAGCAAAATATACTCAGGACTTATCACTTAATACCCAGAAAGGAGGCAGAGTGTAATCCCAGAGGACTTTGATGAAGTACAATCAGAGTTTCTTTAACAAACAAAGCTGAAAATAGAAATTCTTATGAGAGCAAATTCTGCAATATGTGATTTTCACACTAAGTTTAGAAAAGATCAGAAACCAATTAGATGAATATAAGCAATAAAGAATTGGAATTTATTTTTCTGAACACATGAAGCCTTCCTGTTAAGTACTTTGATATTTCTTTTTCCAAGCCATTTAAAAATTGTTAATTTGACTTTCCTGTTTAGATAAATGTGAATGAATAATTTGCAAGTCTCGTATAGCTAAAGTTTTCTATTTGTATTTCACTGTTTTCCAGGGGTCATTGCATTTCTTAATCCATCTGTTTTTATGGTTGATCATTACTTACCTGAAATTTATTTTATTTTTATTTTGACATAAATGTAATTACTGTGTAGATGTGAGAAATGAGGAGGGGGGGGAGAGAGAGAGAGAGAGAGAGAGAGATGCGCTGTACCACTCGCTGAGCTTCTTCTGGTGACAATACTCTGCCTAACTGTAGTACAGTATTAATACAGGAAATAGCTCCCAATGTGCTAGATGTCACATATGCCAAGTTCGTGTCCTTGAAAGAATGAATTCCAAAGAACAAATAAGATTGAGAATAAGAAAGCTTATTGAGAGACAGCTCCTGAGAGACAGGTGGGTGCAGAAAGTGGGTTGCCACTGGGGTCCTTTGTCAGGGGTAATTTATACAGCAAAGTCATAATGTGGCTACACGATAGGTCAAGCTACAATGAACCTGTAGAATCACATGTATAGCTGCTTAGCTAATATTGATCCAACAGGGAAGCAGGTGATGTTGCAGCAAGGGCACACCTAGAAAGAAGAAAGGCATTTTGGGAAGGGATGTGCCTGGACATCTGCTAAACCCACCTGGGGCACAGATGACTATCTGGATTTTCTGGACCAGGTGGTGCTAATTATAGTATAAGTTCAAATTACTGTTTATCCCTTAGAGTCATGAAGGCCTAGCCATGGCATCTTTATCTTGAGCCCTTGCATTCTTCAGATGCACCTCTCACAGCAATTCTTATTTATTTACTTACTTACTTATTTGTTTATTTATTTATTTATTTATTTATTTATTTATTTATTTATTTATGTTTGCTGACTCATTTGAGACCCTAGCCCCTCTCTGACTGTGTAGTAATTTATGGATGGTGGTTAAGAGCTCTTGGGGATGTTTAGTCAGAAGGAAAATGTGAAGATTTAAGATTTATAATCTATTCCTATTTTTCTGAGAGTGTTTAAAAATGAATGGGAATTTAAACTTTCAAATGAATCTTATGCATCAATTTGTATAATATGACTCTCCTTCCTTAAAATTTTCATTTGATGACATCTATTAATTTACTGTCTAATACCCAAGAAGCCTTGGCTTCTTATAATAAACTCCAAATTCACCATGGTATATTATGATATTTAGATACTGCTGAATTGTATTTGCTACTATTCTAAGAATATTATATTCCTATGCACCACAATCAGAGACTTTGTTGTTGTTATATTTACTCTCCAGACAATGGCTCATTATGTGTGTGTCTCTTGATCCTACCTTGTGCTCCCTCCTTCCTCTATCCTGCAAGTCCTGTTTTTATATAAAGCAATATCATTTTTGTTTTCTCCATCTTCCTACAAATAACTTCCACTTATCTTTTTAAAACTATTGCCTACTCAGATTTAAAAATCTTATGTCAGACACAGAAAACTTCTGAAAATTCTCTGACTAGACAGTTTTGCTCCAAAAGGGACATATATTTTTGAGGTCATGGAATGTTCAAAACTGCATATTTATTACTTTTTGCATTAGCCAGTTTATTTTGATTGTATTACAAAGATATACAAATTAAAGTTTCTCATTTATACAGAATATTTACAAAGTATTAGAACCAGTTCCTCCCTCTGCAATTGGTCATCACAGATAAACCCTCTAGTCCTTTATATAGCATAAAGGTTCACAAATGCTTTGTAAAGCATAAAGCAATTTACATACATATAAAACAAAGAATATGTTAAAGACTGTATTTTAATTTTTTTGTACCAGGGATTGAATTTATCACCTTATGCTTGCAAGAGAGGCACAGCGCCACTGAGTTAAGTCCCTTGCCCTGAACACTATATTTTAATTAGTATTTATTTCTTCTAATATATTTAAATTTTGTTCACTGTGTTTGGGTCATTTACTTGTTTCATATCATTAAACACCTGTTAAATAAATGGTTAAATATTTGGAGTGTATTTATATTACTATTCATGATAGAAAAAGTTCTGTAATGTGTTTCCCAGTTTCACTCAATGTGTTAAGAAATGAAAACAAAGAAAATGAAATTTAATAGAGCTCACAGTCTCAAATGCTGTCATTTATTTTACACATCGCTTTGGCTTAAGTAACTATGGAGCCAAAATGGCCTACTTTTCCATTCATTATCAAATAATAGAAGTTGTTGTGACCGGTTGGTACTATTGCCCTAACAGTAATATTCCGTTAGAGATTTATGAAAAAAAGAGAAAAGAAGAAATTGTCCCATTTATTCTTCCATCATGACTTTGCCTGTGTATCCAAAAACTGTCAACTCTCTTGTTTTATTTAAAGCAGAAAAGGTACACATACTTATAGGTAAAGGATGAACTGTGAATTTCCCTGACAGGAAATAGTCTAGAATTTCAGAAACTGCAGAGATTAAAAGATACAGATAAATATTTATAAATGTAAACTCAACTGTAGTGAACAGAACTCTCAAGAAGAAATTTCTGCTCAATATTTTCTTCTTTATAAAGTCAGGCTACTCCTTGAAGCTTAGATCTAAGAATGAAAATTACTTTCACTCCAGCATATTTCCTGGTTTTCTTGTACTTTCTGGAAATGGACTTTAAAATATTGGTAAAAGAAATTTTCAATAACTTTTCTCCTAACTAATGGTGTCTTTTTTCCTTTTAACTCTATTTAATCTGTTATATTTGCAAGTATAACAATGTGTGGTAAGTTCAAACATTAAAAGTGTAAATTGACTTTAATTTAAGTATTAATATGTGTGTGTGTCAAATAGAAGTGGTAATATAATTAAAATTTGTTAACATATTGTAGGAGTTGTAAGTAATTTAGGCAAAGTTCTGCACTGTCCACATATATTTTTTCTATTTCAGTGCTAGTCTGTTTTATCCCAAATTCAGCACAATTCTGACTAAATTCTAGGTCTCTTAAATATTCATTAAGGAAGAAATCACTAAAACAATAAAATGTTACCACTAGAAAATATAGGGAAGTAGTTTCATGTATATATTGCCTTTATATAACACAAAATAGAAATACTCTCACAGATTCAAACTCTGAAAAAGCCAATTTGATTAGAGTATGGAACCTAGGAAAAAATTTGACTATTTACCCCCAACAAAATATGGGGAGGAAAGAGAATAAAATAAAAGGCAATGAGTACAGAAAAAATATAATAATTCATTTGAAATATGAGTAGAAGAGAATCTAGGAATCCATGGATTATCATCAAACACTAAAAGTGTAACACATCTTCCATGATAAGTAATTTTCAAATTCATACACAGACTGTGGAAAAGACCAAATAAATCAATGATATACAAATGGTCCTTTTTATTTAGAAATGCATTGCATTTAAGTGGTGCATAATAAATTATTGTAAACTTAACATGAGAGCAAAGGGCCCACATTGAACATGAGAATCTTTAAAAAAGATTATTACAAAATTTGGCCTCTAAGTACTCAGCAAACACTCTAAGAATGTTAAGGAGGACCTATCTTTCTGTGCCTTCCTCAGGTGTGATTGCATCACACTGGAACTATGGTGGGTAGAACAGAGAAATAAGTCTTGTCACATTTTTTCCTAGTAAATTTTAGGCTGTATCTAAAGCATTCATTTTTACATCATGGATTTCCTGCTTTTCACCTATTCAAATATTAGGGATTCTTTTTTCACTGATACTAACCATGTTTAATTAGTGCATGCCAAATGTATGGGGTCATCTACCCTTGCATTCTGTGTGGTAGGGAAAGATAATAAATAAAATCTATGTACTGTGTTATACAAATGTAAATGTTATAAACTGAAATAATTGACAGGATGGAGTCTATCATTTGCCAAATAAATACACCCACTTACACCCCCACACCCCCCCAAATACAATTTTATTTTTCAAAGTGATCTAGAAAGTGAAGATAAAATTTAGCAGCTTTCCCAGGAAGCTAAGGCCATTTGGACAGGGAACTCAGTTCCCAGTAACGAAAGTGTTAACTTGAGGAGTAAAAGGGAAAGAAATGTTCCAGTACACCACACTTCTTCTCTACATGACTCATCTCCTTTGTAGAAAGTGCAGGCAGTTAAGGTCAGACATTCCTCAAATGTGCTGGGTCCAAGAGAGCAGCCCATTTTCATATATGCAAGAGAAACTCTGCTAAGTAATGTTAACTCTGACACTGGATAAAACAAACAAAAAACAGCAAAATGGCATGATTTGGATGATAATATCTTGAACTCAAGCTTTGTGTCAGGAGTGCATGAAATTCTTAGAGTCTTAATTTATGTGTGTAGGTGAAAGAAAATACTTGGAAATATTAAGGCAAAGAATAGCAAATTTGAGTAGTGCAATCAACTATTAGTTCCTCCTTGTCACCCAATAATACATATGATTGGTGCAATTCTTTCTTGGGAGGAGCACATTGCCATGCATATTTGATTTGGGGCTTAGCAGTGTTATACTCTGGCCTGATGTTAAATACTGTATAGCTGCTGCATTGAGTACTTAACAATGGGAAAACATTTGCAACCACACTGAAGACATGCAGAGCTACAGTCTATCTTGAGTCCCTATAATAAAATAAATACATATTTATTTTTAAGAGGATTTTGATATATGGCTTTGCTATTAGCAACTGCTACCTAATGTATCATAATACAAAAAGGGAAATATTCTAAAATTAATTTAAGAGAAATAAAATTGAGTTCTTACAAATTCATGAGTTTTAAAGATTTCACTGAAATGTCCTAGAAACTAGCATTACAGTGGTGAAGATCATAACGTCAAGAGCTCAAATTATAGCATCTAGTAAAGTTTCCTCACATTAAACACCTAAATCTGAAGAAATGGATAAATTCTGCTCTGAGAAACAGCTAAATTCTGCAAAGTGTAATAAGAGGCTGGGACAAAGTGATACAAAGAAGCAGTTGCTTTATAATGCGCAGGAGAGGAACATTCAGTTAGTAGCATTTCAGGACAACTTGAAAGAGTCATCACTCTATAAGGCTGAAATTATGTGAAATTCAAACAAAAATAATAATTCGAGTTTACCAAAATCAATGAATCATTTAAAATAGATCAATTCATAATGATATTCAAGTAGAAAAATTAAATCCTATCAATAATTGTGTCCGATAGTCAATTCTTTTCTCAAAATACAAGGAATTCAACATGAGTTTATGCATCACTTCTGCCATTCTAGGAAAAAATGTATTAAAAGACAAGGGGAAGATTTAAAATTTGCCTGTTTGTTTTACTGTTTCTTTTTTAAGTAATGCAAACTAGAAAGGAGGAAATGAGTTCCTTAGGTCCTTAAAGATTCTGGCCGTGGAAGTTGAAGGATAGAAACATGGTTGCCATTGTTGTTTGAGTTTTCTACCTGCTATATTTGGCTATTAGTTTATTTATTTTACTAAATTCCCCAAAACATAATTATCACATTGCATCATATGGTATTATAGTGCATTTTATTAAAGTCATAATCTAAAGGAATGGAACAGTAACACGGGATAAAAGAAAATATTATGTTCTTGTCAAAGTTGAGAAATATTTATGATTAAATTACACTCATTTATGATTTTAGCCTGTTGTCTGGAATGATTACTAAATAATATAATTATTTTATATCCCCAAACAATATGTGTTTCACAATAAAGCTTTTGACTTCTAAAACTCCAGTTATATTCTACATATTCTTAGGAAAATTAAACATTTTATTATAATAATGGCCTTCAAAATATAATGAAAATACAATCAATAAGATTAAATTATAATCTTGTCTTCAACAACTTTCTTCAAAGACTAAATGTACATTTATTAAGTCACTGGTAAATCCTGTTTCCATTTACACTTTCGTTTGAGTGTCTCTAAATAAGATTTATACTTAATAACAGACCTTCTTTTGACCTTTCATGAATAAAAATAAGGTCTTGATTAAGTTCACTATTATTAACTCACTTATTACAATGTCTTTCATTATGAACACTAGAAAAAAATTTATCAATTAACATGAATATGATAATGTCTTCACTATTGGATCTCAGATATAAGATATCCAGTTTAAATATTCCAAAGATTTTATGCCATGATACCTCTTGAAGGACTTTCTTTTTAAACTTTTGATTTTTACATATAAAATTTGACAATATCTTCATTATAGCCAGCTACTTAGTCTCTAGTATTATCCTGATGCATTTGCTATTCACAATGTTGCTACAATACACAAAAATTCTTCATTTTCCCAGATGTCTGTACATACTGACCATTTTGCCACATTGTTTAATAGGGCAGATTTTTTCCTACATAGGGTTTTTTTTTAATGTGATGCTTAGTTACATGCGATCATGATCATTTTTCTGGGATCAAAGTTTACTAGATTACTTCCGGCAAGCAATAGGTTCATAATGTAGTCCTGTCAATGAGGTCTCTTTTCCCTCTTAGACACTGTGAATCCCAAATGAATAAAATAAGTTTCTTCATCAGTATTCATATTCTACAAAACATATTACTGCACTGTTTCTCTCTGTCAACTTCAGTATTCCTAAAAGGTGAATTCGTTATTGTAAAATAGTAGCACCCTAGGCTTTAACCTTGTACATTGATTATTTGTGTACACTCTGGTCATATAATCTGATCAGTTTGGACTCACATTAATTTTGGCCCATCTTTTTAATAGTTTTCCCTACCTATATAAAATAGGTCTTGTTTTGTCCCCCACCAAATGATATAAAGTAAAAATCAATGGAATTTTGTATAAAGGTAAGAATTTGGTCATACTCATAGGTTTAGTTATTGAGTGGTACCAGAGCAACTTGGAGACTTTTATTATAGGCAAGTAACACAGCCCTGGATAGGACACTTGTCTCTGAAGATAGCAGATTTTATCATAGTCTAAAGTGAGAAATATGACATGCTCTTTCATGTCTTTTGATAAATCATGGACCTGTAGGCATTAATACATATCTGTAATTCCTGTTAATAGTCTTGGAGCCAATTTAGATGTTTTCTCAATATTAATCCCGATTTTCGCAAGTCCTTCAGTTTGTAAGTTGATGGCAATAGCAGAACAATGATATTATGAATGCTATCAAGTTGTGAAAGTTTAGTGGTTGTTGGAGTAGTTGTTTCTGTTAGTAGTCCCAGTCAAATATCACCTAAATTTGAAAGACTTAGCCTAAATACTTCATTACTATTGGAATCTTTTATTATGTTTAATCAAGAGATCAGTTCCTCTTATGTTTTGTATAATATTTTATTTATGGTTTTATTATCAAATCACATTAAATCATATATGTTAAATAACAGACAAAAAAGGAAGAATTCCCAGATTATCCAATAAATGTATGTCATAATTTGCATCCAGATGTCCCTCCACAGCCTTACGTACTCATAGATAGGACTTTGCGGAGGTGATTAGATGCTTCAGACTTGATGCTGATCGGTGAATTAGTCTCCCAATGAGTTTGTATAGCTAAGTGTGTTTTGGGGAGGTGGAGTCTGGTGCTTGGAGAAAGTAAGTGGGGGTGTGTCTGCCAAGGTGTATCTCCTCCTCCTACTTTGCTCTGTCTCCTGTTTCACATTGCCATTCCATGAACTGCTTCTCCTCTGCCACACCCCTCTACCAGGCCTCCTAGCATTTGAGCCAGGTGATTACAGATAGAAATCTCTGCAAACTGTGAGCCATAATAAACCTTTCCTCCTTTAACTTGTGGGTGTCAGTTATTTTGTCCTAGAGATAAGAAAAGTAACTAGGAAAACGTGGCAATATAAATTAGAAATCTGAATCTCTTTGAGGACTTTGCAATATTATATTACTAAGTTTTATTTATCATTTCCATATTTAGACATACTAAATATTGTGGAGGAAAAGAATGTAACATATCTTGCATGAGAATTTCACTTCACTGAAGTTACCACTGTTCTAAAGAGAAGCAGATCTGTGATACGTAAACAAGTTTTGTTGAAATGCCTTTATCTAGGAATAAGTATTTGGTAACAGAACAAAATGAAGAAAGAGTCTAGTGATAAAACAAATACTGAGGATTAACTGAGAACTCATGGATCCATCAGTGTAACTGTGCCATGATTAAGATCATATTAATAATTCAAAGGCATCTACTCTAAAAGTAAAGTGTGATTCATAAAAAGTATTTATCAGTCTCCTTGAAACAGTTTTGGAATCTCATTGCCACAAAGTGAAAATCTGGTTGCTTGTTTACTTATCTTTTATTAAGGTATATTTAAAAGTAATTCACTAGTAACATTAAATCCTATAATCTATTAATTCTTTTATAGTAAATGATGTGACAGTAGTAAGTATAATAAAGGAGTTAATTTCAATTAGATGATTGGACAGATAGATTAACAGGGAAATCAATATATATATATATATATATATATATACATATAAAACATATCCATATGTATATCATTACACTAAATTAATATCACCATATTAAATTGAAAATAGGTTTAATGTACATTGTAGTCTCTTTGAATTATGAGTACATACAATAAAATATGCTACACAAAATGTTCTAATAGAATAGTGTGGCCTAAGTGGAAGACAAATCATTTTTTAAAGATTTTTATAAATAATATAAAAGCTTTACATTTATGACAAATAAACATATGAGATCACAGATTATTTAAATACATTTTATAATTATTACATTTGCATAATGAAATCAATTTCAGTGAGTGCATTCTTAGTTAATTCATTAAAGTTACTTTGCAACTATTAAATGGAATTTTTCAATAAATAATATGTGA
>NW_022900942.1:14479556-14481991 GCF_012274545.1 Fukomys damarensis
GTGTGTGTGTGTGTGTGTGTGTGTGTGTGTGCGCATGCGTGTTTGTGTGTGTGTGTGTGTAAATATAATATCTATCTACCTACCTGACAAAGAATTATAGCTTTCTATACACATGGTGAAAATCCAATTCTGTGCTGTGTCAACATTGCTGCTTTACTATGTAAGCATAATTGCTAAAGATAGATACATCTGGTCTCCATCTCTGTTTACCAAGGGCTGGGATTACAGGCATGCACCACCACATCCAGTTTAAAACTACATATTCTGAAATGTACTTTTGAAGTATATTTTATGTCAGCTTTATTTCATTGATGAAGAACAGTTATCTCTGACATATGCAATTTTACAAAGCAAAAGAGATGATATCAGGAATAACTATATTAAAATGCAAGAGGGGCGGGCAATTTAGCCTAGTGTTTCTGGTGCCTGCCTCACAAGTGGAAGGACCTGAGTTCGATCCCTGCTACCAAAAAATAAAAATAAATAAATAAAGGAATAACAAAATGCAAGAGCTTTTTTCACTCTGTTTTGTTAGAATTAAATAAGTATACAGAATAATTTTGCAATTGTTCTTCACAAAGAAAATATATTTTTTCTGATAAATATTATATAGTAATGCAGAATGCTTAGCAAACTCCAGTATAGATTTCAAACAGACTGTGCAAAATAGTAATGTTGTATTTAAGAACATGTTAACCAAACCAAAGATTTATTCTAATAAATAAAAATGTTGTTAAGATTAAAATTGTATTTGTTTTCTGCTCTGCTCTTCTGTGCCATTTACACAAAAGTCTTCATTTTTCACTCTTGATCATGTTATCTTAATAAAAATAAAGAGATGAGGCTGAAACTCAATCCATCCAACCATATATTTGGAAAGATTATGTGAGAGTGACTATGAATGGAGATGCTCCACCAAAAGCTAAGTGTCTTTCTTTGATAATGGTATTGGGAACAACTAATGACAGCACTCATTTAGTTTCTCAACCTAAACATGACTTGACTTAAAAAAAAATCTGGAGTCTGACTGTGTTTTTCTTAAATATAGAAATTCTGAACAATCACACATGCTTAAATACACCACTTTAAGATTACATTACTCTCCAATAGCACAATTATAAGCTGGTTGTTTTATTATTTATTATCCAATAGTAGTACTTCTAAAATCATACCCTTATCAGAAATACATTAGGCAGTAGACCACTTTCCTTTTATATTTGTTTGTGCATTAAATTGCATCATTTTATTCTCAGCACTGAAAATGTTGCATTTTTACATTAATGCCTCCTGTTTATAACTAATTTATGGATCAAGAGGCAAGTGGAATAATACTATAAATATTGGAAACTGTATTGAGATAGTTACATCCTGACAATATTTAGTCTCCCTACTATTTTTCGTTCTCATTCATCTATTCCACTTTCAATAAAACTGCTGTCAATCTATGAATGACAAAACAAGGGCAAATGAAGAATCATTAAGCAGGAGGGAGAGAGACACAGATGGATATATGCAATATCTTTCCCATCGCTAGAGGAGTCTTCGCCTGAAAGAGGAAGTGAATACAGTTAATGCTTGTTTCCCAGCAGGAGAGAACTATTACGTTGGGGTCAAAATTTAAAATCTGGGGGGAAGGAGATATAAAATAATACATTTAGGATAATGAAAACAAAGTGTTAAATGATAAAGTTATTCAATTCAAATTTTAAAAATAGTATCCTATCTTTTGTATCTTGGAAATAGATAGAAATAAATAGAAGGTAAAAGTAGTATTATAAAATCTTTTTGCTTTAAACCAAACTCTGAGAGTTTTCAAACTGGAAGGACTGTGCTTAGATACAATTTTCACTGCATTTACACTCAGACATTTACCTTTTATTCTATAATGAGTTGACATGTTGATTTATTATCAAATTATTACATTTTTCTCCTCATTTCTAACACTGCCCACAAACTTGCCCGTTTTTGCGTACTTGTGATTAGTATATTCACCATTGCAAAAAGTTTACTTAAATGTGGAAGCAAGAATGTGTTTTTAGAAAGGCTGCATATATCTTTCACCTATGCATATATCTTAAAATTCAACAATTATTTAATTCATAGGTCTTCCAGGAGAAAAAAGAAATATGAATTGTTTTAAATGATAATATTTGAAATCATTATTTAAAAATGTATTTTTCACTGGAGAAGGTTTTTTTCTAGAGGAAATTGGGCAAAATTTGGACATATACATGGGAGTCACAGTTGCTGAGACCACTGCTACAACTGTCTAGAGCACAGGTTGCAGGAGTGCTTTTGGGACACAGGCCAGCAACTTCAACAACATCAGCAAAATATCAAGAAATCAAAATTGGGACAACCTGATTTTGATGACATTTTCATGGCAATTCCAGAAGTAATGGACTAATCACAATTTACAAAAATAATGCAGGAAT
>NW_022900942.1:14482736-14489929 GCF_012274545.1 Fukomys damarensis
GCACTACTGTATTTGATAATGCTTCAGATAATTTACACTCAATATTTATCGAATGACTAAAGTAAAATCACTTCCTACAATAGCATCATCATAAGAAATTGATTTCAAAATTTGAATCTAATAAATGACAATGATGTAAAAATGCAAGCCCCGGTAATTGTAACCCTACTTTAAAATGGCAGCTTGATTATTAATCGGGTTACATTGGGCAGTGAAAAAAGGCCGCTATAGAATTGCTAGGATACAGTTTGTCTCTCCATTAAGTTTTACCAGCTGCAAAATGGCCCTTATAGAATAGCTAGGAATACAGTTTGTCTATCCATTAAGTTTTATTGGCTATGTTTCCTCCCCAAATACATTGAGAATGTTTAATCCATTTTTGGAAGCAAATGATTTACTTATAATACTAAAAAACATTTAGAAATTCATGTGATTTTGGAAACATATGAAAATTTTAAATGGAAGCAGTATTTCTATACCACTGGATGCTTTTCCCTCCACATTTATTTTTCATACTGTGTGGGTATATTTTATAAACTATAATCGTATCATGAAATGTTTAAACATATTATTGTAAAAAATATTCTGTCACTATCTGAAACCTGAAATGCAATTTTGTATTATACTTACTCTATGTCCTAGTTAATGTTGTCAGATTTTTCTGCAGCATCACTAATATATTTTTTAATATACTTCTGTGAAGAGACACTTGAATTTTAGCAATTCTAACAATGACATTTCAATGCAAAATGGCCAGCACAGAAGAAAGTTTCTTATATATAAATATATGCCTAGGTATTATTTTATAACTTATAATAAGTTTAAAACCCTAGTATATTTAGAAATTTCAATAATCCAGGTGTCTAGTCTTTGAAGAGGCAGTTGTTTTAAAACAGTTATAATGAATGGTATTTGACATCCTGTTTCCAACCTGTTTGAAAAATAAATCCTTTGATTGCAACTTGATCACAATTTTTGAATACCTATTGAATTAAGAACTCACTGCTTTTGGAAAACAACACAAACATCTGTAAAATTTGTCTCTTCTCATTTTTGCTATGTGACACACTCATAAATGTAATGCTAGTTTTAAAAAATGGTGTTTAAAGTTTTGTTTGTTTGTTTGTTTGCTACCTACTTTGTAGCTCCAAATCCACATCTTAGTTTGGTCTGCTTCTTACCTTTGAAACTCAGGTAAAGCAAGTGCTATACTTTAAATAATGAAACAAACAGCTACAGCCAAAGACTGTTTAGTTTGGAGAACCCTGTATCAGTGTGTTCGTTTATAGCAAGAGTGGTGATGCTAGAAGAACACACCCTTCTTTGAAATATGACAGAGAATATTCTATATGGAATATTTGTTTATTAAGTAAAACTTACAAAAAATTACCCAGGAGAGTTATAGCACTCAGAAAAAATTGCAAAAAGGGAACACTGTCAAGATCCTATGTATCTATTCTGCGTATGATAGTGATAGATGAGTCCACTCAGATTTGTTATTTTCAAAGTCACAAATAGTGACAAATACAAAATAGCAATGTTTGGTGCAGTAGTAGTCAACTTTTTAAAATAAATTTACTTAGCATAATTCAATAGCACTTGAGAAATTTTAACTATGAACATCCCAACTCCTTGCTGATATGTGAAATATTTACCATAATATAGTCAGTAGTGTTTAATAAAACTCCCTATTTAGAATGGAAACAATGTTTGAGCAATAATTTTTAAATATTTGTAAGTGTAAAACATAATTTGACAATTTTTACTTAATTGTATATCTGCCTTTTCACTATGCTATATTCTCATAAGAAATCATTATGGATCCTTGACTCATTGCAAATCTGCATTGCTTAATATATGGTCTGAATTTAGTAGGAACTTGAAAAATAAATATTAGAAAAATGCATATCTTTCCCTATCTCCAATGGGTAAAAAAGTCCAACCAACATGTAAAAAAAATTTTGGCAAATGTATGACCTTGAATGAAGGGGTCTCTACTCCTCAGTAGTCTTCAGGAAAATAAATAATGAATCACAAAAGCAGAATTAACCTGAATTATAAAAATGTGTGACGACTATGATGTTACTGTAAACTATGCTATTACATTTATTATTATTATTATTTCTGCTATTGACATAGACACCACTACATATAATACTGATAAGATGGCCATTATAGAATAATCTGGAGTATATCATTACATATAAGTGCAGAGAAATCTCAACATTTTTGGATTTCATGTATTTTTGTCTTAAAAATAACCAAAAAGAAATACAATTAGACTGGTAGCTTTTGAGGATCCTCTCTGATTTTTAATTTTGATGTGCTCTTAATCTACATAGAAATAAATCTTTTACCATTCTTAAAGTATGAGCTCTGAAACCAACTTCACAAAAAGCTCAATCAGCTGATTTTAGAGGTAACTTGAAACAACAAACCGGCCATTTGTGATTAGAATGAGAAGTACATATTGTACCTACATAATGTTGATGAAATGTAAGCGTTATATTAAACCTTTTCACCAAAACAAATGGAGCTCACAGGAAGAAATAACTAAACATCAACTAATTTATGAGTACCTCTCTCTCTGAGAGACAAAATTGGAGGTCATTGAAGAGCAGCTGAGGAGCCTTCACAGGATCCAGCCTTCACAAATATCCTGAGGTAAATATGAATGAGCTAGTTTTGCATGCTTGTAATAAAAAAGTATTTCCGCTTCTTATATTTAAAATTATAATACAGTAAATTTTAATATTCATTTCTCTAAGTTTTACACATATACATATTCTTATGACCACAATAATCATGATACAGAACAATCTCATCCCCTAAATAAGCTTTTTTATATCCTTATAGTAATAAGCTTTGTGCTACTAAATTAAAACAGCTAAGACAATTAAATTACAAAGATAAAACTTTTATTTCTGCTCATGTTGTGGAGGACTCAGTTCAAGACTGAACTGCCTCATTTTTGGGGGGACAGCAGGTTACGGAGAGAGTGCATGCCAGCCTAGACCACTTATATCGTGAGCCAGAGGCAGACAGTGACTCAGAGACTGCTAGTCCCACAACTCTTTCAATAATGTGACCTCAAAGACCTGAGGAGTTCCTGCCAGGTAACATTCCTAAAAGTCCTGCCCCTTCCCAATAGTATCAATCTGGGAATAAGCATTCAGCGATCATGCTTTTGGGCACTCTTCCAAATCAATGCATATATCAATAATTATTAACATTGTAAAATGCTCCATGGAATATTTGCAAAAAAGTACGAATTCATCCTATTTCTTAGCAGAAAGTCTAGAAATTCTTGAAATGTCCAATTCTTCCGAAATTATCTAAAGTTTAGAGGATCAAATGTAACAACTTTCCAAAACAAACTCCATGATATTGTAATACTTATACACACTGCTAAAATGCTACAGAAGAGAATGAAGACATAAATTAAGAATTTCTTATCAGTGATATTTTAGATTTGTGAAGGAATTGTCTTGCTTTTGTAAGTGAATTTGAGAAACTTTAAAAATGTAATTTTCTGAAAATATAATGCACAAATTTCAAAAATTGAAAGGAAATAAGATAAAAAGGTCAAAATGAAGTCACGAACCTAAGCAACTGAAGTCACTATCTGACAAAACATTAGAGCAAAAGGCTACCCAGGCATTGTATTGTACACATCATTTCTTTTCACAGTACATCTGTTATAAATGACTCTCAATAGGGAGGGGAGGAGGGGTGAAGGGAGGGCAGAGACAAGGGGAAGAAATGAAAACCAAGACCTGTCATTTGAGATATAAGATCCCAATGATGAATGTAACTGTACTGTGTCCCTAAAATGTACTAATAAACTCAATTTAAATAAATAAATAAATAAATCACTCTAGTGTAATAATATGGATTCTCATTCAGATCACGGTGGTTCAAGGTTTTGGAGAAATTAAAGTATTAAAGAGCTGGATCAGTGTTCTAGGAGAAATGTAAATATATATGAATATGAGAATCATGCTATTATTTAAGCGTGCACATCCTTAAAAATGAGAAATGCCAAAGTGACAGAGAATTTACAACCAGAAGGAAGAAGACTGAAGAATAAGAGAATGGCTGAACACAGACGGTTACTTTCAAAGTAGATTTCCATTACTGAACAAAAGAGAAAATCTACTTTTGAAAATGAAAAGAAAAAATTATGGTAAGAATTATATGAGTTCAATGTTTATAGTATGGTGTAAATCTGAACTAGGTAGGCCTCCTTGTGCTTGTAGGGCAGGCATAGTGCCACTGAGCTAAATCCCTGGCTCCTGTTGACCTACAGCTGAACAACAACAACAACAAAAATCTCCATTTTTAGATGATTATTATCCTTCTAGAAGATAACTATTCTGAAACTTATTAAAGGATCATATATATATATATATATATATATATTCACTGACAACTTGAACCATCACAAAAATTTGGCATTTTGTGAACTATTTCATAAAAAGAAATACTTAAAAGACAACCTAAAATACTATTGAAAGACCCACTGGACCAAGTTCACAAAATTGTCAAACTGAAATCTATAAGATCTGTGTTTATATAAGCTACATAACTAAAGCTTGCCAAGAAAGTTTATACATATATAGTATTTTCTAAGCATCAAACATGATTGATAAAATTGAAAGTCTTCAAAGAAGATAATGTAAAATTTCCTTGTAGATGATATAACTATGCCATTACTAGATGTGGCTGGTCACGATGGCTATAGGAATATTGCTGTCTTAGTCCCCACATATTTTCCTCTCCATTGTTAAAATTTAATGGCAACACAACAAACTTATGAATAGTTTAAGCAATCAAATTGTAAAAACATAAAAGCTATAAATGGACATGCAATGATTCTGAACTATCTTACACAAGCAAAAGTCTGTTTTTTTTCACCCGCAGTTCGCATTTTAGGACATTTAATTTTTAAAATTCTTTTCATATTGCAGATGTGGTACTATGCTATAATACTATCAAGGCCACATTTACTTGATAATGGATGTTTGAGGAAAGCATTTGTGAAACCCAGATTATCTCTTCATGATATTGGAGTAAAACTATTTGTTTAATATTTAGAAAAGAACATGCAGTAATTTTATTGCACCAAAGGAAAGTAATTTCATTACTTGTTTCTCATAACTCCACACAAAACTATTACAATACATTTACTAAAATAAAAATAAAATTTATATTTTAAAAAAAGAATGCTATTAAAAACCAAATTTTCCGGATAATGTATTGTATTCTTCACTATTTTGTGTTCTCAAAGCAGATTTGCATAATGAACATGCACTGAATCTGGCTGAATAGTAATCCTAGAAAGGCACCTCCAGAAAAGAAGAGTGGGAGAAGGGGCTGGGAGACTTTTCCCAGGTCACCACATTGTAGGACCTGTCCAGCTCTGTGTGGTATTCATCAGCAACAAAAGTCAGACCTCAGACAGCATCAGAGGCGTAAATTCACTCAATCTTGTTTAGTAAAATTAGTATTTTTCTGTCTTCCATTTTCTTTCTCATTTTATCTTATTCTGTTTTGGTCAGTCTAGGAACGGATGAAAATTCTATAAAATTTTTCTATTACCAGAAAAATTTGTTTTCCCCCCCCTAAATATTATGTTATGTATTTTTCATGCATACAATGCTTTTCATAGGAAGTTGATTTTTCTTCCTACTTGATCTAAGTGAATTGCCTTAAAGACACGACATAGCTATGATATTATGGAGATAATCTGGGCCATGGGTTCTTAGCTTTATAGCCGTTTTCATATCATCTCTATTCTCTGAGAGATCAGTGGCTATTCACTGGTACTTTCTGAGCACAAAGAGTCCCTGACACAAATTATTAAGTGATTGATGAAAAGTCACAAAATAATAACACACTATTAAAATAGCAACTAATTGTCACTGGCACACACCAGGCCAAAATAAAATATTTAATTTAAACTATCTAGATGTGGTAAAAATAAGTTGCAAATTATTATTTAATTTTCAACATATTGGCAAATTTCTCTTTTTTAATTTTTCAAAATGTTTTAATTCAGAATGCATTGTGTACAAAAAAATTAGGCACACATCTGTTTCTCTGATATGGTCTTATAATAATATGATTTCTCACAATGATTGAAAAACATTGGTGTTTCATTATTTTTTAAAGTTTTCTTTATATTTATTTAGCTTTTGCCTAGCACCTTTTATTTGCATACCAATATTTACATAGTATGATGTAATAGTATATTTTCAGTTTCCTCTTTATTGTCTATACTTATATGTATTTAAGTTTGTATCATAACATTTTGGGAAAGAAAAACTCATTTGAGATTCTGAAGCATACTTTCTCTCCCCTAAATTCCCGCATGACAAATTTTGTTAAGGGACAATTCTTTCCAGCATCATATTTATCACAGTTTTAAAACATTAAGAGGGTGCTCTTGACTTCAAACTTGGACAGCTCTGCCTTATCAAATGAATGCATAGGATAAACCTTGTGCAAATAACTCACTCAGTTCTGACGCATTGTGGCAAGAGAAGTTTAGCCTCTAATTCTCAACATGAAAGAAAAAAAGAAAGGAAGAGAAAGAAAGAAAGAAAGAAAGAGGAAGGAAGGAAGACAAAAATTGCTATTTCTGCTTAGAGACAGATTCAATTCAGGTGTTACCACGTAAAATTTTTATGAAAATACGGCTTTGGTTGTAAGGCAGCAAGCATATATAGATATTATAATTCACTTGTGCTAAAGTAGATGAAGGATTGAGATAAGTATCATGTTTGTTTACTCAAACACACTTAAAAACACATCTTATGTCAACTCATGTGCTCTACTCTGTGGATGTCATCAAATATATTATCCATGCCTCAAAGAATTTAACCATTAAATTAGTAAGGTCAAATCATGAATGAAAGCAGAAAATAATAAATGATAAAGATGAGAAAAATAAGCCACATGACATTTTTAGATAATTTACAATGAATATACAATAGGAATTTTTCTCAAAAAGTAATTATAGCAACTTCTACAGCAAAAATTTTTCATATGTAGATTAGATATATTTTTCATCAGTGTTCATGTATAGTTTAAATTCTTTTTTTTTTGAGACAGGGTCTCACTGTGTAATTGAGACTGACCTGGAGCTCACTATGTAGCCCAGACTGGGCTCAAACTCACACATCCTCCTG
>NW_022900942.1:14490186-14508401 GCF_012274545.1 Fukomys damarensis
TTTTTTTTTTGAGACAGGGTCTCACTGTGTAATTGAGACTGACCTGGAGCTCACTATGTAGCCCAGACTGGTCTCAAACTCACAGTGATCCTCCTGTCTCAGCCTCTCAAGTGCTGGGATTACTGGACTGCGCCACCACAACAGGGTATAGTTTAATTTCTAAGAAAGAGTTATCCATATATATTTTAACTATTTTTAAAATCTTCTGCCCAAATACATGTTTTTCTGGTTCACTGAATGTTAAAGTTCTTCTCCTAGCAAAAGAAAACATTTTACTGAGGCCAAATCCTTCTTTTCTCATTGAGCTAATGTTAAGTAATATATACACATTGCAAGAAAGAAAAAAAGAAAAGAAAGCAGCTACAATTCATCAGATAACTTAAACTGATACAGGGTATTAATAGCTATTGAATTCATATGATGTTTTAAAATATATAATCATAAAGATTATAAAATGATAGGTCAAATTTTCCTTAACACAATACTGTATTTTCTGATCAACAAAACTGTTATTTTAACACATGCTAATACCTTCATATCGACCTACAAAACAATTTTAAATATTTGGGGGCATTACATTATTTCCACATCTGTTGGCAGCGGGCCTGTATATGGAATCAAGGCCAGTCTTGAATGTAAGAATTGGGAGACTATCAGAATTCCCATGCTGTGTGACACACTTTTATAACTTACTATTTTTCCTCCGTGGGCTCTTATTGACAGTTCTGTGAGCACAGGAGCATATAGGGACTGACTGCCTGACTGATGCTCTTATCAAAGCACCAGGATAACGGCTTGTTACATTGTGGGTGCTCAATAAGTTACTGTCCATTCTTAAGAGAAACATTCATTGAACATCTACTCTCCATTAGCTATTATCTTTAGTGCTGGTACAAAAGAAACAGCAAACAAATTAGATCATTTCAGCTGAAGATAAGTGTCATGCTATAATTAAAAGGATAGAAGGCATGGTTAAGCATCTTTTAAAAAGTGTGATAGCTATTACCAAGCAGTTGGAGTTGGCTGTCCTGGGAGATGATTCTTCAACTGAGGTATGGTGAAAGACTGAGACACAGAATACAAAAATTGCTTACAATAGCGAAAGACATGAAGGAATTATGAAAAGGAAGAAAAAGACACACCTGGAGTGTTCACAAAATAGATGATCTCAAATCCACATACTTACATCGAAAGAACAAACCCTACCACAGTGGGAACAGAGGCGTGAAGTTCATTACATTATCTAATCCTTGAAACACCTAAATCATAATTAGTATTATCCCAATTGTATTACTTTATAAACTTGGCACAAAGATGATAAATTACTCATTATGGCTGGAGTAGCCATAAACATCCTCCCTACTCTGATCTACTGAGGTTCTCAATAAATCTATATTGGTGCTACCACTTCTAGTCAACAAAAAATTCCAAGCCGCTTTAAGTATACTGTGCCTGAGGCAAAAAAAAAAAAGGTTAGCAGCTCACCCTGAAAGTAGATCTAACCCTAGGGTGAGTATAGTGAGTTTGACATTGGCTAGTGAATCATTCTGTAACAATATCTGGTGGAATTTTTCCTCATAGAAAATCAAGGGTTAGGCACTGGTATTAACTCCTGATCTAGGATTGGTTTCTGGATAGTTTAATGGATATAGTTATGTGCTGTACTGGGTGCAAACCAACCAAGTTCAGGCCTGAAGGTGGCACATGCAGAAAGTTTGAAACAATTTCATAAACCTACTAAACATCAGTTTGTCTTTAGTTAACCATACAAAGACAATTATATATTTCCCCTCCTCTCCTCTCCTTCTGCTTATTGTGCTACCAGGAGTTAACCCATGTAAAGTGTTTTCTCATTACAAAATATATTCTGATGGACACCAAATTCGGCATGAGATTTATTCTTTCTAAACTCATAACAAAAAAACAAAATTTGTGCTTATTTTGCACATTATTCACATTATATATTTGGCTGAAAGTATGAGATACTACTTATAGTGAAGCATGAATTTTGAGCTTCCTTTGAATTTCTGCCATAAGATTAATGTCTTTAAATTCAACTTCACATAAATCTTAGGACATAGGCAAAATATAGACAAGTTCTTTGCCAAAGAGAAACACACATGGCCTCTATTCCACTTTGCAGCAGAGATATTATTTCCTCTGAAACCTTCTGAGCTGGCCTTCACTGAGTACATTCCTTCATGCATCATGACTTTTTGACTCTGACTAAACTCACCATCAGACTCTGCTTACAGCATTCTTCTCTAGCTTCTATTCCTAAACCTGTCCAGATGCATTCAAAGCCTTCTGACCCACATGGCTGTGTGCAGTCCCAGCAAGGACCTCACTTCTCAAGTATCAATTTTCTATATTCATAATTTTCTCATTGTTGGGACAAAATAACCCACTTTCACCATTTGAAAGAGGATAATTTTCTTTTGGCTCAAAGTTTCAAATGGTTCAGGCTAGGTTTGGTTAGCTCCAAGGCAGAAACAATATAGAAGAAGGGTGTGGATGAAGACACCTACTCAACCAAGGGCAGCCAGGAGATGAGAGGAGAGGAGAAAAGAGGAGAGCAGAGAGAGAATGAATCAGGGAAAATAATACCTTCAAAAAACATGATCCTCCTTCTCCACATAGTCACTACCTCCTAATGGCACATTCAGCTATGAATCAATCGTAGATTAACCCACTGATGAGAATAGAACCCCCACCATCCAGTCATCTTCAAGAACAAATATCTCTGAATACATGAGCCTTTGCTGGACATTTTAGTAGAACTAAATGATACCAGTGAGAAAACAAGAAAACAGTAAGAAGGAAAGAAAAAAAAATCTTTTTATATGAGCACTTCAGTTTCAGATGGAAGAAGACTTCACAAGCAATGTGTCACACAGCAAAAGAGCAGCATATCTTCAACAGTTTAAATTAGGTAATGCTGTTACTAGATGGAATAAGTTAATTTTATTAAAATAATTACAATGATATAGATCTAAGAGGATAAGAAGCAATAAAAGAGAAAGTCACAGGGAAGGGTTCAAAGGAGGAATCAAAAAATTGGATGTTGATTAGAAATGTAGGCTGAGTGAAGTTGAGCCAAAAGTGGTTCTAAGGCTTTGAGCCAAGATGAGGTGAGAAGGATTAGACAATGACACAGATAGAATGTCTAAAAGAGAACTACATTATCAGCTATGGCTGTGGAGGAATAAAAGAAGAAAGACATTTAATTTATGTTGTCACTCTGCAGAAAATGAAGTGATACATAGTGCACACTTCTTTAAAAAACTAACCAACCATTAACACATGATGAAAGAAAAAAACCAAAGTCCTTAATATCAAGATTTATAATTCAATGATATCACAGAGCCCTCTGCATACAATCTGTGGTGCAAATATAGTCAGTATTATAGTGAATGGAGTTACATGAATTTTGTATTTTTGAGTATCAATTAGTACACATCTGTTGTACTCAGGACTTAAGTAATATATTGCTCAATTCCCATGAGCACATTTAAGCTTCATTTGTTATTTAACATCAAGTTCTTTTAATTAAAGCATCTTTGTAATAATTTGTCAAAAGCTCCATCAAAAAAATGCAAGGCCTTCATATACAGCATTAAAATTCTAAGGAGCACAATTTTTGCACATATTTAGTTAAACAGAAATCTCAGAGACGCCTGTATCACAAACCCTTATGCATGAAGATTAAAGGGACAATTCTAACATGTGTTTTATAACAATTTCCAGCACAAAAAACAATTTTTCATTATTTGCTAAAATCTAAATTCTACATTCTAGCCAAGAAACTACAGGTGTTTTTTTTTTTTTTTTAAATTCCTCTTAATTTAATGAATTCTTTTGACTTAAAATTTAGGATTCAACAGCTTGAAAAATTCTTTGAATTTCCATCAGGGTGAAGGAAACTAAAAATGTATTGCCTCCTGCACCACACCCTTCTTAACTATAAAAATTTACAAATTTTCTGTTTGAATGTTTTAAATACTGTGAAAAGAAATAGCTAAATCATCTGAAAATAAAAGGAACAGCTAAAATTTCTTTTGCAATGCAAAATAAGAAGCTCTTAAATCTCTGTTTTTGATGTCCTACTCTCTGGGCGCAGAATCAACACTATTCAAAGGACACCGACAAGTGAATGTTACTGCACAGTACCTGAGCATGGGTGACAGGAGAGGGGAAAGACAAGGTGCTATGTCCAAGATAAGCCGTTGTCTTTCTGAGGAAAGCAATTTGCCTATTTATATGAGATAAATGGGGGAAGATGTCCCATGAGCACTAATTGTGTATCCCCAAACTCAAACCTTATTATTTCTTTGGTTTGATAATATTCAAAACCCTCTGTCTTCATTATCATTTCTTAAGATCTCTTTTTAAGATTTAACTCCTACAAATAATAAGCTTGAAAATGTCTGGCCCATAATAGGTGCTCCAAAAGTACCACAGGCTCTTTTCTTGTTCTCTGTAGATTGTCTTTTTTTGAACCATCACTCTTGAAATATCTTTGTTGAAGTATTTCTGCCTTTCACAAATGAATAAAATATCTCTTTCTTCTCTGCCCAATATATGAATTTCTTTTAAATCCATCAGATTTTCTACTCCCTGAGAAATTTCTCAACTGTGATATTATTAACCACAGGCTTCTTAAATTGGTCATCTATCTTCCCTGTTTTGATATTTCACTTACTTGCTTGATTTCACTTGTAACTTATTTTATATTTTGTACATAAATTCAATATTTCTGAAAAGTCTCAGATGTTTCATTACAAATTCCTTTTAAAAAAAAAAATTCCCAAAGCCTCTTCAAAAATTGAGTTAAACACTAAACTTTTAAGCACTGGGAGCTTTTTCCAATAAAAATGTTTGTTTTTAAGACTTCTGATTCAGGTAATTTTCTATTTTCTTGAAAGTATAGATCTTTCCTATCAGTCACAGCTACCCTTGGCCTTTAATATTGGCAGGTATTGTAGCCATTGAGTCAATAAACAGTCTATAGAAACTATTAAAAAAATCTTGTCTGTATCAAACAGTATCTTTTGTTGTTATCTCCTAAGTACTGTGGTAGGATAAGTGTTTTCATGGCATGTTTATTGTATTTAGTATTATTAAAAATCTAGAAAGAATTAAAAATATATCTGTGAAGATATGCATATCTTATACGCAAATACCATGCCTTTTTATACTCTGCATTTGAGCACCCACGTATTCTGCTGTCTGCAAGAAGGTCCTGGAATAAATTCCGGTAGCCCAAAGTATGACTGTCTACCATCTGTCTATTCAGAAATCCATTATACAAGAAAAATTCTTAAATTCATTCCTATCTTAAATTATTGAATTTAAGAATTTAATTACTTGAGAATTTAATTTACTGTTGAATAACATCTTAGTTTAGTCTCTACAAAAATTTTATTTGTAATAAATAAAACAACAGATAGTTTTCCTATTGACTTCATGTTTTTTCTGACTTTTCTTATTAATTTTTCATTTGTGCCAATGATCTTTTAAAATAAACACCTGATTCCTTTTCTTTTCGGTTTAGAAATACTGGAAACACTTCCCTCACCCACAAAATAGGTTCAGAGACATTGTGAATACTGGCTAATGCATTGTCTATTCTTTCATAATTATTCCACCAATATTCCAAAAATACAGCTACATGGAAATTCCTGTCTAAATATGTTCTGTTCTCTCTGCTTCCCATTCCTTGTTAGAAGAAACTTGCGCAAAATCTAACATGTCATTCAGACCACCTTCACTGAAGAGGTGGTCTTTGAAAAGACTCAGGCACAAATAGTTCTTCTTTGCTTTTTCTGCCATAAATTTCCCAGTCCATCGGTTTTTGAAGATTTTATATGGATTTATAATATATTATATTCAGTTCTGTTTCTCAAGCAGACTATGTACTTCACTTGAGCCTTGCTTATAACTTCAGCTTCAATATATGGCTTGAAACACTGTATAGTGAAGAATTCCTAGCTTTTCTCCCTCTGTCTCTACAACATACTCTGAAGATCTGACCTCTACTGTTGTATCTTGTGTGAATTATACCCATTAAAATGGTTGCATTTCCTTTGTTGTGAAGATTCTAAGACTTAGTCCATGTTCTTCTAGGAAATAATTATGGAGTGTGGTTGGAGACAAACTGACATTTGTGTGTTGTTGGCAGTAATTCCATAATAACTAATACAAGGATCCCATGAAAGATTTTAAAATAGCGATGGACAATGAAGCAGAGAAAGTACTTAGGTCCTTGATAGTGTAACTGATTCCACAGCATTAAAAAAAAAACAACAAATCCTCCTCACACATTGATATCCAGTTATATAATTTAATCAATCATTGCCTTAATAGCTTAAGCCAGTTGGAATAATTTGCTTTTAAAACCCTCATAACGTAACATAGAGTATCGATTTTTAAAAATATTAAGAAAAGGATCGAGAATGTAGTGGGGGAAAAAAGGAAAGGAGAAAAGAGAAGAAAGAAATTCTGAACAACTTAAATATCCTGGTTTATATTATTACAAATTAATGTAAACATTAAAATTCCTATTTACACTGTTACTTTCTGACATTGTGCATGTGGGCAGGAGGTAGAGACAGTTTTGAACATGTGTAAGAGCTACAGAAATCATATTCACTTTTCATTTGTATAAAGAAAGTACATTTAAAGTAAACTGATATTTTCAGGATAATCAATATATTCTTGGGTTTAGATGCTTTGCATTGGATAAGTGTTTTCATATGCAAAAAAGAAGATTCTATAGTAGCATATCCTTTGTTTCAGATCATAATCTTTAAAATAGGGAGTCAAATAACTTAATTTGTTATCTCCTTACACAAGCAATTCAAATTAGCAGGATTAGAGAAAAAAAGAACTAGCTTCTAATCTTAATAAATCACAAAATCACCTCATTTAGCCTTATATATTCTTATTTTTCCACTGTCTGTTCTTCAAAATATTTATTGTTATATTTCAATACAAATGATCTGTCAAGAATTTGTTGTAATGGTAAAGTGATAGGCAACATTAAGAATAGAAAGCCCATACATATGCATGATCGTTGTGATACTATAATTCATTCAGAGCTGGCTCTCACTAAGGACAGAAAAGCAGGACATTGAAACAAAATTCCTCTACAAATTATCTTTCCTCAGAAAATCAGAAAGTATGTTTGTTATTTAGTTAACATTTAAAAACTGATTGCAATCCCCTGGTGCATTTATCAGATAAAATTGGGAGAATGATTTTCTATTCTAAAAGTGAAATAAATAGCTCTACCCAGGTCCAGAAAGTTTTTAAATTAAACTCAGTAAAATAAGACATACTTTTATCTCTTTCTGATCTCTGTCTTTTCTGCTTTGTCCATGTTAATATTCATACCTGATGATGTGAAAATTCCAGCTCCAACTACTTGGCCTGCTTTATGCTTTTTCCTCACACTCTGCCGAACTCCCTCCCTAATGTTACCTGTTCCTTCTCTGTCTCTCAGTCATCATATGAGAGGTGATAAGGGCCATCTTGATTACAGTGCATTTGCACACATGTGATTACTCCATCCACACCCAACTCTAGATTTTATCTTCACTCTCCCAGTGTGAATTTGTCTATTCTCACATATCAAACCTATATATTTCAAAATTTTAAATCAAAGCCTCAAAATTGAATTATTCTTTCTTCCTCCCATTTTTTCCATTAAAAGACTTCTCCACATCTCTTATTTTTTACATTTTTTTACACATTATATACATCCTTCAGAAAATCCTGCCCATAATACCTACAAAATATAGCTATAATTTAAACATGTCCTACCACCTATGAGGGTGCTAGAATCCTGTGATCTACCTACCCTTCCCATCTAGGTTGCCATTTAGATTCCTATAAGCATGTACTACTAGTAGTGATCATCCTTTTGTCTGTGCCCTTTCTCTGTAGTCTACTTTCACAGAAATGGGTAATTCCTTAAAAGAAATGCCACGTTACTTCTTGATTCCAAATCTTTGATCAATGTCCTCATTTAATTAAAATCTAAATTCAACATATACTAATATGCAATAACTTATATGGTCACAAAACATGCATGCACATTTGCATATGTACACACACACGCACTCATCATGAAATACTGCTGATACTATTCACTGAGCTCTAGCTACACCAACTTTTTTGCAGCTTTAATTGAGTTTATTGGTACATTTTAGAGGTACAGTACAGTTACATTCATTGTTGGGATCTTGTACCTCCACGTGACAAGTCTTGATTCTCATTTTTTCCCCTTACCCCTGCCCTCCCTTCACCCCCTCCTCCCCTCCCCATCTACAAACACTTTATTTCCATCTTTTCATTATCTCACATTTTTTTCTTTTCCCTTTTTACCCTTCCCCTACCTGTCCCACCTTCCCTACACCTTTAGCTCCTTTGTTCCCATTTCTCAATGTCGGTAATCTTATTAGGATCTTCTGTATTAATGCAGATTATTCACACCACAGAAACTATTTGGTATTTACACATGTGTGACTTATTTATTCACTTAGGAGTATATCTTCAATATGTATCCATTTTCCTATGAATTAATCTATTTTCTCATTCTTTATGGCTGAGTAATATTGCATTTTATGGTTTTTCTTCTACACCAATTTTGATGGTCATTGATTATACCAAATATCTCCTGAGTGATGCCATTCAAAGTACTATTCTGCTCTTATATTTAATGGCTCCCCTACCATGCCTACATAGTGGTCTCCTTAAAACCAAAATCTCATTTCTTGATTATTCAAATGATTATTCTTCCCAATGATACTTCCATGTGATTTTTTGGTCAAACATTCACAGAATAGCCAATTTCTATTTTTAAAGATTTTTCTAGAGCAATAAATGTAGTGCAAAATGAATAGTTCATTTAAAGACACTTCTAGAATCATACTTTCCTAATAGAAATCTATAAAACTTTGAAATAAAATTTTAAGTACACTTCACTGTTATGATTTGCGTTTCGATGTCCTCCCAAAGCCTCATTCAGTCAGAGGAGTAGCTGAATCTGGAATGTGTGATGCTGGGATTAAGGACCTGTGATTACTAAACTACTATACATGAGTGACTGGTTAGATTATACTGTATCCTTGTCCACCCTTTTCACCAGTTCTGCCATCTTGAGACATCTGGCTCCCATTCAAAGTGGAAATGACTCTGGTAAATATTATGAATTGTGTCTAAATGTCTCCCCAAAGCCTCATATGGTCATAGGTGGGGCTCTTTTGAGTGGCTACATCTAGGGTGTGTGATGATGGAATCTAGAATGCACTATTAGGATCAAGAGTATGAATCACATGAAGTAGTTGTGTATACACCCCAGACGTGTTAGAAAGTATTTAGAAATATGTATTAGAACATGATCAAATCTGAAAAATGAAGTTTTGGAAAAGCAAAACTCTAACGTGTGACTTTTTATACAATCAAATTTTAAACTTATACCATTTAAAAGAAAAATCGCATGACTAAAATGCAAATTTGCTAAGTTCATTAAAAAGCACAAGTCTAACACATTATGTACAATATTCTGCAAACAGTATAGTAAATAATAGTAAGTGTAATACGAGTGATGGGGTAGGAAGGACTTCTATGGAACTGAATTGGTTTTAGTGGACATGAAGGTTAAGATATAAATCAAATGAAAAAGAAAATTTGCTAGGATCAGTCATTTTCATGGGCCATCAGCTGAAGGGTAGGGGATTTTAACACTTCATGAGAGATGAAACACACAAAAAGAGATGAGTTATGTTCATTCTTTAGTCTTCTGAAAAGCAGACACCAAGATTGGGTTCCATGTGCAAGAACTTTATTAAGACAAATTCTTGTGAAAAAAGTGGTGGTGGAAATGGAGCGACAATGATAAGTTGGCAGATTGTGATTTAATTTGACCCTGAACAAAGGGAACAGAGAAAGAAGACTTTTGGATAGAAGGGCCCCAGAAAAATAAGCATTGTAAGTCTTCAGTAAGATGAAGTCTTGTCTTCCTAGAGAAAGTCAGCCTCATAATCTTACTCCTGCTCAGTCAGTGGCTGGGAGCCCTCTATTGGAAATGTGGTCTCATGCTACCATAATGATGGATTCCTGCTTGTGCTAGTATATCTTGGTCTACTAGAGAGCCTATGACAGTAAAAAACTAAAAAGACAATAGAGAATACATTTTCCTAACTATTGCTGTTTTTTATTATCTTCTTTCCTAAATTATTATAGCAAAACTGATAATTTTCTGATACAGGTTACCTAGATAATAGAGACTTACTTTGGACCCGTATATAAGATCATTCCCCCAAAAACAAGTCCATTTGCCACAAATGCTAAAAGGGCTCCTACTATTTTTGCAACATTTTTCTTGTAATTTGCAGAATTTCAGAGATGGGAAATTGGGCAGAAAATCTCATATTGGACAACTACAATCATATAAGTCTCATTTTACACACATCAAATGACACAGTGCGTGACAATTCCATTTTCAAAATCTCTTGAAAAAATTTTTTTCTCACAACCCTGACTCTCAATATTCAGGCAAATGTTGCATTTATCAGACTTCAAACAAAAATGCAGACTTTTTTTCATTGTAAAGTATAAGAAAATATCATGCTTCAGTTGTGTCAATTTCATGCAGACCACCAGTGTTTTAATGCATGGCCTAGGATGATGAGATCATGTTTTGATTTTAAAATTCAGTCTTTTCTCCTTGCCGTACAAGTCCTGTAATTCTCTAGTTTCATTTTTTATGCAATAAGAAACAGGTTACATAAGTGAGAGACATGACAACTGTGAAGCAAATTTGAGACTGATTTGGTCTTTCTAAAGATAAACTGATTTGTTGAATGTCCGATAATATTTGTGCTTTGATTATAGATGATTAAGAACCATTATACAGTAAATGCCCATATTATGTGCATTCAAGTCACAAACCTTCACAGATACTTATGGATTTCACAGTATCAACATTCATGGATGGGAACAAATTATGTAAGTAGCTCATGTGTCTGTGAGATGTCATCACAGTTATGCTGCTGTGTGCATAATGTACAATATACAGTAGTGTGGCACAGTTAGAACTTACTGTATTTGTTTATGTGCTTGTTTTTTATGCTTTACATTGTATGTTTGTTTAAAAGATTTATAAGACTCACTTTGTCGGACTTAAGAACAAATCAGACTTATGAATATTCTCCTCAAATGGAACTCATTTGTAAATTTGGATCTTATTAGTTAATGTTATCCAGCTCATTGTTCATAAACTGCATGGCCTTGTGAAGTAAGCTCATTGAAAAGGAGATTAATTGGGCTGGAGATTTAGCTCAGGGGTGTCACCACCTGCCTTGCAAGCACAAGGTCCTGAGTTCAACGCCCAGTACCAAAAAAGAAAAAAAAAAAGAAAAGGGGATTAATTATCATGGGACAATCATGATGATAGCTTTACTTTGACTATATTTATATCTCATAGAGATTCACATCATTCACAATTAAAATGTGTACACATTTGCTATGGTTTGAATATTGTTTGAGTGTGTTCCCCAATTATTCATATGTTGAAATTAAATGCAGATTGTCAGATATGAAGAGGGTAGAAACTGACTATGGTGTTTGGGATTAGGTAAGATCATTAGATGCAATCCTATGAGTCTTGATGTCTTTATAAGCAGAGAGAGAGAGAGACAGAGAGAGAAAGAGAGAGAGAGAGAGAGAGAGAGAGAGAGAGAGACCAGAACAGGCACACACATGCTCCTGTCTCTAGCCACATGCTGCCTGTGTTGCCTTGGGAATCTGCCAGCAATCACCTATTACAGTCCCTTGACTTTGGTTTGGAAAAATCTTTTCTTTATAAAGTAGACTGAGTTGGGTATTTTGCAATAGTAACAAAACAAATTAATTGTTATTGTTTTCATTAGCTTAAAAATAAAATCAAGAAGGATTGTGGGACCAAATAATTTGCCTAATATAAAATGGCAGAGCTTATATACTGAAGGTAAAGCTAATAGCATAACAATTTTATAGCATGGTACCGTCTCTATCCAATCACCCCTCACACACACAACTGGGGATCGAACTCAGTACCTTGCATTTGCCAGGCAGACTTGGCGTCACTGAGCTAAATCCCCAACTCAATTAATTTTTTTAAGAAGACTTAACCTGGTATAGGAGTTGGAATGTTGATCAACAAAGCGAGGTTACTCTTAAAGTATGGTGGTTTCCATTCACATTATTAGAGATCTTATACACCATTTCTGAGTCTGTTCTTTCACAGTTATACCTACTTGAAAAAAATCATGAATTGTAAAATATGTATGAATTTATAGATAGAACGTTTCTCATTTGAAGACTCTTCTTCCAAGGCAAATGAGGTTTTCTAAACAGATTACTGATTTCCTCTGGGAAACCTGAGATACAGATATATGGACTTTCCATTGATTAATTAATATACTAATTAAAATCAATAATTTTTATTTATTGAGATTTGGCACTATTATGCTACTGTGATTTTTCCAAACAACTACATTGCATATGTTGAAAGGGATAAATAGTCTATTCAGGTTTTTGCACTATAACAATCTGTGAGGTTATTATTCTAACTTGCCAGGTGAATTCTTCTGCCCAATTTCAGGTTTTACACACCATTTGGTGCATTTATTTCACTTGAACATAAGCCCGGACTTCCATTTTCAAGCAAAATTATCAGTTATAAAATGAAAACATTAATATAACTTATATCCTAAGTGCTCTAAAATATGGAAAATTGTGTAGACAGGGATTAAACCCAGCCATATGTACTAGATATAGGAAAGCAGCAGCAATACATACACAAACATACAGAGTTTTACTTCAATTTTTTTTCTTGTGAAATCTCAGAGTTGTCAGTTTTGATGATATTATAATCATTTATAGTGTTTAAAATAAACTTACATATTTTAATCCCATTAATAGTCATTTAATTCAGTAAATATCCAAGAAGGACACCTCTCTCTTAGGCATTAGGTACTACACCAATGGAAGAAGAAGAAATAAAAGTTAGTAATTTGGACCTAAGTTTCCTTATTATATGACAGTGTTTGACAACCCAAAACGTAATATGAATTATATAAAAAAAGGTTAATCTAAGTAAAAATGTGATGCAGAACATTATTAGTAGATAGCACTTAACTTAGGTTAGCCTTTAAGGATGATGGGAAAGGAACTGCATACCAAACACATTGGAATTAAAATTTTCAACTTCCTTTCTGGCATCACCATGCCATTAAACTGATAACTTCATCAGATTTTCCAATAATAGCAAAGACCTTTGTAAGCATGAAGCTTATCTCCATTGAATGAGCCTTAAAAACCCATAAATATACAGAATCATCGAGAGAGATCTCTGTGTGGTCTCCTATAATGTAGGCATCAAAGAATTACTCATCATATCTCAGAGAAAATCTTTAAATATTATAAACATTTTTAAACACAATAATGCATTATTGGCTAATAAATATAAAACACAACTACACAAAATGTAATTATAAGTAACGTAATTATAGGATATTAATAGAATAGTAACTAGAAATTAATATATATATGTGTATATAAAATATATATATGTATATATGTATTTTATATGTACAATGGAATATGTATTTTTTTACAAATATCACCTAGAAACAATAGAATAAAAAGGAAGATATTTGTAAATATAGTACATTTTTGGAAGTATTTATTGTCTTAATATTTTCCTACATGAAAAGACAACAGCAAAAACTTGATAATAAACATTAAGAGTAAGTTTGCTGTCTTTGTTTCCATATAAAGAAAAACAAAGCCAAATTTTACAAACTATTTAGATAATGCAATTTTTATATTTTGCAATGATATGAGAATATTCAAATGTCGTTTGGATGTTCCTAGGTGTCAATTTGGTCCACAAAAAGAATAGTAATTACCCCCAAAGCTTTTGTTAAACTTATTTGTCCAGGATTATGTACCTATTTGGGTTACAGTAGATTGTGACCTTCAAATAATACTGTCCTAAAAAAATGTTATAAAATGAATTTAGCACAAAATTAAAATTATACTTTTGTTTTACTTTATATGAGAGCAATTTCTGTTTATATAGACTGTAACAGAGAGGTTTAAAGGTGTACTGGCAAATCCCTTTACCATTAAATTAAAGTAAAAGAAAATAAATAATTTTAGAAAGTATCAATGAGCTACATGAACTATTGCTGATTTCCTTTATTTTTAAAATTATAAAATATGAAAGACACAATCATGTGTGACTTGAAATAATTCTTAATTGATTTTGAGATCTTTTCTTTGTTTTATTTAAAAGGCTTCAAGTTAAATAATGTAGTGTAAATATTATTAAATGATAGAACCTGCAACCCAAAGTAGAGTCTATGCTACTTAAGTTTCTGATTATTCTACATACTAAATTTACTGAAAAATGCTAAATCATGTAAAGAACAGTGCATCTATCATTATGTAATTGGTGGTGGTGTAAAACAAAATTTTATTATAGACTGAAAAGATTGACAGGTTAGTAAATTCATCTTGTCATTATTTCCCATTGATCACAGATACAAACCAGATAAGGAATCCGCTTTAAAATCAATCTCTAAACACTCTTTACAATGCTACCATTCTTGACACCAGAGATGAAGCTTATCTGTGAGTTTGTCCCTTCTTGAAAATACAAAATAGCACATCTCCTGTCAGAGAGAGAATGGCCAGCTTCATAGGAGCCTTCATTTATTTTATCTTCAGGATACTGGAGTCATTTACATCTGTGTTCTCTGGTTTAGAACTTAGTGGGGATATCTACGTGGAGATACTGACTTGACATTCATTAAAATAAAAAGAAGACTACAAGGGAGAAAACGAGAAAACTCACAAAAGTCACACATCCCAGCTTCCTAGGAATAACAAAATTCATGCAGCAACCCTGCTCTGAAGTGACACATCAGTCATTAATGGATAAAGTTTCTGAGGACTCTGTCAGCAAAACTAAAAATGAAGGTTTCTGAGGATCCTGTTTAGCAAAAACTAAAGCTGAGGTTTAAAATATTAGTATAAAGTATCTATTTAAAATTTTTGAAAAATAGGATTTATTAAGACCATTTGACAAATATCTTTTTATTAGTTTTTCGGGTATATAACCTTATGATTATTATTATTGGAAATATTTCTTCTAATATGTAATTTAGAAGTTTCTTCTCATGTATTTTGCTACATGAAAGCAAGCTGAAGCTAAATAAAAATTCAAATGGCAAGTAAGTAAAATGTTAATGACAAAGAAAAGCATAGCCAAAGCACCATTTGCACACATCGATGTGTTAATGCTACTTTCTGCCATCATTTATAGCTTTTTATATCACTAATGCAAACTGTGTGAATTCACGAATTATTAACTTGTACAAAGCCTCTGTAGAGAATGAAATCTAAGCAGCTTAGCACGTTCTGTGACAGTGGTACACAGTGCTAAAATATCTTGAAGAGATTTTTGTTGTCTGGTTAAGTGTATCTATCTTATTTTAATATTTTTCAGCACCATTTCCTAAATTAAATTGGATATAGAATTGTCAATGTTTTCCCTATATGAAGTAAGGAATAGCCCCTTTGCATGAAGACTAGGAAAGAAAACATTTCTACTTAAAAACCATTAGCGATGCAGTGTGGTGCATATTTGAGATGCATTTTATCAATTGATTTGACTCGGGATATAGTGGTATATAAATGTTAGTAGGCACTAAGCACATGGCAAACAGGTGCAGCACGCTTTGCCAGTAGAGAGCTGACATTTTTATGAGCTCTCTCAGCTGGAGTGGTGAAGGAGCATGGGAGAAAAACGGGAGAAACACCTGTCACCCAGTCATTTTATTTTCAATTGTAGTATCTTGAAGGGAAAGAAATTGCATTAAAATGAAATATTTACCATGAGTGAGATAGAGTCATTATATCCATGCTGCTTGATTCCATTATCTTTATATAGGAAAATTCTAAATGTGTACTGGTGTATCTTACTGGAATATATCCAGAAAAATACGTACTTAATGAGCTCAAATGCATTATATATGTATATAGAGAGCACCTGATAAACACAACCTAAAATTATATGTTTCCTTTCCTTTGTGTGGTAATATGAATGCTTTAATTGAGTCTCATTCTTTTCTCAGAGAGAAATGATAGCTATGGTTAAGAGAAAAAAAGCAAATTTCTGGAAAAAAGCAATAAAATAGGACTCCATGGTGTCCAAACTGAAAATCTTGTCATTTCAAATGAGCAGCAGAACTAGTGAATCCATCAAGCACACAGAAGCAGACACACACACACACACACACACACACACACACACACACGCACACTTAAATGAAGGAGGACCTCTTGGAAGGAAACCGGAAACTGCAAAGGGCAAATTGGCTGCACAGACAGATTAGGAATTTGTTGGACAATATATTCACAAGTTCTGGAGGATGTGTTTGAATTTCAAGAATAAAATAAAAATATATTTTGTTAGGGAGAAGAAAATTATTCTTGAGAAAATAATTTCAGGAACCTATAAGAAAAGATAAATTAGTTCAATGCAAGGGAAATGGAAGACAACTTGCTTTTAAATACAGAGGAAAAATGATTGGCAATGACGATTATAGAGATTTGAAATTATACAGTGGAGATTATTAAGCCATCATAGCTCATATTTCTCCTGCAGCCTCATCTACAACTTTAATCCCACAGCCAGGAGACAAAGCCAAGATTATTAAAGATTGATTTAACACATCACTTTAACTATCAAGCAATAAACATGATTTGTGGTTTAATTCTGCACCTGAAGTGAGAAAAGTGACTTTTCAGGAAAATAATATCAGAAAAACAATGAGCATTCCATTCTTATATGAAACCACTTCTATTACATTAGAAATGCATGTATTATATTGAGAAATTTTAGAGGCAAGTGGTTAGTGCCAACAACAGAAGTTATTTTGAATGTCTGTTCTCCATTACTTCATTCCTACTTTACACCTTATTCTTCTCTGTGTCTATAGCAATTTAAACCAAGAACACCCTTCACTCAATCTTGATCCTACTTTCAAGTCAAAAAAATAAATTTAGTGGAAGCAAAATAGCAAACAAATGAACAAACCAAAAAGCAACCGAGGGAAAAAGGAAGAAACAATAGTTTAGGTAAAGGAGGTTCTACAATCACCATTGGGAAGGCCATAAAGAAGACACAGCTATACTAGTCATGTAGTTTTATTATGCACTCATATGTCTGATAGAAGGACTTCAATATAAAGGTCTTGAAACAAGTGATATATCTTTATAAAGAACAGAAAAATATTTCCTTATATTTCATCATCATAAACAGGCAAATGGCATTAATATGGATGATTCATCAGTAAAATGATGTAGGCAAGCTACGTGACTGAAAAGAATGGTATTGGTTCTAATCACAGTGACCTACATATTTTGAAAATTTAATTAGAATAATCATTTAATTTCCAGTTTTCTTTTTTTCTGCCATATAATATAGCTCTTCGGTGTATCTGAACTAAATGAAGGTGACATACAAAAGAAATACGTGCACGCTCACATTTATTGTGACACTGTAAAGAAAAGGTAAGATACTGAACAGCCTTGCTTCTAGTCAACAGCTGAGATGAACAGATATGAAAAAATGACACATATGCATTTAATGGTGTATATCAACAGACAAGATGAATGAGGGCCTATGATTTGCAGGAAAATGAGTAAAAATGGAATACCTCATGTTAAACAAAATAAGATACACACAGAAAAGCAAATACTACATTATTCTCTCCTACAGAAAATTTAAAAATCTAATTTTTAAAAACAAAAGATGAACTGATAGTAGAAGCAGAATTATTAGGAAATGGTAAAGGTGCAAGAACAGAGAAAAGGGACTGTGGTGCTGATCCATGTACCCTGTGCACACATGTGAAGATAATATTATTTTATACAATTAATATCTCTTAATACTTATAATAATAAAGAAGTTGGCAAGATCAGATTCTGAAATAGTTAATGAAAACAAGCATAAAGTATTTCAAATTAAAACTGAAAACTAATATAATTTTAATCATTTAAGGGGAAATTCGAAATAGTTTTTTCCATATCATGATTATATACAAGTATATTTATGCTGTCTATATAACAGACATATGTATATATATATATATATA
>NW_022900942.1:14509972-14584114 GCF_012274545.1 Fukomys damarensis
CTGAATTCTACAATGCATTTAGATAGGAACTATTGCTATGACTGTTTAAGATATTCAATGAAGTTGAAAGCAAGGAATTACTCCTGAATTCATTCCTGGAAGCAAACATCACCTTGATCTCCAAAGAAGAGAATGATCCAACTGAAAAAGAGAACTATAGGCCAATCTCACTAATAAATATAGATGCAAAAATCTTTAGTAAGATACCAGCAAATAGAATGCAGAAGATTGTCAAGAATATCATTCACCCTGACCAAATGGAATTTATCCCAGGCAGACAGGGATGGTTCAACATACACAAATCCATACATTTATCTTTTCTGGTACTCTTCATTATTTTGTGGATACTTTTGTGGTATGATTGCTCTTCTGCCTAAAGGCTTCTCTATACTAATTTTTTTTTTATTGAAATGAGTACTAGTAGTAAGTTTTTTCAGGGTACTTGGAAAAGTAATTATTTAATATCTATTGTCAAAGTACATTTATATTGGGCATAAAATGTTATTCTTTCTTCTTAGTGATTTAAAGTTGTCAATTCACTTTTTTTCTCACTGTTTTGATATGCAAAAAACGAACAAACAAAACTTCACATCTTTACATCTGTTTTCTCATGTCCTACTTTCAGGGGTGCTTGTTCAGATCATCTCCCTCGCACTTCTTGGCATCAGTTTGATCATGTTGTGCTGTAGTATATTTTTATTCATATGTTACTCATTATTAATTTGATGATGATGCATGTTGGTTTAGTTTAATTACATATCTCATGATTAAAATTTATTGGGCTTTCATAATGTACCAGTTTATATTTTTAAAATCAGATTTATAGATTTTTCCAGCCATTCTTTCTACAAGTATTCTTTTCTATATACTCTTTTTGTGAGGTTATAATTTCATCATAGTGGTCTGCTTCAAATTGTTCTAAAATTCATTGATGATTTGTTACATTATTCTGCACTTTTTCACATGGGTTTAATTTGGAGGAATTTATTGTTCTGTATTTAAATTCATTTATCTCTTCTCCTTACATATCTATTATGGCATCAGTTTTTTTGCAGTGTATCTTTTACTCATTATATATTATTTTGGATTTATTTATTGATATATTGCATTTCACTTTTTACAATTTGAATGTAGATAGTATGATTATAGTAACTGTTTTGTTGCATTCATCTGCTAATATGACATCTGTTTGTGGTCTAGAATAGGTCAATTCTTGATGAATATTTGCACTATGTATCATTTTCTCTGATTCTTTTCATGTTTGACAATTTTTATTATCATGCATTTTGAATACTGTTTATTGGATACTGATATTTTATACCCCTATAAATATTTGAGATTACTTTTAGTGTAGAGTTAATTGAAAATTTTATTAACTTTTAAAGATTTATTTTTAAGATTTGCTCAATGGAATCAGAATACTTGTCAATGAAAGTGAAATTACTCTTCATTGACGATAAAAGCACCTTCTATCAAATTCTCCAAGTATGATAAAGTGTTTTTGGGAGAGGATAAGTAGGCAAAATTTCCAGCTTTTTTCTATTTTGTTTGGTGTCACTAATCCTTTTGAGCTTTCGATGGGACATGTGGTTTACTCCCATCTATTGCACTAGTCAGCTGAGGAAATCCATTTGTAGATATCTATAGTTCTTACTCCATTATTTTCTGTTTCTTTTCCATTCTCTGTTTTAATAAATTTGAGATGATTCATTTGCCTCATACTTTCTTTTTTTTTTTATTTTTTTTTTTTTTTTTTTTTTTTTGGTACCGGGGATTGAACTCAGGTCCTTGCGCTTGCAAGGCAGGCCACCGAACCGCTGAGCTAAATTCCCAGCCCCAATTTGCCTTATATTTTCAATGCTCAGTTCCTTGTTTCTCAGGGACACAAGGCTCTGATATAGGCAGAATAATGATCCTCTACAGATGTTCGTGTCCTAATCTATAAAACTGAGGATACTTCACCCACTAAATACCAAAAGAGGATCAAGTTTGTAGATGGAAATAAGATTGATAAGTATCTGCTCTTGTAATAATGCTATTACTCTAAATTATTTGGGTGGGAATAATATAATCACGAGAGTCTTTAAAAATAATACATATAAAAGCAGAAGAAAAAGTCAAATTGAAATAAAGGAAAAGGTGCTTGACCCACCATTGTGATCTTTGATGATGCTGGGAAAGGAAAACAAGCCAAGAGATATTGAAAGCCTCCAAAAGCAAAGGCAAAATATACCGTTTCCTCTGGAGCCTCCAGAAGAATGAAACTCTGCTCACACTCTGATTAAGGATCTAAGGCCCATGCTTAACTTCTAGCACACTGAAATGCAAAATGATAAAATTTACATTGATTAAATTTCATTAATTTTGTGCTGGCATTTTTCAGCAGCCACAGAAAAATCAGCATTCTTTTACCTTGGGGAACTTTCTGAAGAAAGTAAGCTGGAACAATTTAAGACACACCTTATTTTCTGATACTCTGTGATTCTTATGCCCAGTTCTTTGTAGTCTGCCACTTTATGTTTTTGTACATTGTTTTCAGTTTTAGCTTATTTTAAATATGTTATGGCTTATCTAGATGTTCCTCAAAAGCCTCATGAAGTCACAGGGGGGTTTTTTCAAAAGTGGTTGGATCTAGAGTGTGTGATCCTGGGATCAAGGGCATGTGATTGCAGTCACATAAATCAGTCACATAATTGATTTGGCATTGTCACCCACTTGCCATGGAATATATCTTCTCTTCTTTGCCCCTCTGCCATGCCACCCTGACTTGGAGCCAGCCAATTGTGGACTGAAACCTCTACAAACTGAGCTAAATAAACTTTTCCTCCTTTAACTTTGGTGTCAAATATTTTGTCTCAAGCAACAAGCAAAGTAACTAAGACGAAGCACAAGACCAAATCTACATACTATTACCTATTTTTTTCAGAAACATAATTGACCAATATATTCCCTAATGATAAATATATTAGTGAAATCAAAGCTACTTTCTTTCCAGTGGAGGAATTAATTTATAAACTTAATCAACATAGTTAACTTTGTTTCCTTTTAATTACTCTTTCTGAATGCTTTTGGCATCAATATTCTAGGTGATTTTAATAAAATAGCCTACAGAGAAGAAAATATTCATTCCACAATCATTGCCTTGTCATTACATCCTGTATGACTTCATGACAAGGAAATGTGCTGCACATTCGAATACTAGTGCATGCACACTGAGAATGGCAAGAAAAAAGTGATGGCTGCTTCCCAGGAGAGCTGCCATGAGGCAATTACTTGAATTTATTTGCTGGGAGCTGTGTCTGGCCTTAACTCAGAGAGCTAGGAAGTTGATTGACTCAGCACCTGCACTATAGCCCTATTTCTTAAGGAGCTACATTAGCCAAGAGTCCAGACTGATGTCTAAATTGAAAATGCCTTTCAAATTGTTACAAAGATAAATTGCCCTAACAATAATCCAGTCATACTATTTGCTCAAAACATTCTCTTCTTGACATTCCCATATGCAGACAAATTAGCAGAGCTCCCTTTAATGATAGAACACGAAGAATGAAGGGGGGAGGTCAAATTCTTGGGTATATAATTCAAATATTCACAGTCATCAAGATAAAGTTTTCATATCTATCTGACCACGAGAATTTACCTCTGTAACTGCACAAAATCTGGTCTTTATCTCTAAATTTTTTTTTTTTCCCCGAGTGTTGCCAATGTTGGCTCTAAATTTATTTTTCTTGTTAAGTTGTTTTGGAAGAATTATCCATTTGTGATTATTTCATTAGATATGTTAGTGTTTTCAACTACATTTTAGCTGAATTTTCTAGTGAAATATAAATTATGTCCCTTTAAACTAGAACTTAAGATAAAGGTTAAAGTGCGCAGAAGTTCCACTCTATATCGAAGAGTGTATTGAAGAGTACATCCCTGAGTCCTTTCCTTTACATTTGGACTTCATATAGATTTTATGGTAGCCCTTATGTAGTAGAAATAATCCAAACCCCAAAATAATTTTTTAATAATTTAAAAAATTATACCTCCTTTTTCCATAATGAGCAAAGAGTAGCTGACAAAACCATGCCCGTAGACATCTGAGCAGAACTCTTCCTAATTTTTCAACCATTGGAGCTTCCAGAATTTGAATTGAATTAACTTTTCTTTTTTTTTAATTTTTTCTTTATGTATGTATGTATGTAAGTATGTATGTATTTATTTATTTATGGTACCGGGGATTGAATTCGGGCCCTTTTGCTTGCGAGGCTGGTGGTGGAACCACTGAGCCAAATTCCCGGTCCTGAACAGAGCTTATACTTATTTTGCTCCCTCCACAGAACTTCTGTGGATGCTAATGCATTTTTCTATGAAGCTCTGGTCCTTTTAAATATCTTATATCATCAAGACCCCTGTCAAAACCTCACGGAGGTACTGATTGGAGGGAAGAGAGAAATATTTAGTGGTAAATTGTGTTTATGTTTTTGACAAAGATCTCTTCTATATTCATACTTTATTAGGAAATCTCACAGAATAGGAAATAGAAACATCCCAATGGCTATTGACCAGATCAGAGGTTAAAAAATGCAAAATGGCCACCTGTGCTGGAGAACCAGAGTATTCAGCCTAAGGATGAAGGGCTGGAGCTCACGGCAGATATCTGTGTGAGACTGTGTTAGAAAGTTAAAGGGTCTGAGTTGGAGTACTGTAGAATCTGCATTGAAAGCCTAAAGGAACTAGCAAAGAATGTCCAAAATAAATAACTAAGACCAGAGATCCTCTAAAGAAACAAAAGGAAAGGCTTCATTTTTCTTTCTCTTTTTATTCTGTCCATACTGCAAGCTTTTTAATTGGTGCTTCCTACATTCATTGTGGGTCTTCGCTCTTTGTTTTGTGGCCAACATATCAACCATCCACAGACACACCCAGAACCTTACTAACACTCTTAATGGTGAATATTCAAGTTAAATTGACATATGTCAATTAATCATCATAACCCACCCTTTGTTAACTTGACAGACATATTTCTTAACTCATGCTTAATCTATAAATACAATAGCAAAGTCATAATTGCACCTATCATCATCCAACTAACTTGTGTACAAACAAAAGTGGTCTAATTTCCTCTATGGAACAGAATGCAGTTTTTCCTTGGGTGTTTCTTACTCCTTTAACTCTATAATTTAAACATTATAATATAGATTTAACAATGCTTTAAAATAAATACTGTCTATCAGCATTGCATGTCAAAGGAATTAAAAAGATAGCTGCTTAATATATGTATATGTATGCACAAGCATGTTTTCAAAATAGGAAAAAATACTTATGATAATTATGACATGTGCTTCTGTAAGTTGTCATATAACCATAACTGGTATTTATAACTTCCTGGTTTTACTACTCATTCTACATTTCCATGACTTTTATCATGCACCTCAGAAGGCATTGCTCCTTTACTTGGCATAGTGACCCATACTTCATTGCCGAAAGTCCCAGACCATTTAGAATCTTGCCTGGATTGGGTTGTTTTAATTTTTCATTGACCTTAATTGCAGGGCTTGGTAATACTAGGAGATGCCCTATGGGATGTTCTACACTCCAAATATTTTCTTCTTTCCATCTTTTGTGGAGTAATAGTCCAATTTCCTGGTAGTCTGGATCAATCTCCTGCACTGATATTGTATCTCCTTAGTTTACTCAAAAGCATAAGGAGACAAAAATGACCCAGAGAAGCTGAGTGCGGTGGTACATGCCTATAATCCCAGCACTATAATTCCAATACATGCTTATAATCCCCATTGAGGTAGGAGGATTGCTACAAATTCAAGGCCATTCTAAGCTACCTAATGAGTTCAATCCAGCCTGGACTGCATTGCAAGACTTTGTGTTAAAAAAAAAAAAAAAAGACCCAGGGAAGTCTTAGCTTCCAGTTTAGTGGAATCATTGTGCTTTCTGGTACAAACCCTCCTCTCTCTGGAACTAAGACATTATGTACATCCATGGATATTGCTTTTGATTGAAACATTACCTACAAGGAATAGTATGCATGTTTAACTACCATCCCTGCCATCATGGCCCCTCTGTTTGTGAGATGGAGTACCTGAAAAAAATATTGACTGCTATCCAGAGAATGAGTCATGTTCTCCACTTGATTATTAATGTCCTCTTCTGCTGAGGTCACTATTTGGTGGAACACAAATCTATCTATCTATCTATCTATCTATCTATCTATCTATCTATCTATCTATCTATCTATATCTTCCCCAAATAATTTTGTCAGTCACATTCCTTCCAAGTCCCTGGTCATTTGGCCAGACCATTAGCTACAGCCCATGAATTGGTATAGAGTTGTACATCTAGTCATTTTTGCTTCCAAGTAAAGTATATCATGAGATGCACAGCCGGAAGTTCTGCCCACTGTGAAGATTTTTCTTCACCACTGTCCTTTCCTTCAGATATAGTCTGGAAAGTGGTTGTAATGCTGCAGCTGTCCATTTTTAGGTGATACCTACATAACTTGCTGAACTGTATATAAGTCAGGCCTTAGTTTTCTCTTCTGTTAACTGATTGTACTGTTTAGTTTCTTCTAAGGCCAAGAATCACATCGGAAGCTGGTTTTCAAAAGGTGAGTAGTTACCTGCAGAAATGGCAGAGCCTTGCTTCAAATTCCTATTGTAATGTCTGGAGTGGGGTGTATGACACACCATGCCACAATATGCCACTGGCCTGCTGGAATACACATCTCTCAACCTTCTGAAACTTAACATCAGTAAACAAATAAAGAAACAGTTTAAAATAAAGGAAGAGAGTTTATCTGAATGTGGGGGAAAGGGGAAGAGAGACACGTAGAGGGCTGTAATATAGATTATCCCCAAAGCAGTCTAGGAAGAGTTACCCCATAATTGGCTTGTTTATAGAAGTGAGTCTGTAACTCGCACCCAAATTCTGTTCCCACAACTAAATTTTCAGACTAGAAGGACAAATGTTCTAATTACGAATATATATTTTGTCTATTTTGTTCCTAATTTGAGAATGTTTTGTCTTGTCCTTTATGAGCCTTGTTTACATTCATTCCCATAGAAACCACACATTGCCTTTACCCCAGTTGATTGCCAATAAAAGTCAGTGCCTGGTACTGGCCAGGGCCTTTGTCCTTGCCCTGGCATTGGTCATTTGGCACCCCACTTTGTCTCTCTTAGTTCTGTCTCTTAGTGTATCTTCTTCTCAGGCCTGCGCCATACACTGGGAAGATGGGTGCTGATACTTGATGACACGAGTCTCCAGAAGAGACATGGTGGACAGCTACTGTGGATGAGTAGGGAATATTCAAAAGCAAAATACTCACGGATTTGTCTGTAGCTCATTTTAATGAGATCCTTGTCCTATGTAGGCTCCTGGAATCTGTTTGATTCCCTGGTTTGTCTTTCATAACCTTGGATTTTTTCTGTACTACTTTCTGCTCTCCTTGAATATGGGGGGACAGGATATTTATGGAAGGGTAGTTTAGGTTTAAGGATTAAGTAAAGGGGAAGTGTGTGATGCTTATCTTAATCATGTAACCTGAGATCTTCCCAGACCTAGTTTCTCTGCCTTTGTCTTTCTAATTGCTAGAGTCTAGCTGTTTTTGTCTTTCTAATTGTTTCCGTCTAGCTTCAGAGGCACAAACTGCCTATTAATTTTTAATAAAGTTCAATGAATCCTTCATTCTAACTTTTCCATAATTCTTGGGGCCCCTGTGCCTACACCATGAACCTCCACTGTGCTTCCTGTATGTGCTCTGCCAGAAGTTTCAAAGAAAGTACCTAACAGCCACTGATACCTCAGGTGTCAGTGGCTCTGCTGTATTACGTGGTCCCAGTAGCACAGAAGTCTGCACAGCAGCCTGAAACTATTGCAGAGCCTTCCCTTGCTTTTGCCTCACTCAAAACTAGCAGATATCTGAGTCACTCAGTAAAGGGACAGAATAGCACAACCAAGTGAAAAATATGTTGCCTTCAAAATCCAAATAAGCCCACTAGGTATTGTGCTTCTCTTTTGGTTGTAGGACTGGCCAGAGGCAACAACTTATTCTTCATCTTAGAAGGGATATTTATGTATCCTCCCCACCACTGTACTCCAAGAAATTTCACTAAGATAGAGTTTTAGTTGGGTTTATTATCTATCCTCTGATATTCAAATTCTTTTCCAACAAGTCCAGAAGAAGTTATTACCCCTTGCTACCTTGGTCCAATCAATGTAATGTTATCAATGTAATGGACCAGTGGGAAACCTCATGGAAGAAAAAGATGACCAACATCCCTCCCTGTGAACTAAGGTGTGATACAGGGCTGGGAAGTTATTATATTTCCTGATGTAGGACAGGAAAGCTATATCACTACCATTGACAGCTAAAATAAAATTCCTTCTGGTGGGCCTATGGATAAAAAGGAATTTGCCAAATTAATATCTGGTACCAGGTATCAGATCTGTTAATCTGCTTGAAATAGGTAAGCATATATATATGGTAATTCACAATCATTTCCCAAGATTCATCCATATTGTGGACCAATAGACCTATTAGGAGAGTTAAATGGGCATGTGATTGGAACCAAAACCCTGCCTCTTTCCTGTCTTTGATGTTGGTACAAGTTTTTGCTGCTGCTCCAGTGATGCAGTGTTTTGTTTTGTTTTTTTAAATTTACTCTTGTCCCAGGTGGATTCAATTCTAAAGTCTTCCATTTGTCCTTTTCCACCATAATACTCACAGTACAAGTTAGGAAACCAGTGTAGGGATTCTACCAAGGAAAAATATAGAGCTATTCTAATTGTTCCTTCTGGACCTGGATAATTAATCACAGTATGGATTTGGGGCCCTTTTAGTTGGACCTTGACTAAAATTCCATTAATCACCAGACCATCCATAGACCTCTACTCTCACAAAAATCACAGTGATGTTTTGGATCTCCTAGGACCAGTGCACAGTAGTTCCTAAAATGTCTGATCATTTCCCTTTCCCCAAAGTACAGTTGTCCTGGTTAAACCATTAGATCCCTTTAGGGATGATGTAAAAAAGAGTAATAATATAGCTTTTTGGTAGTCCACTGATGTCTTTCCTCAATCAACTCTGCCTCCCTTTTTCTCAGAGGGTTCTGAGTCTTAAACTGTCTCAAGTCTGGGAATTGGTTGAAAGACAGTGATTATCATTTTATATGATCTGAAGTATATTTTATTCATTTTCCCTAAAATTTTCCTGTTTATACAAATATACTAAGAATTTATTGGCTTTCTATCCATTCACTTTTGGAAACAAAATGACTAATCAGGCAACACCATATAGCTACACACGTCAGACCATTCCTATCATTATTTTGCTCTGCTGCCTACTATGTTAGTGAGTACTCCTATATTGTCTTGGCCAGTAGAGTACCACCACTTGACCCCTGCCACTCTGGGATCCAATTAAAGAATTACCCTTAAGTTTTACAATTGAGTGATTATGGTTCCTACCATTAGGTCTGACATACAGATAAGAGCATTAATACATTTCTTCAGGGATGCAATTGCTTCTCTCTAAAATTTGTTTTTGAAGGTTTTAGTGAAGGCTACATTTTCTGAATCTTCACAGTATGGAGGATTAGGTATCACCTGGCAAAGACAATTGAGTATTTCTATTTCCCAGAGCTTCTGAATGCCCGCATCAACAGTAAACCAAGGAATTGAAGTTATCTTCAGCTCACTCACCTTGGGCCACTTTTTGATCTGTATTTCATCTGACCAGCCAATTAAACTATTAACAATCTTTTTAACTTTATGAGCCACAACTTTACATTGTGAACCCCTACTTCATGGGCCTATATTCAGAAAGAGCCTTATCCAGCTTTATGTTTTCATATTCTCTTTAGTTACTATATTAATAACCTTTCTTATTGATGGAAAAATACATGACAACCACAACTTGAAAGAGGGGACATTTAATTCATCTCAACATTTGCAGTGGATCTGTTTTATATTCAGTTACCCCCAAGGTGGAAACATGGCAGAGGAACATCACAGAACAAAGCTGCTCACTTAATACTGTCCAAGCCAGAGCACGGAAGGAATGCCAGAGAAGAAGGCCCAGTAACTAGGTCCCTCCCTAAGTCACCCAGACACATAAGTGTGCTTTACTAAGCCAATAGGCAACTCCAAAGCCAATGTGGTTGACACAATTAAATTAACTATCACTCGGACATAAAAATATTTTCTAAAGGTTTCAGTCTATAGGCAGTTATGACAAAATACTGAGTAATTTATGGAGAGCAGAAATGTATTTTCTTCTATTTTGGTGGGTGGTATACAAAATCTAGATGTTAGTAAGTTTGTCTTTCTAATGAGAAACTGGTCTCTCCTTCTAAAATAGTGCCTTGGGCACCCAGTCCTCTGGAGAGAAGGAATATCATCTTTATAGTGGCAGAAGCAGAAGGACAAGCTAGGAAAACTCTGAATGAAGCCTCTTTCATAGAGCCTTAATCCTCCTAGGGAGAAAAGGCATTCTCTTGAAAGGACTCACATGTCAGTACCATCATGTTGGCACCACCTGTAACTCGGAGGTGATGAGAGTTTGAGAAAAACAGGAAAAGTTTACTGCAAACATATTTCTTTATTTAAATCATGTCTTCCTTCAGAGATGCATATGATTATAGTTTGCAGCATTGAAAAACTAGACAAACGTTACTTACTTTTTGAGTATTGATAGAAGAAATAGAAGTTCTCCCAGGAGCTTTATAAAGGTTTACAATGAAGGTTAAAAATGCCCACATATGTTACCCACCATATTTCCAATATTAATGTGTCCTTGAAGACTTCCACTTAAGTCTTTTTTATTCCTCTAGCCTCATACGACGTACTTTCTTTGAATAACAACCACAAAATTGTGCTGTTGGTCCACCGCACAAAGCCAGGGCAAATTATTCTGGTTGCATAATGCTTAATATAGAGTATTTTTCTTTTCCTTTTATAAATACACTCTTTCTCATGAACTACATTATAAAATATGTCAGCTTATAGCTAAACTTTATGTACCTTTATCTGATAAACATACACACAATCTGACCACGGACATGCTGGATATAATGACAAAGAAAACATAAACATTCTACACCTGGACAACCTAGACTTGCATTCCAACTGTATCCGTTTAGCTGTGTGTTTTGAGGAATAGTGTTCCTTTTTTCATTGACATGATTTTTTATTTATGTACACCACTAGCTAAGAATTGAAATGAGTATGAAACCACTGTCATGCAGCTAATGATCTTTCTGTCTGCCATTATAAAAAAATACATGTGTAAAATGTTTTAACACTAGATTTTCCCCACAAAAACAAAACCATGATATTTACATGTTCCTGAATATACATAGTGATACATAGTGATTTTTTTCACAGAAATCAATAGTTTAGAATAATTTATGTTAATTTATATTCCATGTTCTTGGAATGGAAAATAAAGTTTAACTTTCATAAGTTGTTTTAAACAATACACTGTAAAAATGGCTGTTTGAATTATATATATAATATTTGTGCAATATTTTTTACAGTATTTAATTGTCTGCAAAGAAAAACAGTAAGTCTTAGCCCTTCAGATTTTCAATGTAACCTTTCCTTCTCGAATATCTCTTGAAATACACAGTCTCTCCTGCAGCAGGTATAGTTTTAATGATGCTTTGATGCTATATGTCAAATCCCATCACTTGCTGTGAGGAATGACATTTCTCTTGAATGCCCTAGCAATGGCAATGTGAGGTTTTGGTGGACATTGCACGCAATACCAACAGCTCCTGAAGCATAACATTTCTTCTCAGCTTACCGCAAGGACAATAGAGACCCCAAAATTTCCATTTTATCACCTTTGAGGGAAAAAATGTATATTCACAGTGAGTGAGCTACATGCTTTTTCTTCACCATTACGTATGTTCATTTAACTGTCAAACAATTGTCAGTATTTTTGTAAATTCCCTGTGCATACAAAACACTATAAACAGAGAACCCTTAAACCACATATTTAAGATTTTTACATTTTATTTCTGATAAGAGTGCATATGTTTCATATCTTTACCATAAAAAATCTTTAAAATTACAGGTAAAGATATAAAAGTTTAAGATTCCATCTATTAAAAACTTTATCTTTTATGAATGAGGAATGGATAAAATATTTAAAATAAATACTCTTTTTAGATCATTAATGCAACTTTATAGAAGCATTTTGAAAGGCCATTCAAGAGTTTAATATTTTTCAGCTGGACATAGTAGTGCATGCCTGTAATCTCAGCTCTCAGGAGGCTGAGGCAAGAGGATTGCTACAAATTTGAGGCCAGCCTGGGCTACATAGTGAATTCAAAGCCAACCTGAACTACATAAAGAAACTCTGCCTAAAAACAAACAAACTAACAAACAAAAAGTTTTTAAAAAGTGTTGGATCCAGAAATTAAGGGAAGATTTTAAGAATAAGAGTGCAGAAGTATCCAGGCAAAAACAATGATTGAAGCTCGATCAGCTAAAGGCTGTGCTCTCAGAGCAGACAACAGAGTATAGGAACATGCTTTCAAGTATAACACTATCCATTATTTACACATGTGTGTACTATTTATTTCACTTAAAAGTATGACCTCAGAGTGGAAAGAAAGTCTTTGTAAATAATGAGGGGCAGAGGGGGTATAGGGAGGTATGGGAATGTGGAAAAATAAGAACCAAGCTACATCATGCAAAGGAACAAGATTCTAATGATGAATGTAACTGTATTGTTTGCTTTAAATGTACCAATATACTTAATTAAAAGAAAGTTATCTTACAATGATTTTTTTTTTTTGCATTAAGTCTGGATACAAACAGAGCAACCATTCAGTTCCTGCTTTGGTTTGCATAGCTAGATGAACTTTATAAAGTAAAAGTCTAGTATAAACTTACTACAAGCTAGGTAATTGTTGAGCATGTTTCAAATTGTTCTTGAAAGACAACAAAGAATTGGAAACCTTTTAAAGACTTTATTAATATATCTGGTATAACATCAACTGGGAACTTGGCTTTCCATGAAATTCTTTGTCTCCAGTACCCAATCCAAAGGGGTACTGTCCCAGACACTTTCTCTTTAGCTGTCCTGCTACCAAAGGGAAGTGGATATTTGTAAAGTTTACCTGCTGTACTTTTATGAAGCTTTGCTGAGTTCATGGTGAGCTGTTACTATTTCTACATTTTGTAGAATAATTTTGGTCAGCACCAAAATTTGATTTCTAACACTCCTTTCTTTGTACTTGAAATGTATTTTCAATGGAGGCCCTAGAGTGAAGGTTGCAATATTAAATTTAGAATAATCGTTTCAAAATAGGACTCCTAGCAGTGTTACCCTAAGTAAAAAGGAGCTTGACTCTGTTGTAGCTTAGATATAGAGGCAAATCAAGTATTTTTCTTTGTAAAAGTTCCCAGATCCAAGGAGTTGAGGTCTCTTTTATATTAAGACTTTTCTGAAGTAACGTGTTTGTTGATAACTTTAATAAAGGTCAGTTGAGAGTGTAAGTTTTTAAGGACTCCCAAAGTAATGCTTAAAGCAGTCATTTTGGGAATGATTGCATATATCAATTTGTATTGTGTGTCAAATTACTATGGGGTGTGCTATTTTAGTGTTTTGGGAAAATGGAGAATAAAATCTATTCTTTAACATAATACATATGTCTTTTTTAACATAAAAAAAAGTTAACATTGCCTCAAAATCCCCTCAGGAATTTTCCACAGATTGGTGAATGCCACATGATTAAGTTTGTCTACTTATGTATAGAGTGGAATTCCTTGACCGAAGCAAATTGTTCAATGAGAGAGTTGTCTTTTTTCCTCTGAAGTAGTCATTAAGGAATGACAATAAATTTGGGAATTTTAGGTGAAAAATATTATTAAAACAGAGTATTCAAAGTGACTCATTTATGATGATTGAATAAAGTCATCATGATATGTTTCATGTCTAAAAACTCTAAAGAGTGATGTGGTATTATTCTTTAGGCATTTTATTTTAAATATCTCTGAAGTTTCATTACAAAACTTTGAAACACATGAAATTTGAAAAAACTCTATACTAAATAAGGACAAAGACATTGAATATTTTCTCTGATTAGCACTACATTATTTTTATTCTTTAATAAATATTACTCCAATCTTGTTTTCATACATTAGTTCATCTTAGTTTTAATATCTATACATTATATTTATATGCAGTATCACAGATATTAAAAATTATATATTCTGTTTTATGTTCAACTATCATATTATGAAATTGGATATTCTTGGAAAGATTGAACCTTCCAGATTACATATTCACACTGACATGTAAATGCTAAGAAAATAATGCTGAATAAACAAATAAACATCAAATAAATGAAAAAATAATGCCATTTATTAAGCATATTTTATTTCAGATAGGTAATAGTAATATATTTTTAGTAAAGAAAATAGAGACGATATTTTCTGGTTAACCATTTTTTCAAATTTTGAAGTATAATGAAAATAAATTAGATATTACCTTATCTCATAAAAATTACTATCAATACATTTTTCTTTGCTTCTGTCTTGTGGCCACAGAAAAATGAAAGATTCTATAACATCATATCACCACTCTGTCAGAGGTATACAATGGCTGTCTTTTCACCAGGCTGAAATACAAAATTAGGAGAAAATATAAACAACATGCCAATAAGTATTGTTCCTTCCTTTCCTGCTTATCACCAGAGGCATAATGAAGCCACAAATGAAGGCCATCTTCATTCCTGAAAAAGGTAAGTCACTTGACTGTGTCTGTCTCTTCATGACTTGTTACTTCCTGGTGGAAAATGAAAATTGAAAAAAACAAAAATCGAGCTTGTAATACAAATACTCAACTTTTAAAAATTAATATACTGTAGGAAAATTATTTGCAGAAGACCCCAACTATTTCCATGCAAACTTATTAATAGAAGCTTTGTATTATTAACTATATCTCATAACTGCAGTCCCTGTTGCTCCGTCTTTGACTCTCTTTTACGTGGGTTTTGTGCTCTGTTTAGCTATTGCTCTGTACTGGTAAACAGGTAAGCTTTCAAAAAAATGCTCTGTAGGAAAAAGGAGCAAAGAACCAGGTCAGTGTTTCTGGCAAGGTACAGAAAAACCAGCAGGAACTGTGCCTAAGGCAGAGCCCAGAGGAAACAGGAAGAACCACAGTTACCCTGGTCAACTTTTCTGGATGAAGGAGGCTATCAATAATTCAGACTTCCCTTCCTTATTATATATATATTTTTTCTTTACCTTATTTGAAAAACATTGCCAGCACCCTTCTGAAGGAGAGATACACACACTTGCCAAATATATTCAAAAGCAACCAAAGAACTCCAGTGAAAAACTAGATTAAGGAAAATGAGCTTCTCATGAAATATAAGAAAAAGATAGAAATTTTGCTTTGCCATTTAAGAGTATAGATAAAACAAGAAAGACCACCCTTGTCAAGACTGTGAAATAAAGCCTGTTTAAAATATGAAGAGCCTGTATAATTTTTACTTATCTTTTATGCATGCTTCAGGACATAAGTTGATACAGCTTTCTCTGTAATTTTAAAAATTCATGATTCAATTTTGGAGAAACTGAATAGCTAGTATTTATAAAACGGTATTTATCACAGTTCTAATATTTTTCTATAACATCTTGATCCCAAATTTTCAGTGAAAGTCTTCTTTCTTAATTCTACAATTTTGTATGTCTCTGTCCATGCATTGCTGTTGATCCCTCTGTCAAAATTTCATAAAAATATAGACACATGATTTTCAAAATAGTATTAAAGTAAAAAAACATATAAAATGTGTTTCCAGATAGGATAGAAGTATGTAAAGGTAAACAATAATCCACAACTAGGAAAAGCAAATAAAATGACAAGTGAGATGAAGTTTTATGAAATTTAACTGTTTCCTCACTGACAATGTTTCAGGCTAACCAGCAAAAGACCAGATGGCTCTCCCCACTCCAGCCAAATGTGGCAGTGAGAGCCTTTCTGTAAGTCACATTCCCTCAGGCTGCAAAGACAACAAAATTCTCAGAATATTCACTGCTTTTTACCTTTGGAACCTGTGAACAGGGCAGTTTTGAAGGTTAGGAAACAATAAATATAAAGCCTAGAGTCAAGAGATCTATTTGGAATCTTTGACACTGAGTAATAAGAATGACAAAAAATTATCATCACTATTAATATTATAGTGTGAACCTCAGGTTTAAAGTCAATTATCTTAATACAAAATTCATTCCAGTAGAAAGATTTTTAGAGACGTAAAGGAGAGTGAGAATTTTACAGAATTAAGAAACTGTTGGTAGAAAAAAAAATTAGAAAATACAGTATTATAGGCTGATACTTCTTACAACAATAGAAGCAAAATAGGCACTTCAATGGCAACCACAAAAACCAAAGCTGAACATATATGAAAATGTAGCCTAGAAAGTTATTTGTTCCCATTCATAGCTGGTTGCTCTTGAATTAAAAATAATACCACCACCAATGTCTTCTAATTTTCCTTTTCTCTCTGAGGGACTTTTGCTGTATATAATTAGCATCTCTTCATGTCTAAAAGACTGGATTCAGCTTAGTGATGAGACGATATCCTGTTCTTTCATTCAGATGTAGGATCTTGAGCTCTTCACCTCAGCATAATGCACCATGCAATACCATACGCGAAGGTATCATTCGGCTGTATAAGAAGACATCACCGAACCCCGTACGCTCTAGGGACCATGCAGCAAGAACAGTCCTGCTCTAGGCTGTCACGGTAGAGTTCATCCACAGGTGCTAGCTTTAGTTGCAGTGTAAGTTGACCAGAATATTCAGAAGTTGAAGCATTCAGCCACATGTTGTAATAATTTTAAAATCATTTTTAAAAGCATTCTTTGAGACTGGGTACTCATTTATATGTTGAAAAATTGAATACATTTTTTGAAGTTTTTAAATTTGGATTTTGGGAAACACGTATATTTTGATCAACTACTTCAGTGATGTAGCAAAGTACACACATTGTGTATTTAATTATGTGTACAGGTGCACCCCTACTCCTTGATCTACTACTAGGTTGATGATGGCCTTTCATGACTAGAAGTATTTAGAATAAACAAAATTATTAATTATTTTATTAATAATTAGAATAATATATGAGGTATGATCAAAATACACCAAATTTTAAACTGAAAATGCATATACTGTAATTTTTTAAAATTTACCCATATACATGCATTTATACATAATTACACACAACATTTATTACACATATTTATACATATACTGTATATTTTGATAACCACGTCTCTAAGGTAAATTCCAGCATTAAGAAAACATTGATATTAATCTCCCTCAGAATACTTCCCCTCACTTTGAATGCACGTGTCATATTCTTGCCACTTTCAGAAGCAGCACTGGACACATTTTTGTGGGTGTTTTTAAGAAGTTTTATCAAAAATACAGTGAATACTGCTGCTGAGTGCCATCCAAAGGAACAGCAGGCTCATGAAATCAGTATGGTGTGTCTCATCCACCTTATTCATCAGCTCTCTTACTGTCATTTCCCAAAGCCTAAATGTCCATAAAAAGTTTCAGTGGATTCAGGACATAGAGAAAGCCATGATCACACAATTTGAGACATGAAAGGACTTTTAGAACTGCTTCACAAATGGCAAGAATAATAAGATAAGAATTTTTGAAGCGAAGGGGAATATTTTGGGAGATAAATGGTAATGCTTTATTTTTGCAACAATTTTTAAAAATTTAAACATTCATCATATGATTTAATTAAATCTTGTAAAATTGACCAAAAAATCCTAGAGCAAGACATGAAATTATTAACTTATGTTTTCATCTACAGGCCTTTGATTTTTTTTTAAGGTAAATTCAAGCTGGATGTAATGTTATGTATGGTATGAAGAAATCATCAGCAATGAAGTCTTTCATATAATCAGAGCCTATTAATGATAAGAATATATTTTTTCTCACTATGAGACAGTGACTGTATCTCTGCCTGTGTCTCCTCTGGATTATCTCTCCTGTCTCTTCCGTATACAATCTCTACAATAACACAATCTCAATTGGTGACACTTGGTATTCACTGTAACATTTGGTATTTGGGAAGGAATTTCTCCCACTGGTTCTTTAAATATGTCTGTCCTAATTTTGGCTCTTTACATTATTGTGTACATGTATTAATATGATTAATAGTTGAAAAGAAGCCTTTTGAGATTTATATTTAGGATTTAGTAAAATATTAAAACTATTATTTGTGAGATTTGAATTTTCAAGTAATACATGAAAGCTTTGTTTTTCTTGTTTCTACTTCTATAGTCGAGTTTTGTATGCATGTATCTTTTACATTTTTATGTATGTATCCCTATTTGACTTTTGAGAAAGTTGTAAGTGGTAAAATTATTTTTCCTCATTAGACGATGCAAGGAGAAAAGTGGAAATTAATAATGTATGTTGATTTTGTATGTGATAATCATACTTAACTCACTTATTAATCCCAATACATTGTATAATATTTTGATTTTTATACCTTACTAGAATCTAAGAAAATGATTATCTTAATTTTTTCTATTTTTCTTCAGCTTATGCACTTCATAACCTATTTCACTGCCTATAAACTCCAGGAAATTTAAATAAAAATTTAGGCTAAAAATCTTTATTGTTCCCAAAATAAATGAGAAAACTTCCTACAATTTCAACATATAATATTTTATTCAGGGTACACATGGAGCATATTTTATAACATTTAATTACCCTTTTTCTTTGTTTATAAGAAACCTTAGTAACATAATAGACACTGAGATTACCAAATGTTTTCTTAAAACTTTTTATAGTATTTGTTATTCGGTTAATGCAGTGGATTATATCTATTGTTTTTCGGCTTATTAAAAATTTCAATATATAAAAACTAATCAGAAGATCCTAATAAGTTTACTGATATTGAGAAATGGGAAGGAAGGAGCTAAAGGTGTAGGGAAGATGGGACGGGTAGGGGAAGGGTAATAAGGGAAAACAAAAAAATGTGAGATAATGAAAACATGGAAATAAAGTGTTTGTAGATGGGGAGGGGAAGAGGGGGTGAAAGGAAGGGAGGGACAAGGGGAAAAATGAGAACCAAGACCTGTCATGTAGAGGTACAAGATCCCAACGATGAATGTTACTGTACTGTATCCCTAAAATGTACCAATAAACTCAATTAAAGCTGAAAAAAACCCACTAATCACATGTATTCTCATATAATTATCATCCAGCTTTTGAGTTTAGTTTAAACTTATCTCAATAATTTTACTTTAAGGTATATTAACTATATCTTTCTTTTTTCTGTTGTAATTTATTCCTTTTGTAGCTTTTCATTTATTTACTTGTATCATTTTTCACTTTTATTATTGACTTTTAATATGAGAAATATTTTCTGAAAACATTTTAGCCATCACAAAATTATGAATGTCTGAGCAGAGTGCTAGATATTTTTTCATAGATAAGTGGATGTTATTTTAATTTTTTATTAATTATTTTGTATTCTGATTTTATTATAACAGAATGCAACTTTGAACATTTTAGAAGTTACAGTGATTTTTTATGAAGATTAATTTGAGTCAGATTTTAAAATAAATTGTATGCATACCTTTAAGGAGAACACATTATTATTTAACTGCATAATTCTAAATATATCTTACTGATTAAATCTTCCAAGTCTTTTAAAATATTTTTTGATACTTTAATTTTTCTTGGGTTGAAAGAGGTATGATAAGTTATGAGAAAATATTGTTTTGTCTTGCTTTAATCCTCCGACACTCACTGAATTATGACAGATATTTCTGTTTGGTAATTGTACCATTGATAAATTATTTTCATTATGTTTGACTTTTATATTACAAATTAATCTTCCTTGTATTTTTGACCTACCTTGTTTGATAAGTAGATTTATAACTTGGTCTATTACTTGCATTTGGTATACATAGCTTTCCATATAGCTTTATAAATTTTATGAATCTATGCATTTGAATTTTGATTTTTTATGTATTGTATTTTACATTAAGTTTAAAAATATGTAACTTGATTTAACTTTTGTTTATTGATTTTAACATTTTTTCCTTAATTATGTTATAATGTACATAGTCTTTTCAACTCTTATGTTTCCATTCATAAATGCATACACTATATACATATATATACACATATACAAATGTGAACAGATACCAATACTATAATACATGTTTGAATATTTTTTACTTTTCTTCTTGTTTTATTCATATATTTCCTTTATTCTGGCAACAGAATTTTATATATGGTCTTAACTGTTGTAATAAAATATTATGTCTGTTGACCTCTATTGGACTATTTTTCCTTCCTAAATTCTATCAACATTTGCTGTCTATATTTATTAAAATTCTATATTAAGTAATTCTATTATCTGCATACTCTGTGTGCTGTGGTTCTACTTTTATTGTTCATTGTTTCCCCTATTTTAATTATATATTGTGCATATATTACATTATACATGTAAACATATGCTAACCTATATGTATATTACATATATTTATATGTATAATATATTGTGCATATATTACATTATACATGTAGACATATGCTAATCTATATGTATATATGTATAGTGCATTACACTTAGATATAGGAACACAGATACAAATAATGGCAAACAAAACTTTTATAAATTATTTAAATTGAATTAATTTTTTCTTCCAGAGGTGATTTTCATCTTGCAGGTTGCTAGATGCAAATATATATTATAAATATATTGCAATTATTTAGGCAAAGAAAATGACATGAATTTGAACTGATGTATACATATGTGTATAACTCACCATACACATGTTTTTATTGTTCTCCATGAGTTTGTTATCCTAGATTACTTTATGAGATAGCTTATTATTAACAATATCAGTACTTGTTTATTTTCCTAAATAATTTTCTGAGAACATCAAAATAACTTTGGAGACAATACATGAATTTATAACTGACAATTCAAATTTCTCCTTAATTTTTTTCTTATTTTCTTCTACTTCTTTTTCACAGATTACACCTACAATGCTGAAGGATTTTTATTGACGCACCTTATTTTATTGGCACACCTGTCTAAATGTTCTCCAAAAGTCTTGAAAAAAAGTTGGTCTTTCTCAACTCTCATGATTTTTGTTACTTTAAGAAAAAATTGTTTTTTTCTCCCTAATGTTCCAAATACTGTCATAACTCTGTTTTATTTCATGTTGATGCACTATCCTAGTGTCATTGATAATCCCTGTACTGTTCTGAGAATAGCTAGATGTGACGGCTGACAGAGGGAGATCTGGTGGGAAAAAAATGTTCCCTAAAAATGAAATAAATGTAGATATTGAGAGCTGAATGGCAAGTTTTGATTATAGAAAATCCCAACTAAATTTTTATGCAAATTAAAATGTAATATCTTCTTTATATTAGTAAAATACGTCATATTAGAGCTCAAGATTGAGTGAAATCATTAGCCAGTTGAGTTTTGTAAAATGAGTGGTAGGGAAGCACTGATTAAGCCTATGAGTTAAGTGCTATTCAGAAGCTCTAGTTGAATGTGTGATGTGGTCCTAGAATTTGGATTCTCCGGCACTGGGCTTGGTCTGTTATCTCCTAACCCGCATTTTGCAGTTCAGGCAGTCCTTTCAGGTAGGGACTCCTGGTCCAATGCAGATAGATCTAAGTAAGTAGTGGAACTGAAGGGCAGGTGAGTTCATATCACCTATGCCACCAAGTCAGCTATGACTTTTTGTTCCTTTCACTGTATTTTCAGACTGCTTTCAAATCCATCATTACAAAGGGCAAATTTGCTGTAATATTTTGAGGTGTAAACCAGCTTGAGCACAGTGGGACCTGTTATCATGGCAGAAATGTCTACAACCAATTGTTTCATCTAGCTTACATCTTTACACAAACCCTTCCATTGTTTCACTTATTCAACACATTTGCTGATTATAAAGAGTTTTTCAGGATTCCTCTTAACATTTCTATTTTCTATTTTACTAATATGTATTCTGTAGTTATGGGAGTGTGTGTGGGCGGGCTTGTTCTTGTCCATGTGGTAACTATCTTATTGAAAAGTAAGTTCCATTTCTTTGTAGAATATTTTATATTGTATTAGGTCTAAGAGAAGTAAAGAATATTGGAAATTCTATACTGAAGACATGGTGTATAGTGTTCTAAGAACTAAATAAATAAGAGAGAAATCACAAAAGTGAAAACCAAAATAAAAACTCACCATTTGAAATTTCTTTATTCAACAACTAATAGTTAGGCAAATAAGGAAACAATATACTGTCTGTGATATCTGCAATTGTGCATCAGAACTCATTAAAAATAATATTATAGCCATAGTTACTATAAAATGCAAGTACCAAATTATTTTATACTAAAACTTAACTAAGCCATAATTAATTCAGTCAGGTGTTTTCATCATATTTTCTTGTATGAAAGAAAAAACATTAAAATTAGCTGATTTTCTATTTATTGGTCATTTTTAACTAGAGATGTTACAGGGAAAATAGAGGTAACTCCCAACCTGTTAGAGGTCTGATATGCTGAGTTCATGTTCTCTAAAATTGAAGAATTAACTCTAGCAACAACAGAAGGGAAGACAACTCTTGAATGAGAAGAAAGAGGGTACACAGAAAGTAGGTGACCCATGAGCCCACTTCTCAAAAATTTTATAGAGCAAAGCATTGAGGTGAGTATAAAGTCAGGAGGTGGCATAAGGTGAGACAAAACTATGATCAACCAATAAGATTACAAGGACAGTCACTTAGGTGATATTGATCCAATAGATCAGAAAAAGTGGGGAATGAATATCATTATTTTACAATTTATATTTCCTTGATTATTTGGGAACTGCAAAATTGCTCAACCACTTATTAAAAATACAGTGTAGTAACTGGCCTGCCATACCTGATCAGATTTTCTATCTCTTCCTCTTGAAAATAAGCCTCGTATGGAATCTTCTACCATTTTGTCCCCACACTTATCTCTAGTGAGAAGTTGAATCAACTCTGGAGCCACCACCTAAGAGATAATATTTTTATTTAGTAAAAAACTTCTAAGAACAACTGTGGTAGAGTATTTTCATCTGATTTTCTAAGTTTCTCTGCTTTCATTTCTCCTACATGCTTCCTCTCTTCTCCCATCTATTCTTTCTTTCCTTTCTTCACCCATTTCCTTCTTTGTCTTTCATTTTGTTCATTGGATTATTTATATCTGCTTTTGTTTTTCTTCTGACTCGCAGTCTTAAAACTTTGAGCACTTAACATTGGATAACCATGTTCCAGACAAGTTACTTTATTCCAGTTTTCTGTAATTTAAAGAATAATCCTGTCAAAACTTCCCATCGCTTGCAATAGAAAGGAGTAGGAAGGAGGTCTTTGAGGAATCAAAAGATAGCAAAGTCAAGCACACATGAAAAACCTATGAATATAGACATGAAATCATTTCTTTCTGATTTTAGCAACAATAGATTAGAGCCAACTTGGGCAGGCTGCAAAGCAAAATTACCTTTAATTTTGATACTTTGCAAGAAGTTTAAATCCAAAATTCTGAAATGGTGTCATTCAGAATATCAGTGAACATTTTATCTACAGAAGTAAGGCAAAAGAAAAATAAAGGGCACTCAAATAAGAAAGAAGAAAGCCGAATTATACCTGTTTTCAGATGACATGATTTTGTATAAAGAAAAATTTAGCCTGCTTTAAAAGTTGTTAGAACTGCTGAATGAATATAGTAAGGCAGCAGGAAAAAAGCTAACATACAATACCAGTAGCATTTTCTATACTAATAAACATTGCTGAAGAAGAAGTCATAAAAGAAATATCTACACCTTCACCCATACACAACTAGAACAAATTTAATATAGAGAGTATCTCTATAATGAAAATTATGAAACCCTGAACAAAGAAATTGAAGAAAACACAAAATATAGAAGTATATTTTCTTCAAAATAGAAAGCCTATGAACTGGATGAATTAATAATGTTAAAATATCCATTCTACCTAAAGTAACCTACAGATTCTATGTGATGCCTATGAACATAAAAATAGCATTCTTCGCATAAATAGAAAAAGTGCCCCAACAATACATAAAGAACTGCTAAAAGACCATGAAGAGTCAAATAAATCTTTGGCAAATAGAACAGAGCTGGACTTATTTATTTCACTTAGGAGTATATTCTCAACCAAGTAGTTTCTCTGGTGTGAATAAACTATAATATATATAAGACCCTAATGATATAATGGATAATGTGAAATAGGAAGAAAGGGGCTAAAGGTGTAGGGGAAGTGGGAAGAGTAGGGGAAAGCTAATAAGGGAAAAGAAAAAATATGAGAAAATGAAAAAATGGAAATGAAGTGTTTGTAAAGGGGGAGGGGAGGAGGGGTGAAGGGAGAGCAGGGACAAGGGAAAAAAATGAGAACCAAGACCTGCCATGTAAAGGTACAAGATCCCAATAATGAATGTAACTGTACTGTATACCTAAAATGTATCAATAAACTCAATGAGAAAAAAAAAAAGAACAAAGCTGGAGGTAATAAAACAATAGACTTCACAATGCGCTGTAAAGCAATAGTAAGCAAAGCAGCAGTGGTACAGGCAGAAAAACAGCCACAAAGACCAATGGAACAGAATAAATAGTTCAGAGATAAATCTAGGTATCTATACAAAACTGATTCTTCACAAAGGAAGCAAAAACATATATTAGAGACAGCAAAGTCTCCCCAATAAATAGTGCTGAAAAGTCTAGATATCCATGGCAAAAATTTAACCTAGACCCCTTACTCTCATTAGTTATAAAAATATAAGCTTAAAATGAACCAAATATTTAAATGTATTTGACAAAGATATGAGACTTTTGGAAGAAAACAGGGAAATATTTCAGGGCATTGGTCTAGCAAAGATTACAACCCTAAAAGCACTGACAATAAAATAAAAAATAAACAAATGGGATTATATCAAACTAATCATCTTCGGTTAACATAGAAAACAATCAACAGAGTGGATACACATAGTCTCTGATTCTATTTAAAAAGTCTTCAACTCAAGTCTATATAACTCAATGGTACAATATTGATGATTTTCATAGCCTCTCTCTGACTCTTTAGTAACATTTCTTTCACTGATTAGCTTATTAAAAAGTTCCTTTGGTACAGCCAATTTATCAAGTTAGGTGAAAAATAAGATGCATACCCACACAGCAAGTGTATCAGCTCCTGTTCTTAGATCTGGACTTGTAAAAGACTTGACAGCAAGGTGTCAAGAAGCATAGTGTTATGTGTTGATTTCAGGAATTTCCCTCCTCTTTATTACCCCAGGACTTTAATATCTATCTATCTATCTACCTATCTATCTATCTATATTTTTTTTTTGCCAGTCTAAATGTCATGCTTCTCAGGGGAAGGGAACTTGTTTTTCTCATCTTTCCATCCTTCATAACTGTTTCAAGTAAAGCCTCTTGCATTGTTGGCATTTATCAAGTGAAACAGAAATGAGCTCAATAACTGATCAAACACAGACTGAAGGAAAAGAAATTCAGAAAAAAAAAGACCAGTAAATCCTTTCATGACAAAATTTTTCTAACCAAATGTTTCTCTGTATAAAGTGAAGCTTCCAAAGCTTTCTTCTAAGGAAGGAAATGACATGAGAAATCAGATTCTTAAAAAAAAAAAAGCATTCCATTAATTCATGGAAGAAGAGACAAAAAGGACGAGGAGACTAAGGGAAAGATAACCATCTTCCATGTGTTAAAAAAAATAAAGGCACTGCTAAGAGAAAGTGTTCCCATAGAGGAACCAACAGAAAAGAAAAAAAAATCAATATGCAAAAATGCAATCAGTTTATATCTTGAAAATAAATTATGTGGCTATTGTGTGACCTCTGTAATTCTTGATTCTTTTAGAAAATTTTTAAATTCTATATACTTTGCTTGACTATTTCAAATTTCTTTGACTACATATTTAAAATGAAACATTTGAGAAACAGTTTCCCTTTAAAGAGAGAGAAGTTTAATAGGAATATTGGAATTTTTGACAAGTGACAAACTTTTCTACTTCTGTCATATGTAATTCAGTCTTACAAATATAATATGTGAGTAAAAGTCTAGAAAAGATGTCACTGACCTTCAGTTCCAGAAGACTTTGCTGTAGGTTTTTCTAGAGTTCTTTATAATATTAACAAATATGATAATTAAATGTTTACATATATAACATTGTGCATCTAACAAAATCAGTGTTTTTATCTTGTATCACTTAAAAAAAGAGAATATTGTTCATTCATGTTTCCAAGGAATGACTCATGTATATAGTCCCTTCGTTCTTAAAACCTATCTAAATTCTTCAGTGAAGAACAAGCTCTATCTTTCTTATCCTTAGTTACTAATCCAGAAAAGTGGTGATCTAATTATTCATAAAGAAAATGCATTTGACCTATACTTTGCATCTGGACAATTCTAAAGCTACTTGATAGGATAGAGCTGTTTTTTTTGTCAGTGTTAAAAAAAAAGCTTGTTGCAAGTCTGAATTGTTCCTGAAGTGATTTTGTTGAAACATTTAATATTGATTTAGCCTGAAGTTGCTAATCTGAGCATTGTTTTATTAAAACAGAATGTTTTCCATCAGATTCAATAATTTTAATCAAAAATTTTATTCTTCCTAATCACGTGTGTACATACATAGATTTTGACTAGAAATTCTATAAGTTCTATCAAGTACAGTTGAAACAAGAGGCATTAAATGTTATTGAAAAATTATATGAAGCATATTTTTAAAACACAATTCCCTTTAAAAATGAGTTTTGAAAGTTAATTTGGATATTTGCAAAATATAATATTCTTAAAATCTTCTAGGGAATAGCTTCATACTTCTATATTATGAGGAGGAAAAGAGTAACAATTGGAGATATATGGAAACAAAAATAATATGACTTTAATGCTTATTTACATAGCATATAATTTATAATGTAAAATGTCAAAGCATGCAAAAATTATAAAAAAGATGTGAGACTTGACTGATTAAACTTTTTAAAAAACTGTGCAGTCAGTTCCGTATGACCAGGATTCTTTACTTCACAAGCTATTGTTATTTGGAATTTGTATCATATTTTCTTTCAGAAAGTTTTAAAATGTCAGGAATATTTTAAGGACAGCCCACTTAACCTGTAAGGTAATACAGAAGAGCAAACACATTAGTCTAATTTGGATCCTGGAAGCAGGAGGTAAGTAAAAGTAAGCAATACAAAAAGACACAAAAACAAGAGAGAGCTACTTTTAATTCTATTTACTTTTATCATTACAATTTACAGTACTGGCCAAAGGTCATATTATGAGATCTGAGAAGTTAATTTGTTTGGTTTGTTTTGTTTTGACTTGGTATTCTTTGATTCTTGGTAAACAATATTTATTGAGTAGCTAACAAGTTTCCTAGCAATTCTTTTTCTGTGTGAGTATAAAGTCACAATAATCCTAAAGTGTAGGTATTGTTATTACAAATTTCTGAAGCCAAACACTAAGCAATTTAATTACTTTACTGTGGTGAAAAAAAGTGATAGAAGCTAGAAACAGGGAGACTGCCTGAATCTACACTGCATATTTCCTTAACTATAAATTCTATTTACGTATGTCTATATTTTCAGAATTCTATCCAGTCATCATAAGCAGTATCAATGGCGTTTAGTTATATCTGATATTTTGTGAAGAATCTTGTAACCTAGTGCTTTGTATTATAATTATTCCATTAGGTTGCTGTTAACCTGTTAATCTGTCTGTTACAGCAACTGTAATTCTATAGTCATGCACATCGTATCTATATCTATGTCACTATCTCATGCAAATATATAAAACAGTGTATAGAACTACATTTTCATAAAAATAAACCAAAGATACTTACAATGATGTGAACATATTAGCAAAATGATTAAAACCATACTATGCCAGGGGAAATGTAGTGAGATCCTGCTTTTCTAATGCATGATTTACCAGTTATGTGTTTCATAAAATTCACAAAAGGATCCTTTTCCATCTAAATGAGAAAGCTCATTATGAGAGTCAAAGCATGCAGCCATCTTTCTGAAAGCTCCCTTAGCTGGAGCTACGTTGAACAAAGGCCTGAGAAAGTGTCCCTTGGCTTGTTTCAAACAAGAAATGCTGAAGCTTGTCACTGTGGTGGATGGCCTCTGTGTGCTCAGAAACTTATTAGCACATTTTATTCATGTACCATCAAAGGGCACCAGGTACCAGGTAAGAGCCTGGGGCACCTTCATCTGGGCCTATGTTTCCAGTTGAAAAGCAGTTTCATGGCCAGAAAACTCCACAGGGAACTAAACTATCACAACATACCTGACACATAGCTTTATTTGTTTGCTTCCAGTATATACTTTGCTAATAACTCCTTCCTCCTTCTCTCCTCATCCTATTCAGAAACATGAAACATACCTTCTATATCCAGTGTAAAAAAAGAATAAACTCAGAAACAAGAAACCACCAGTTTAATTCTGTCTCTGTCACTATCGGGTGGTATTAGGTGTTAGACAATTTCCTTCAGTTTTCTATACCTGACAGGACTATGAAACATTTCACTTCTCAGAATGAAACAGATGTGAGATTCAGTCATGAGTTACAGCAGAAAGTTAGTGAATAATATATTCTTCCAGGAAAAACTGGCTGATTGGTGGAACTCTGCCTAGCCAGCTTGCTAGGTTCCTGTCATGTTACCACTACCATCAAATATTTCCCTGCTATTCTCTCTTCTCATGTTATGGCATCAGCTATCCTGTCATTATTATCTCTACATTACAGGCTCAAAATGAAAATTTATAGTCCATCCTTGAACAAGTAACTGATTGCAATGTCTAAGGCATCTGCAATGCTATCAAAATAAATTGGTCTTATACTCCCTAGTTTATTTCACTGTGCTAGCTTCTGCTTAATGTCAGAAGCACATGAAGTACAGTATGAAAATTAGATGTAAAACTACCCTGGACTCCAAGATCTCAAGTCACTGAAGATTTTATCTGAAGTGTTTTTTTTAACATTTAATATCTTGATTTTCACCCTAATACTATAGTAATTTCACGATATCTGAATTTATAAATTTACTTTATTCTTCTGCATGATGTTATTTCATTATGTTTATTATTCACTATTAATATTATGTTTATTATTTCACTAGGTTCATTATGTTTGCATACATTTTTATTTATTGAAATGTCAACAAAATTTTACATTTTCTATAGACTTGTATTGGTCAGACTGCCTGCTGCTGAGAAAGAACCATACATTCACAACTTAAAAGAGGAAAGAGGCTCGCAGTTGCAGAGGTGTTATTGTGTCATGGGCTGGATCCAAGCAAAAAAGTAGCATGGAAGAAGAGCATAGCAGAGGCTAGTCACTCAGCTCATGGCACCCAGGAAGCAGAGTGCAGAGCAAGAATGAGAGAGGAAGGAACCAGGGACCCAAAAGAATCTCCAAGATGACATCTCCATGCCTCACTTCCTCCAACTAGTCCTTACCCACTAAGAATCCACTCAGTCATGATTAGAATGGATAAAACCACTACGATGTTAGTGCCCTTATAATTTAGTTACCTGTACAGGAGTCTCATAAACAACTCACACTGACAATTGAAGTTAACCAGCATAGGCCTTTTACTATGACTATACCACCAGGATATACACAGGCACCCATTTTGATAAAAATGTGTACAAAATAAAACTCTGCATCAAAATGTATACACATTTTTATTTATTCTCAATTGTGACTTAGCTATGTTTTTAATTGGATAATCTAAGATGGGGCATTTTGTTGAAATTTATAGTCAGAGTAGGGATGAAGAAAACATCATTTTATGGTAACAGTTACAATTTCAAAATAATTTCATTTAAATTCTACCTCTGCAATTCAGTGGTGGAATGATGTGAGGTAAATTATTTGTAAGCCCTTACCTTAAATGGATGCTGGTAATAATGCCTATCTGGTAAACTATTTTAAGTATTTAGTGATATAAATTTGTTAAAAATGTTCAGAAACTTGTCCAATAAATAATAATTATTCAATATAAACAATTACCACCTCCATCATCATCATCACCCAGTGCCTCTCTGTACTAGACTGTCTGTTCAATCATGTCAAACAACTTTGTTTCAGCTCTGAGTATCCCTTTACAGTATGAAGCAACAGTTTGGAGTTAGTGCATGGAGTTTGAGCAGGTTTTATATAAAGTTGTACCTCCATGGTATGTGAACCACGGGAGCATATGGCTCCTAATTGGGCTTGATCATGATAAACGCTGACTGTTAAAGAGGTCAGTCTTCACCCCTTTAGAGATTATACTACTTCATAAATACAAGGAAAGCTTAGCTCCCCGAGCCATAGCAATAAGTTGAAGCTCCATAAAGTCAGCACATCACCATTGACAGCAGTTAGCATTCTGGCACTGCAGCAAAGCTACAGTTGTAGAATTGCCATGAAGATTCTATCTCTGACAACAAAGTGAAATATTGATATAGTAATTAGTTTTCTGCACCATATGCTCTGATTTTTGCATATAGTTATTATGCAGCATGGATTCCTGGGCAGATGATTAGGAGAGCACAAATAACAGCAAGATGGAATGATTTGCTAGATTGAACCATGGCCTTCCTCAAAATGAACCAAAGAGACAAGTTAATTTCGTACAGCATCAGTATCTCTGAGGTATTACATGGATTTTCAGAGAATATATGGACCTAGCAGAGAAGAAATAGGTGAAATAACCTTTCCTGTTCCCTGTGCTTTTTTTCTTGTCCATGTTTATCCTTAGCTTAGTAGATAGCTGTTTATAATGAGTACTATCTATGGACAGGGATTTTGGTTTAGTCCTCAGCATAATGTTAAAGGACTGCCATTAATTTTGTAGCAATGCTTTTCATATTTGTAAATATCCAATCAAACAGTTTTTCAATCAATTATAAAATATCGTGAATTAGTAGAGTTGTTGATTTTTAAATGTTCTTTTCTCTAGTTCTCTTGGATGATCCATGGGAAGTCAGAAACTAAAGAATACCTGCTCTAACCTAGATTCTACAACTTTACTCCAAAGAAACAGCAAGAAAAGTAAACAAAGAAAGTAGAAATTCTGAATAAGAAGATAAATGACAGTTATGGAAAGGATATTTTTTTTATTAAGCACATGGCATATTAAAATCTGTTAAATAAGTTTTAGCCATTTGTAGCATGAAAGTATTATCTTGAATAATAAATGCCAGATAACACTCTCTGTGGAAACTTTTGTTTCCCTTTTCCTTCCTGAGAAATGTTGAGTAATATGGAGACAACATATCTCATATTTGCAGTATCACTGCCATTTCTTTTGTGGCAGGAAGATTTACAGAGGAAGCCTCCTTCCTGTAGAGGAGGTCCAATAGGAAACATTGATCTTAAATTAATAAAAATGTGTGTGGGTTCCTACGAATTCTAAATATGTTTAGACTCTAAAATATCCATGCTACAGTATTATTATTGAGGAAATTTAAACTCTCTTCACAGAAGAGAGGATATGGGAGACAGATTGAGAAAGGTAGGCTTTGGAGAGGAAGAAGTAATAATTGCATCACAGTTACTGTCCATCCTAAGGAAATACCTGGAATTTAGAACATTTGCCTTGTTATGCCTCATCGTAGAGGAAGTATTGGTGCATTTTGCCCTGCTTCTCCAAAGATACATGTCTATGTTGCAGTAAGACACCCAATGCTGCCACAAGGCATCAGAGAGTGCACTGCTCAAGAACAACCACTGTGTCAGATGAGGATATTTGGGTTTAAAGAGAAAGATGATTATGACAAAGAATAAATACTATACTCTAGATTAGATAGAGATTTTGATCTTCTTCTTACCTATTTTGTCTTCTTCTTGGGCCTGAATTTTAAGTTTTAGTTATAATTTCTTCTACCAAAAATGGATCTAATGAAATGTGCATGTGTTAATTTTTAAATGCTGCATATCCAATAACCACAAAACTTAGCATCTTGAAGCAATGCACATTTAGTATTTAGCAGTTTTCAGTGGTTGGTAATTTGGGTATGATCTAGCTGTGTTCTCCCTAGGCTGCATCCAGTTGATGTCCAAGGGTATGATTTGATTAGAGATTCTTCTGTGTAAGGATTCACTTTCAAATTTCCTTACATTGTTGGAAGAAATTATTTCTGTGTGGGTATAATATTCATGGGAGCTTGCTTCTTGGAAGAAAGCTGGGAAGATAAAATAAGTCTATTGACAATGGTGAAGTCTACATGATAAAACTTAGTCATGGAATGATATTTCATCATCTCTGCCCTAGTCTGATGATTAAAAGTAAGCCACACATTCCACCCACACTCCAGAGTCAAGAATTACATAATTTGAACACCATTATGGAGCCACCAAATGGAACTTAGTAAAGTCTGATGGCATGGGAATTATCTTTCTAGGATAGTGATGTAGATGAATAATGATTTACACATGAAGAAATGGTAATGTATACAATTATAAGCAGTGAATATGGTCAGTGGTGGGAAAGTTAACATCACTAATTGCTCTGAAGCTAGAAGCATTACATAAGAACTCTGTCATATAATTTAGAATACCTGAAGAAGTACAGTAATGGAAATAAGTAAATATTAGAAATATGCAGTAGCATGCTGTGGACTGAATACTTGTGACTCTTCCAAATCCCTATGTTGATTCTCCAGGCTTCAATGTGATGATATATGGTGATAAATCATTGAGAAGTAATTAGTTTTACTTGAGCCCCAGGCACTAAAATAGAATTAATATATCTATATGAAGAGGTAGAAAGAGGACTCTGGCCTTGTTCTCAGCTATGTGAACCAACATTGAGAGGGAGGCCAGGGCATGCCACCAGCCCCAGAAAGGAAGGTGAGATTTGGGAAGGCCACTTCGAGATATGCTCTCCCTCCAGCCTGCTTGGGCCCTTTAAGTGAGACCAGGTAGCTGCACCTTACCCTGCCTGCACACATATCAGCTCCAGCGGAAGGAAGGTAGACAAGTGGCCACCCCTGAAACACCCCAACACCACTCTCAGATCTCCTGATTGTGCCAGCCCTTGGACCCACTCTGCAGAGGCATAGATGGTCATAAAGGATATTTCTGAGCTCCCAAATTTGAACATCTTTAAAGAAAGGTTGGGGGAAACCTGTAGTAGAATTGGGTGGAGTTCAACCCTGCAGGAGGTCAGGGAACTCAATCTGAGACTTGCAGCTTGAGGGCAGTCTCAGTCGTGGGGTTCTGCCATTGGCTAGCAGAACCAGGGGACTTGGTTCTGCACATGGCTACACACATTGTATATTATGACAGCAGAGATATAGTCTGAAAGAGCCCCTTCAAATTATTCTTTTTTTTCTTTTCCTCATTCCACTCTGCAAATTCTTTCTTTTTCCTGTGCTCCTTCTCCATTTCAGTCTCTTGTTCCACCATATTATCCCTCACCTCCCTTTCTGGTTCTGGTCCTGTCCTAACTCAGATTTCTTCTTTTACCATTTTTTTCTGTTTTCTTTGTGTTCTTTTCTTCTCTCATTTTACTTCACTCAAGGGTCAATAGTTTGAAAGGAATGTGAGATCCTATTACTATTAAGTGGTTATATTCTTGTCCTTATTCTTGCACTCTGTCTTTCCCTTTTGAATTTAACAGTTTACTAAAAGATTGTATGGTCATTCTATGTCCTCTGGCTTCACTTCAAACCTTCTCCAATATTTTTTCTTATTTCCCTATAATCCTATCTCTGTCTAAGCCCCCATCCTAAATGGTAAAGATGCTACATTGAAGAGTCTATTCGCTGCAAACATATTTTGGGCTGCTTGTTGATTTTAATTTAATTCACAAGGTTAAAGGTGATAGATTAATGACTACCACAAGTGGTCAATTTGTAAGTTGTGCTTGATACTATTGTGTTGCTGATTGTATCAATTGTGGTAAAGGATTGTGATTAATTTAATGAGTTGCCTTCGCCAATATTAAGAAAATGAGAATGTCTATGAATCATTAGAGACTCAAAAGCTAAACCGCAACTATATCTGTAAGATTTAAGTAATAACCCAGAAATTAAACCAAGGACAAACCAACGACAAAAATAAAAATGAGAAGAAACTTAAGCAAGACACAAAGACAGACTTCCAGTTCACCAATGGCAAACAGTAGGGCAAATGAGGATTAAATAGTCTGATGGCAAATCACCAGGAGACCCTGAATCCATAGTACAGGAAGTAACAAAACAGATCAATCAGGCTCAAGAAAAATACAAAACAGAAATAATCTCCCATATAACCATAGAGATGGTGAGCAAAATAGAAGTCGTGATTTGAGACTATAAACTGAGAAACAAATAAATAGAAACTTGGGAAAAAACCAGATGAGCTCAGGACCATGATAGAAGCCATGAAGGCCCAGCATAAGAAAGAAATGGAAAAAAATGAATGCCCAACAGAGGAAAGAAATGGAATCGATAAAACAGATTCAAAGGTATATCCAGATTAAAAACACTATTGAAAGTGTACACAACAGAATAAAAGAAGGTGAAGATAAATCTCAGATATAGAAGACAGGATGGCAGTCAAGAGAGGTCTCTTGAAAAAGGGATCTTGATAAATCGATCCATCAACTCCTAGATGATGCAAAGAAGAATAACATAAGAGTGAAAGGAATCCATGAAGTAGCAGAAGAAAACATAAATGACTTTAAAAAGCTGTTCACAGAATTAATGACAGAAAACTTCCCAAACAGAAGGGAAAAATTAGACAAACAAATAAGTGAGGCAAATAGAACACCAACTAGCCATGATAAAAAAAAAAAAAATTGACACCTAGACATATAATAATCAAGATCCCAGAAACCCAACAGAAGAACAAAATACTACAAGAGTAAAAGAAAAGAAATAAATCTTATGCAAATGAAAGCCCATCAGAATCGCAGCAGACTTTTCAACACAAACCCTCAGATCATGGAGAGCCTGGAGTGAGGTATTTCAACTCCTAAAAGACAACATCCAAGCGAGACTGATGTATTCTGCAAAAACCTCTTTCAAAATGGATGGGAAAATAAGGTACTTCCATGACAAAGAACACATGAGAAACTTCATGAACATGAAACCATCACTACAAGGAATTCTAAACAATATCCTAGAAAATGACAATGAAGGTCACAACACCATGAGGCCCAACAGACCAAATCAAATAGGCAAAGCAAGAAACTAAAAGGAGAGGGGGAAAAGGGAAAAGAGTCAACAAAAGGAAGATAACATGACAATAATAAGTCAGAACATATCAAATATAACCAGCAAAGTTAATGGCCTCAATTCACCAATCAAGAGAAATAAACTGGCAGAATAGATTAAGAAGCAAAATGCAACAATATATTGTGTACAAGAAACACAACTAGTGCAAAAAGAAGCCCACAGACTGAAAGTGAAAGGATGGAAAACAATTTTCTAGGAGTCAGGAGACCGGAAAAAAGCAGGGGTAGTGATCTTATTCACAGACAAAGTAAATTTCAAACCAAAACTGATTAAAAGAGACAAAGAACGCCATTACATCTTTGTAAAGGGAACAATTCAAGAGAAAGAGATGTCAATCATAAACACATATGCAACAAATATTAATGCACCCAATTATATAAAACAAATATTAAGTAACATGAAAAACCAAATAAGCACTAAAACAGTTGTAGTGGGGGATTTATGTACCCCACTATCACCAATGGGCAGATCATCTAGGCAGAAAATCAAGAACAAAGTACTAGAACTCAACCAAGCTTTTGAATGCATGAACTTAATAGACATCAATAGAGTGTTCCGCCCCACAAAATCATAATATACATTTTTTTGGCTGCACATGGGTCATTCCCCAAGACAGATCACACACTAATTCACAGAAGTCTGAATGAATGCAAAATAATAGAATTTATCCCCTGTATATTATCAGATCATAGTGCAATCAAGCTGGAAATCAATAGCACAAGAAACCATGGGAACTACACAAAAATGTGGAAATTTAACAACACTTTCCTAAACAATCAGTGGGTCACAGAGTAAATTAAAGAAGCAATTAGACATTTTTCACAAATAAATGAAAATGCCAATACAACATACAGGATCTATGGGACACAATGAAAGCAGTTCTACGTAGAAAATTCATAACACTGAATGCCCACACTAGGAAAACAGAGGGAGTTCAAATAAACAGCCTAATGATGAATTTTAGACTACTAAAATAACAAGAGCAAGAAAAACCCAAAGCTCAAAAAGGAGAGGAAATTATAAAGATTATAGGAAATCAGTGCAATGGAATCTAAGAAAATGATACAAAAAATAAATGAATCAAAGAATTAGTTTTTTTAAAGAATAAATAAAATTGATAAACTCTTAGCTAACTTTATCAAAAAAAGGAAAGAAAAAGCTCAGATCCATGCAATCAGGAATGAAAAAGGCGAAGTCACAACAGATCCAACAGAAATCCAGAGGAAAATTAATACATACTTTGAGAACCTGTATTCTAATAAAATGGAAAACACAGAAGAAATGGACAGATTTTTAGATATTTATGAATTATCAAAGTTAAACAAGAAGATAAAAACATTTTAAACACCCCAATTACAATCAGTGAAATTGAAAATGAAATTAAAAATTTACCAACAAAGAAAAGCTCAGTTCCTGATGGAATCACTGCTGAATTTTCCAAGACTTTTAGAGAAGAACTACTGCTTTTAATCTTCAAATATTTCAGTGAAATTGAAAAGGAAGCAATACTTCCAAATTCATTCCTGGAAGCAAGTATCATTATGATTCCCAAATCAGGGGAAGATGCAACTAAAAAAGAGAACCACAGGCCAATCTTCTTAATGAATATAGATGCAAAAATACTTAATAAGATACTAGCAAACACAATACAGGGGATCATCAAGAAGATCATTCATCCTGAACAACTTCGATTTATTCCAAGGATGCAAGGATGGTTCAACATTTGTAAGTCAATGAATGTAATATACTATATTAACTGAATCAAGGGCAAAAACCATATGATCCTCTCAATAGATGCAAAAAAAGCACTGGACAAAATTCAACACCCATTCATTATTAAAAACCCGGCAAAATATTGGAAAAGATGGTCTATATCTCAATTTAATAAAGGCCATCTATCAAAAAACCAAAAGCCAATATCATATTAAATGGGAAAAAATGAGAACCAAATCCTGTCATGTAATAGCACAAGATCCCAATAATGAATGTAACTGTACTGTATATCTAAAATGTACCAATAAACTCAATGAGGAAACAAAAAAAGAGGGAGGCCAGGAAAAAAGGCATGTCCAGGTATCAAATCTGGTGACACTTGTAACTTGGACTTCCAGCCTCTACATCTCTGAGGAATCAATTTCTGTTGTTTAAGCTACCCAGTGTGTACAATTTTGTTATGCTTTCCTGAGCTGAATAATGCAAAACCTACATTTTTTGTATTATTGAATTTGAGTTAAAAAATTTTTACTGTCTGTTCATAAATTATTGAACTAAATTTTAACTAGCATTTGTTATAAAACATTAAAGTAAACAATTTGTGGAATCATTTTCCTTAAAAGTTTTACATTAAATAAATAAATTTATTTATTTTTTTATTTATATTACAGATATACACATTATATACAATTATATACAATTTATTTTCACTGCATTTTCCCTATACATATCAAGAATGTGTAAGTGAATGAAGAAACTTAATTTATCTCCAGAAAGGCAAACTTTACACAGTACAGTTTGAAAAGGCACATGTGTGCTGCACATGAAAATCCCTCATCTGCATAGTCATCTCAGCTGAAGATTTAAATAACAAAAAGATTAATAGAGTATGAAGAATTGGAATAACAGGAATAAAAATGCAGGCACAGAAGACTTTTGAATAGAATTTTTAAAAAGTCTCAGACAAGTACAAATAGAAATATCTCAGAAAAGGCATCTATTTTCTGGACATATAACTCAGAAGGAGTTGATAATTATTTACAGAAGCCAGTAGCTTTAAGGGATAGAATATGTACTGAAATGTAAAGTAGCAAATAATTTATATTACCACTGAGCAAGGTTAACTTTGTATGTATATTCATTGCTTTATTTTTCTTTGTTTATATTAAATAAATTCCCAGTGCATTCAAGCTGTGCAAAAGGGTCAGGAAAATGTACAGAAACAGTTGCAGCCTTCTTTATAGTAACCAGGCACTAAGGTCTGTTAAGACATTTATTTAAACATGTTTGTTTTGTAGTTACTACTGTAACTGAAAGGAAGCCATCCATGCCAGACACAGATGTTGAATCTTTCTGGCTATTTTTGTGCCTAGACCATCTTTAGCTTCTTTACTTCCAAACCACATTTGGACATATTTTTAAGCAAGGACTGTAAATTATTCACTTGCAAAATTGCCTGTATGTAACTGGGAATGTCAGGTAGCATGAAAATTGTTAATAGATCTATAGGAGCATGGTGAACATTTCAGAGAATGGCAAAAACACATCTAGCAGTTTCCTCATAGTTTATATGCACAATAGTCACACACACACACACACACACACACACACACACACACAGTTTTCATTGCTCTCTTCTTCTTTTCCCAGAGATGTTTGTTTTCCTCTTTAATACATATAGTATAAACTTGTAAACTTATGTAAGAAAACAGATCTACTCATTACATCTCTGGGGGTGGTTGGTGGATAATATTTCTTTTCACCAGAGAAAAATTTACCTTTACTACATCAGAATCAGTTTGATCATAAAGGGTATCCCCAAGTTAGAAAGAACTCAAGGCTGCTTTTGAAATTTGGTCCTAACACATTAAATGGAAGGCACATTCTGGATCTATAGTTTTTAATGTTTCTAGGTCTAAGTCTTTTGAAGTCTTGATTAAGAAATACAAATTTTACCCAAATGATGTGTTATACTTGACAAAGAGTAGCTGTAAGTTTAAACAATAATAATTTAGAAGAGCTCAAATATGAAGTTAAGAATTTCTGTTTTAGACATGAGATACCCCAGGAATCAGCTATGATATGGTTCTCTAATGTGATCCTTGTAAGAGAATGTTTTCTCTATGAAAATGGTGCAATCTGAAACAAGTGGGGAAAAAAGCCAGATGCAGATATTTGATATTAACAGTACTTTGGCTCTTAGCTTATAATATTTATGAAATCAATAACATTTAGATAGTATCATCTTCCAGAGAGAATTCTAAGATCTGATCTGACATATGACTATCTAGATGACATGTAGGTAGGAAAATACAATGCCAGTGAAACGCTGAAACTAAAATGTATTGTAACACCAAAAGCACTTCCATGACATAAGGCTAATACAAAATTAGTTTTTAGCAATTTAAAAGTAGTTTTTCATTAAATAATAATGTGAACTACAAATATGGAAAGTAATATAAATCATATGCTCAACAGAAAAATTCTTATAACTATTAATGATCTCAAAGGCTAGAATCTTAAGAATTTCCAACAAAATTGGGGGGAAAAGTTTTCAGAAAAGAGCTAAAGTAATTATAGCCTCAAATGATTTAATACATCATGTAAAAAGGTATGAAGAGTAAAAATTAGTGAGAGTATAAATGACAGATAATATAGTAAAGAAAACACAGATAAATAACTACTCAACATATTCATATTATTGATGCAAAACAAAAGTTCTTGTAAAGGTTTCACACACATCCATACACCCACACATATAGATCCCATTCTTCTGTTTTTCCAACATAAATAGTCATAGTTTATAATGGTCCATAGAGTCCATAATTGGTAGTTTTTTAATCAATTGAATTTCATATGTCAGTTTTTCTTAATCAGGTACATGTTTCCTCACACATTTAATAAATTTATTAATTTCTAAATATGAATTTTCTCTATATAAAACTCAAAGCAAAGTAAATGGATGTCTATAATTTTCATGAAAACTTTTGGGGGAATTGAGTCTCCAGGTGACAAATGACATCAAACCAATGACAAATGATGCCCCAGCCATTTTAAAAATTCTTCCACATCATTATTCCTCATGATTGCCAGACAGCTGTCACAGTTGTGTTAAATGTAAAAGTACATCTTAATACTTTTAGACATTGAGTTTATGATGAATCATACCCAGCCTACATTATATCACTGGGGAAAAAATAGGGGGAGGGAGAAATGTCACAATCTTCTCAAACTGCATTAAATTGTCCAAATATCTTCAAGATTGGGTCCTCCTGTTATTGGCTTCCTAACCAATTATTATTTTATTTTAGAAATATAGTTACCAATATAGGAACCTTATTTTGCTATCAATTTTAACTTACCAGATATAAAATACCAATTAATGTTAAAACATGTTTACTAATATATTTTATGCATAAAACCCCCTATGCAATGTAGATGTGACAATCAGGGGCATTAATTTTCTTCAGCACTGAATGCTCTAAAATATGGTCAGATGGAACACAGCTGCATATAATTGGACTGATCTGATTGCTGAGAGGCACAATACTTCTGGCCTTCTAATGTGATTATAGTGGATACTGTTGGTTGCTTTCCTTTGTCTTTCTTGCTAATGTAATCTCAGTTTTGTATTGAGTGGCATTTTTTAAATGTAAAATACTCCCAGAATTACTTGTGACTACACATGGCCATATGGTAGGAATGGCTGCTAGGAAGTGACCAGAAATCACTAGAATGGACTGGTTTCTATTCTATGCTGAGGCTTAAAGCTGATACCACGTTTCCTTGTAGATGCCATGGCACCTCCTAGAACTTTTGATTGCCTCAGAATATATTGCTCTGCCTCTGAGTTTTTTCCTCAATCCAACCTACCTCAGTTGATCTCTTCTAATTGAGTAATATGAAAGAATTTATAGACATGAACTAAATATTTCATTCTACAGTGATTCATTCTGACTCAAGTGTGTGGACAGATGCCACTTAATTCTCCCACTGAAGGCCTCAGCCAGGGCTGTCAGGTGGCCAAAGGTGCTTCAATTCTTTCTACCATTTTGCTGTGAGACCACCTCATACAAGAGATACATCAGAATTCTACCCCTTAGTACTCCGTTTTCCCAAGAAAATTTATTATTTATGAATGTTCTATGAACTCACAATATGTAAATTTGGAAAAATGATACCTCCTTTGTGTTTCAAATAGTCTATCCTAGTAAATATTTGCTCATGTAGTTATATCAATCTAAAGCTATATTAGAACTATCTTCTATATACTTTAATTACTTAGATTAGTACATAGATAAAAGTACCAGTGGGACTATTTTCTTAAAATACGTATCATTAATAAGATGTCTTCAAATGAATTGTCCCAAGATAATCTAGACCTTCTCTAATACTAGACATAAGTATACCAATATTTATTAAATTAATGAGTAAAAGAACTTTCATATGAGAAGAATTTCTTGCTATTATATTTATGATTGGAAAACAGGAATATGATTTGTAGTTTATTCTATAGAATAATTAATTTATTCTAGAAATAACATGTCAAATTATTATTCTTTCCAAAGTGTATATATTTAACATCAACATTTTCACAATCCTTGTATTTTCCAAAGTGAACACCAGTTTTACACACATCACCAAACTTATCATTTTCATGCAAAATAATATTTTTAAAAACAAACACAATTTTATATTTCAAAAGTAATTTTCTCAATGTTAAAAATCTAAGAATAATTAAAAAGATTTAAAAATATAAAAATGTATCTATTCTTAGCAAACAAATTACTATACCTTTTCAAAAATAAAGGTCTTTTCGCATAAGGGCTTCTTTCCTGAGGTACAAGTTTATACTGATTTTTAAAAAATGTTTTAATAACACTCCATAATTTTGATGGAGTGTGCATATGAATGTTTGTAGTAGTATAATTAAATGTGTCAGATCATTTAGGATATAAATTAAAAAACTGTAAGGAAAATATGTTGATACCTTGGAATACAAAGTTAATTCATTTTATAATTTTGGGGAAGATGGCTACATTGGGTCTATGTGAGGAAAATAACTGGGGTCATGTTTCTGACCCAATGCAGAGTCTATGAATTGAAGCAAAATTTTGCTGAATGCTTTGTTTGTGAACAGATTTGTTTGCAAACAGAAACGTTCGTGAACCAAGGTATTACTGCAATTGAATGTAGTGTTCATTTTAACTGTTTAATGTTTCTGAACAACTTGCAAAAAAGCATGTCATCTAGATAAGTGCAGTTCTTCTTTATGATATTGTATTATTATAAATAAAGACAGAAATTAATTACAAATTGACTTCTTGGGTAAATTTTTATGTCAGGAAACAATCTCAAGGGCACAATTTAATTTGGAGTAAGAGAATTAGAGACTTGGCATTATTCTGTATGTGAGGCTTCCATAGGCCTAAAAATCTTGCATCTTCTCTCATTCTTTACCTGTCCTGATATAGTCATGTGCAAATGCCATATAAACTAGTGTTTTAAACAAAGAACTGGATAACCCTTAATGAGTACATCTATTTTTAAGTTCATAGGGTATGTTGTGCAGTGATGCTTGTCAACTGTACTGGGAAATGTACACTATATTATATTATTTTCCAGTTTATTCTTGGAAGCTTTACATAGCCCATTGAAGGTTAGGTAACATAATATAATATGTAGACTGAGGACACAAATTCTATTCTTTCTGTAGTCAAGAACTTGCTTTCTCTTCTCATTATGTGATCGCAACTCGATGATGAATACAATGAAAATGAGTATATTCACCACTTGTACTGCATTCTCAGTTGAGTGAATTAACACCTAGAAAATAGCAGGTCAATGGTTATGATCTTAAAATATACATTCACCTTTCCTTTAAACCAAATATAGTTTCATTGTATAGGATAGAAAATATACGAATATGTGACTATTTTTATTATGAAGGCTATTGACAATTATAAGAAGCAGACAAATGATTCATTTATGAATTTAGCAAAATATGTGAGCATACACCCATGATGAAAAAATAAAACTGGTCTGGATTCTGCTCTCAACAAGTCAACCCACAAACAGTGGGAAAATTACAGAAGCAAGTAATGAATACCATCTCAAAGATGAGCTTTGCGCAAATTTTGAGGGGAAGTTTCAGAGACAAAACAAAGTAAGTGCTCAACATTTAGTGAAAATATTTCTTCACATGTAAATTTTATTGGGGAACACAGAAAGCAATAAATGTGGATCAGTTAGTGTATTACCTATCCAATATTCAGTCATTCAGTCATTAATATAACAACCTGAAATGTGTTTATATTTTCACTTCATCTCATTGGAGATTATTTTCCCTTTCATATTACATTTAAAGGCACCAGAGTAGATATCTTTTTTCAAACATTTAAAAACCTTGGTCTTATTACAATTAGAGGTCACAAAGTTATATCGTTAATATTAATTAAAAGAATAAAGGAAGATATTAAGAATTGACAGATTTTTGCATTACAAATGGAACTATGAATAATTTAAATCAAAACAAGTTAGAAATACAATATGATCTCACTTTAAGTGTTAACTGTGAAATATAATTTTTACATAGGTTCCTAGAAATAAATCAACAAATGAAAGGACAAAATATCACAATTACTAGATTTTTAAAGATCATGACTAAAATATAATAAAGCAATCTAAAATATTATTAGTAATTATAATCTGTTAAGAAAAATTAATTATCTTTAACATATATAAAAATTCACCATATAACAAGTAACTACACATATATTCCATCATGTAAGTTTATAAGAGAGACATTATAATAATTTATTTTTAAATAATATAAGTGGAATTAAAGAAAGATAAAGCCCATTGCCTTGGATTATACAAATCATCATCACAAGAGTCATGTGACACTGGTTCAAAATCCTGAACTTGATAGTAAATAAACTTAAACTACACAAAACTGGGTAGTATGTTCAACAGCAAATGGATAAGTTGTTGTTGAAGACTGAATTCAAAGTACACCAAATAAGTTATTCTAAAAATAAAATGCTCTTTGGTTCAAAGGTTCTGCCTTATTATAAGTACTTATGACTCAAATAGCAGTCTCTTATCAAATGCACATATAAAAACTATTTAAGAATCCTGAGAAATTTGTGCTGGGAAACTTAAAATAAGACAAACCTTTATAAATGGCCATGTGTCTAAATACATATAAACATATATTATTGCAATAAAATTGTGCATTCTTTAAAAGGTGTTTGATTGGCTAGAGATGTGGTTCATTGGTAGAGAATGTGTTAAGTACGTATGCTTGAGGCCCTTGATTCTTTCCTTAAAAACACTAGAGAGAAGGAAATTCTAGTTTAAAAACAATCTTTTTCTCATGTTTTAGAGAAAGACAATTACAACAAAGAAACATTGAGTTTGGGTCCAGAAGATATGAGAGACATTTATTTCTACATGGCCTCATAAGTACAAATGTAGTCTGTGGAAATAATGCAAGAGGTATTGAGAAAGACTCTGAAAGGGATGCAGGGAAAGCTATTCAGTTTAGGATCCCATAAAAGAAGAAACAGAGTGGTGGGACATCTTTCATTCCCCACACTAAAGGAGATGAAGGATGGGAACTGGAATTTGAGTAAAAGAATATAGCCCTGAAACATCCCTCCTTTCTTCTCTTAGCAAAAAGAATGCCTCAGTCCACCCCAGTAGGGAGTTCATGATAAATATTATTGGCTAAGGGAGGCATCTGGTTTCACTTCTGAGAATTTGCTTTTCCTACCCAGGGACTCTGCAATAGGCAAATTCAACTGGAATCAGCAGCCTGGAAATCATATTTGTCCCCTCCTCTGCCCGCACCCAGGAGGAAAGAATATGCAAAATTAATATCTGAGCAAATAATTATTTACAATATATCTGTTAAAGTTTTGTTTCATCTATATTGAACAACAACAACAACAAAAGAATACATCACTGATATTCCATTTTCCTGAGCTTTGCATGTGATAATTTTGGACCAATCATATGTACCACATGTAGAAAAATCATATTTCAGAAAAGCATATAATTTTATTCAAAAGTTATAGAAATATAAATTATAATAGTATGAGATGGAAATATACTAGATAGAGGAATGGATAGATAGGCAGATAGATGATAGGGAAAGAGAAAGTTGATCTCTATATTGAAAGAAGGAAACAAAAACCATATATGTGAATAAAAATAATGTATTTTATATGTGGCATTCTGTAAATGTAACATTTAGATAAATGAGCAGCCGAAGAAATATTTTTATGTACTAAAATTATTAAGGATGATGTGTGAAGAAATTTTTTAATGTCAAAATGTCTTTACAATGAAGAAAATAGTGACTAAAGATAGCTAATCAGAAATAATTTCAGCCTCTTCCTGAATAATGTAACCCAAATGTCTACTCGCTACTAAAATGCAAAATACAAACCATCAGGTGTGTATTTCTAAATTCGTAAAAATGAGTCATTATAAAACTATCGCAACTAAATGACTAAGTTTATAATTTACATATTCAGCAATTAGATATTTACATACTTCTAAAGCCAAACATATACCTTCTATGGTAATAGAAGTAAGTTAGATAGGTTTTTAGATTGCTTATTGTTATAAGTATGGATGCAACAATTCTTGTATCTAATATTTAGATTTAAAGTACTGAATAATGTTGGATAAATATCAACCATATTTACTATTATTTTTTGTTATACTTATTATTTTCAATTTTTATTTGTTGCCTCTTCTTTCTGGCTTCTGTGATATTAAATCAGCATTTCTTTGATTCAAATTTTGCCTTCAAAACATGTCAATCAGGCCGGGGATTTTGCCCAGTGTTTCAGTGGCCCGCCTTGCAAGTGCAAGGATCTGAGTTCAATCCCAGGTACAAAAAACAAAATAAAACAAAACAAAACAAAAAAAACATGTCAATCATATTTGTTTGAAAACCTTTTTAAAATGAACTAAGGAATTCTATGTATACACATATGTGTGTATATATGTGTGTGTGTGTGTGTGTGTGTGTGTGTGTGTGTGTGTGTGTGTGTGTGTGTGCATAGGGTCCATAATTTGAGAAAATTATTTACCTTATGTCAATTGTTTCCTTTAATGTCACAAGATAAAGCACTTAATACAGAGGAAAATAATGAATTTTTCTTTTATTTGGGAGAAATTCTTACATTTCCTGGGTTCTGACTAAGAAGAATAAGTTTCTGATGATACAGTTAATAAATGAAATTCTTGTTTTTTCTGGCTGTGCAGGATAGACTCAGGATTTCAGACACTCTAGACAAGCACTTTACTGTGGAACCATATACAGTTCTAACCCTTATTATTATTCCTTTTTATCTTGATACAGAATCTCACTAAATTGCCCAAACTGACCTCAAATTTGAGAATTTCCTGTCTCAGTCTCCTGAGTAGCTAGGATTACAGTCCTGCACAACCACAGTGGAATTACACATGCAAATATTTTAGTCGGCTTGGACTCATGAAGAAGGTGAAACAAAGTCTTTGTAAATAGGGGAGGTGGCAGGAGGTAAAGGAAGGGCAGGGGTATGGGGAAAAATGAGAACCAAGACCTGTCATATAAGGTACAAGATCCCAATGATGAATGTAACTGTACTGTATCCTTAAAAAGTACCCAATAAATTCAATGAGAAAAAAAAGGAAAATGAAGCTCAAAATTTTTAGATGAAGTATAGATAAATATAGACTAAATATCTGGTAGCAACAGGACTATAATTTGATCTTTCAAGCCATATTCCCCAATTCTTTAGGTATAATAACTCTATTAATTTTTCATTTGTGCATGTTTGCAGTACATAATGTTTACATTCCTAATGTGGATGGGTCATAGTACCTGTACAGAACACAGCTTCATTCCTTTTTTTTTAATCATCTTTTCTGCCCCAACCCCCTCTTCCATCTATTTATGTCTCTCCCCTTTGAGAAAGATCTATCTTCTTACCTCCTATTATCTAACTTTTATTTTTCACTTTGTTTATATTTTGAATTTCTCATATAAGAGAAACAACATGACAGTGAAGTTTTTGTGTCTGATTTATTTCTCTTAACCCAATGGCTCCATTTTCAAACAAATGATTTCAGTTTATGTTTCTTTATGTGTGTAAATATCACACTGTCTTTATCCATTTATCTGATGATAAATGAATAAGCTCTTATTATTTTTAAAGGTCACCCCTGTTATATTTGCATACATATATTTCATAAATACTATCACTATTTTTTTTTCAAGGATAGGGAACATGGAATCCCAAGTAAAAAGATAGTCATGGTGAAATGCCTAACCAATATCTCTTTTAGGTCTATTGATGCCCATGAGAAATTGTTGGAATAGTTTATTAATTTCAATTATTTTGTAGTATTGTTCTCTCAAGTGGTTTTATATAGATCAATGGGTACTCATAGAATCTTAAAGAGCAAATACTTTATACAATAATAAAACTATGCAGGAAATTAACTTGACAGATAACTAGCAGGGGTAGTACACATTGGTAGAAAAATGAAACTTTCAAATATAATTTATTAGAAGAATGGTAAAAAATGAACAAATTCCTTTAAAAACTAAAATAGTACTCAAGATCCTAATGGGATAATTAACAATGTGAAATAGGAAGAAAAGGACTAAAGGTGTAGGGACAGTAAGAAGGGTAGCGGAAGGGGAATAAGGGAAAGGGGAAAAATATGAGAAAATGGAAAAATGGAAATGAAGTGTTTGTAAATGGGGAGGGGAGGAGGGGTGAGAGGAAGGTGGGGACAAGGGGAAAAAATGAGAACCAAGGCCTGTCATGTAAAGGTACAAGATCCCAGTAATGAATGTAACTGTACTGTATACCTAGAATGTACCAATATATTCAATTTAAATTAAAAAATAAATTGAGTTTATTGGTACATATTAATTATAGTACAGTTACATTCACCATTGGGATCTTGTACCTCTACATGACAGGTCTTAGTTCTCATTTTTTCCCCTTGTCTTGCCCTCCCTTCACAGCCTCCTCCCCTCCCCATTTACAAACAGTTTATTTCCATCTTTTCATTTTCTCACATTTTTTTTTCTTTTCCCTTATTACCCTTCCCCTACCCATCCCACCTTCCCTACACCTTTTTCCCTTTTCTTCCCATCTTCTTTATACAGGTTCCAACTGATGGGCAAATGGGCTGTTTCCAAGTTTTAGCTATTACAAACTGTGCCACTATAAACATGGGTGCACATATATCACTGTGATATGATTCATTTTTTATTTTTTATTTTTGGTACTGGGGATTAAATTTGGGTCCTTGCACTTGCAAGGCAGGCCACCGAACCACTGAGCTAAATCCCCAGCCATTCTTTTAATTATTTTGGAAAGATATCTAGCAGAGGGATGGCTGGGTCAAATGGAACCTCTAGTCCCAGCTCTATGAGGTATCTCCATATTGATTTCCATAGTGGTTACACCAGTCTGCACTCCCACCAACAATGGAGAAGGGTTCCTTTCTCCCCACAACCCACCAACATTTGTTATTGGTTAATTTCTTGATAGCAGCCATTCTTTGGGGGTGAGGTGGAATCTCCATGTTGTTTTCATCTACATCTCTCAAATGACCAGTGATATGGAACATTTTTTCATACATTTACTTGCTGCTTTTACATCTTTGTTTGAGAAATGTCTGTTCATTTCAGATACCCATTTTAATGGGGTCTTTATATTGGGGGGTGATTTTTTGTTCTTCATATATTCTAGATAATAGAAGAATTAACATAGTGAAAATGGCCATAATACCAAAACTGCTATACAGATTCAATGCAATGCCAGTTGAAATTCCAACACTTTATTTCACAGAACTAGAAAAAAGAATCCAAAAATCCATTTGGAATCATAAGAGACCTAGAATAGCAAAAGCCATCTTGGGCAACAGAGACATGTTAGTGGGTATAACAATTTCCAATTTGAAACTATACTACAAAGACACTGTGATAAAAACAGCATGGTACTGGCAAAGAAACAGATCTGGATCAGTGGATAGAACTAGAAAAAAGAATCCAAAAATCCATTTGGAATCATAAGAGACCTAGAATAGCAAAAGCCATCTTGGGCAACAGAGACATGTTAGTGGGTATAACAATTTCCAATTTGAAACTATACTACAAAGACACTGTGATAAAAACAGCATGGTACTGGCAAAGAAACAGATCTGAGGATCAGTGGAACAGATTGGATGATACAGAAAGCACTCCAGATGTGCTCAGCTACATCATCTTTGACAAAGGAGCTGACCATCCTCAATGGAGGAAAGACAGCCTCTTTAATAAATGGTGTTGGAAAAACTGGATGTCAACCTGCCGATGATTAAAACTGGATCTTTATCTTTCACCATGCACTAAATTAAAATCCAAGTGGATTAAAGATCTAAATATTAACATAGAAACACTAAACTTGCTGGAAGATAAGTTAGGCAGAACTCTTGAAGACACTGGCATAGGAAAAGACTTTATGAATAAATCCTCAGTAGCATGGGAACTAGCAGAAATAATCAATAACTGGGATCTCATCTTATTTAAAAGCATCTGCACTGCAAAAGAAACCATGAACAGAACTAAGAGGCAACCTACTATTGGCAAAAAAATTTACCAGGTGCTCCTCAGACAAAGCACTATTATCTAGAATGTATAAAGAACTCAAAACAATCAGCCCACCCAAATATAAAGACCCAACTACTTTTTGATAGACTGCTTCTATTATGTGAAAATGTGTTGTTGTGAAATTCTTTAATTGAAGAGAATTTTATATTGAAAGAGCTGAAAAATACCACTTCATGCTATAGTTCAGGGGCTTAAATAACAGCATGTTTGCAAACTGCCCACAGCAGCTTTAATAAATTAGGTCTAGGGCAAGGGATCTAGCTCAGTGTTTCCTCTGCCTGCCTCACAAGCACAGGGTCCCAAGTTTGATCCCCCATACCCCCCAAAAGAATGTCTGATTAAAAACTAAAAAATGAAAAAAAGTGTATAATGCTAAACAGAAATGCACACTGATGCAGTCCCTGAGAGTTTCTTGAGTGAAATACATGAAGATAGTATCAGAAAATGGAAATATGTTAATTCTTCTGGAATTCAGGCATACACAAAACACCTGCTGAGGGGCTCTAATGGCGAGAGGAAGGAGACACAGAATCACCAGAAGTAACATCAACATTTCTCACAACAGTCCTAAATTAAAAGTTTAAAATTACATTTTACTTTATACATGGACATATATATACACACACACATACATATGTGTGTGTGTGTATCAATTTTAAAGACAACACAATTTTCTGGATCTTGTTATTCATATTATGTATTCACTGAGCTTCAATTTAAATAACCACAATTTTTCAGAAGACCATCACTGCCAAATTTTACTTGTACTTTCGTATACTTACTTGACTATGTCCCTATGGTTTTGGTGCACACATGTTAGACATTTATATCCTTTATACAAATTTCCAAATAACAAAAGGCTTTCAATTGTCTGCTCTTTTCTTAGCATTCCCCCATTTCTATGCCATTTTTCTTCCAGAACAACTTTTATCTGTACAGTGTTTCAAGCTGAGACTCATGCTTTTAATCTTGTGTTTTCAGAAAGTATTAAATTCCTGTTGCTTTTTTCACAGCTAAGATTTTTCTCTTCACTGAGTATAATGACAAGGAGAAAAAACAAAATCTCTGAAAGAAAACAGTCTTATTTTCAGATAATAGTCTAACCTGTGAGCATGTGGTAGTATAACAGGACAAAAACACAGATAAATAACTCTATCATGAAAAGAAGTGACACAGTAGCATGAATTTATCCATGGAAGTCACAAACTAGAAGAGTGAGAGGACAAATAAATGGTATTACATTTGGAGGAACTGTTTAGAATTAACTTAGCTGTTAAAATAATTTATAGCTATATAATTTTTTAGATCATGGCCCATAAACAGGTCTTTGTGGCTAAGTATGCAGTGTGAGAGTTCACGGTCCTTGAGCCTCAATGTTTGATGTTACATCATTGCCTTTTCTCTTTTACTTTCCTTTTTAGTTTTATTTTAGGATTCCCTAGTTTTAATGTTCATACAGAGATTTCTTTAACTGAAATACCGAATAGTTTCTTTGGTGTGAAAAACTACAATAGTACACAGGATCCTAATGAGACAATTAATAATGTGAAATAGGAAGTAAAGGGCTAAAGGTGTAAGGAAAGTGGGAAGGGTGGGGGAAAGGTAATAAGGGAGAGGAAAAAAAATATGAGAAACTGAAAAAATGGAAATAAAGTGTTTGTAAATGGGGAGGGGAGGAGGGGGTGAAGGGAGGGCGGGGACAAGGGGAAAAATGAGAATTAAGCCCTATTACGTTAAGGTACAGAATCCCAATGATGACTGTAACTGTATTTGTATACCTAGATTGTACCAATAACCTCAATAAAAAGGAAAAAATAAAATTAAATTAAAATTGTTACTTAAGAAATTGTTTTAACTTCTACTTAAATTATTATCATGAAATAATTATTTCACACACTGAACATTCCTGAAGTTACACTGTGAATTCTTTTAGTACTATAATTTGATTTAGACAGAGAATTCTTTTATGTCTCATAAATTGATTTTAAGATTGATCCTTGTTTCTGCCTTGTATGTTACATGGTTACATGTTCATACCCACTGTCAGAGTTCTAGATTAACAATCTCAATAGTTTATAATCTTTTAATGTATCATAAGCTAATGCCACCTAACTGTCATGACATTTGTCTCATATTTTTTCTCACATGTGTCTAGATTATTTAAAATTCTAAATGAGTCTATATTTTTATTCATTAATTTTATTGGTACTTTTAGGTGTACAATATGACATTCATCATTCAGATTTGTAACTTTATATGATATATCTTGGTTCATATTTTTCCCATTCCCCTACCTTCCCTTCAACCCCTTCACCACTCCCTATTTACAAAGACTTTGTTTCCATTTTTTCTTTTCTAATATTTATTAATTTCCCTCTTTTTTTCCCCTACCCTTCATACTTCCCCTTCCCCTTTGGAATTTTTCTTCCAATTTCACATTATCTATTACACATTTTGATCCTTATGTATACTTTCAGTTTCTCATACCAGAGAAACAATTCTGTATTTACAAGTGTGTCTTATTCATTTCACTTTAGAGTATGGACTTAATGTGCATCCATTTATCTATAAATGTCTCTAATTTCTCATTATTTATGCTCAGTAACACTCCATTTTATTTAAAACAAAACAAAAAACACAAAAACACATTTTCTTTATCCAGTCTCCAGCTGATGGGTAATTGGGATCTTTTCAAGTTTTAACAACTACAAACTGTGCTGCTATGAACAGAGGTGTACATATATTCTCTGTGGTATTATGCTTTTAATTCTTTTGGGAAGATTCCCCGTAGGGTCATATGGGACCATCACCTTGATCTCCAAAGCAGTGAAAGACCCAACCAAAAAAGTGAAGTATACTACAGTCTCCCTAATGAACATAGATGCAAAATTCCTCAATAAATTACTGAAAAACATAATTCAGATCATCAAGAAAATCATACATCCTCACCAAGTGCGATTCATCCTAGGGATGCAATTCAACATATACAAATCCATAAATATAATGCACTATATTAGTAGAGCCAAGGAAAAAATCATGTGATCATCTCAATAGACACACAAAAAAAGTGCATACAAGAAACTCATGATAAAATCCCCACAGAAAATTGGAATAGGTGGTCTTTATCTCAACCTCACAAAAACCACCTATTAAAAACCAGCAGCCAAAATCATATTAAATTGTCAAAACCTGAAATACTTCATGCTAAAATCTGTAACAAGTTAAGAATATTCACTATCACTACTCCTGTTTAACATAGTTTTGGAAACATCAGCCACAGTAATTAGATAAGAAAAAGAAATAAGAGGAATAAAGATAGGAAATAAAAGGGCTAGGATTTAGCTCAGTGGTTCCACTGCCTGCCTCACAAGCAAAAGGAACTGAATTCAATTCCCAGTACCAATAGATCAACAAATAAATAAATAAATAAAAGGAAACAAAAAGTTAAATTGTCATTATATGCAGATGACAGGATATTTCATACAGAAGATCATAAGAATTCTACCAAAAGTCTTCTAGACTAATAACCAAATACAGAGGAGTAGCTGGATACAAGGTAAACACATGAAAATCAGTAGCCTTCCTGTACAGTAACAATAAACTCACTGAGAGAGGAATTGGAGAAACAACTCCCTTTATAATAGTATCCAAAAAAATGAAATACCTAGGACTCAACCTAATGAAAGAAATCAAAGACCTCTATTCTGATAACTACAGCAATCTGAAAAAAAGAGATGGAAGAGGATATCAGAAAATGGAAAGACATCCCTTGCTCCTGGGTAGGAAGAACCAATATAGTAAAAGACATCCTACTTCCAAAACTGTTAAATAGATGCAATCCCAATTGAAATTCCAAAAGCATACTTCACAGGACTTGAGTAAATGATCTATAAATGATTCTATACTTAATGAAAATTACAATAGACAAGATTTGTTTAAAAAAATATCTGAAAAAGAATAAACACATTGCATACCATATACTTAGCCTTGTTATACAGATATAATAATCATGAGATATTTTATATGTTTATTTAATAAGTGGAGAATATCTAAGAAACCATTCTCAAAGCATATTAACAGCTAACATGTTGAATGTGTTACAGTGGATTCATGGATGTTTTTGGACTAACAGTTTAGTCCAAAGGATTTAGTTTTCACCTAAATCCTTCTGTTGAGATCTGATTCTTAGTAATTTCAAATGTGGCCATATTTGGAAAGAGGGTCACTATGAAAGTAGTCAAATTAAGATGAAGTCATTGTGCTTGGCTGTCGCCATTATGTTGAATTTCCATGTAAGAAGTGGAAATTTGGCCATAAATCACTACAGAGGTAAGATAATGTGATGGTATGGGAGAGATAATCATCAATAAGTCAGATAGGCATCATAAACAACCATCCCTACTGCTCCTTCAACTACTGAGTTCGAGTTTTAAATATTCCCTATGTGATGGAGTTATTTAGTACTAGAACTCTTGTGCCAAACATATCATTTAACATTGCAGTCTTCAATTCTATCCATGTTGTACAAGGTGTCACCTTTTGATACATTTATTGTGTCCCATTGTGTATGTATACCTTATTTTCTTTATCAATTCTTTAGTTGATAAGCAATTAAATTTTTTTCTGGATATTGTGAATATTGCTACAATGCATATGGGAGTGAAGATGTCTTTTGCCATACTGATTTTATTTTATTTTAACATATACTTAAGAATGGGATGGCTAAAACACATAGTAGTTCTATCTTTAATGATTTTGAGGAGACTCCATATTGCTTTCCATATTACCCATAAAGTATTCAAATCTTCCATTTTCTTTACATCTCTGTCACCACTTGTTGATAATAGCTATTCTTATGGGATAAGGTGATACCTTACTGTGGTTTTGATTTGGATTGTCCTGATAGAGATTACACATATACTTCTTGGCCATTTATATATCTTCTTCTGATAAATATCTATTTAGGTCAATTTCCTGTTTTAGAATCAATTTATGTGTTTGCTCATTTGTTTGCTATTTTGAGTTTTCAGTGTTGCTTGTATATTCTGAATATTAACCACTTGTCAGATGGTTAGTTGGCAAATACATTCTCCCATCCTTTAGGTTGTCTCCTTACTCTGAAAATTGTTTCCTTTGAATTGCAGAAGCTTTTTAGTTTAATTTATACCACGTCTCTATTTCTTAGTTTGTTAACTGTACTTTGTAGGTCATGTTACTGAAATAGATGATTTGGTGAGAAGCTATTATTCCAGAATCATTTACCATAAGAAACACTGAAAACAACATATGCTTTTCCACTAAAGATAAATTATAAATTCTTTAATTAATAGGAAAGACTAAACTCTATTGTTTTGGAGTGCAGGCATATACTGAATAATGAATACAATTTAACATAAGCATTTGAAATAATTATTTATATACTAACATATTCATATATTAACATATTTACAAGAATATTAGTATCAACTTGGTAAATGGAGTTGAGTAAACACACTATATCTTTTTAAATTTTACTACTTGGAGGGCAAAATTGATATATAATAACAAAACATTACATTAAATTGCACCAACATTCACTGATTATAAAACATGGGTATTATTTTGCTGCATATCTATGATAAATTTTATAAATGAGTAAAATATTTCTTTTGATATTTGGTGATTCTAGCTAGGCCCATTATCCATAAGCTAACATAATGAAAAAATGTAATAAACTTGTCTGCTGGTTAAAGGATTAAGATGAAAACTGACGTGTAATAAAATCAATAGGTATGCTCCTTTTGTTCTTTTTTCAACTTGTATAAAACATGTCTTTTTGATGTTTTCTTATTTTCTGTTTCTTATATATGCTTTGTACATCAAGACACTTTAGATTTACTGGAAAGAAAAAAACAATAACATAGTAATCAGATAGATTTGTTATCCTGGTTAAAGTTAGAAAGTTCAACATTCACTCTATTGTATATAGGGTTCTCAGAGGCATCAGTATTCTTGTATTATTTTATTTACCATAACAGCAATAGACAATGTAATGATTTCCACTATTTTCTGTGAAACAATTTTTCAATAATGAAGATATAATACTTTTCCCACAAACGAAAAGTAAAGTGAATTTATCACAATTTAATTTAAACTCCAACAGAAAATGTTAAAGAAAAAGAACTGACAAAAGTGCTAGGGATTTAGTTCAGTGGTTCTGCCACTTGCCTCATAAGCACAAGGTCCCAAGTTAAAACCTTTGTACAAAGAGAGAGAGAGAGAGAGAGAGAGAGAGAATGTCAAAGAAAGTTGCTTGGGTTGAATAAAATGAAGAAGATATGAATTAAAATCTACAATGGAGTGAAGAAAAATGACAAAAATATAAAAGTAATATTTTTAAATTTTAAAATCTTTAAACTACAAGTCATTTCAGCACAGACAAAAAATTTTGAGGTTTAGAACATAGCTACAGCTGTTGGAAACTGGATAAATAAGTTGTGGTTTTTCTATAAAATAGAATACTACTCAGCTACAAAGAATGAGAAATTAGAGTCACTCATAGGAAAATGGACACATATTGAGGATATACTCTTAAATGAAATAAATATGTCACACATGTGTAAATACCAAATAGTTTCTCTGATGTGAAAAACTATAATAGTACATAAGATCCTAATGGGATAATTAAGAGTGTGAAAATAGGAAGAAAAGGGCTAAAGATGTTGGGAAAGGGGGAAGGGTAGGGGCAAGGAAATAAGGGAAAAGAAAAATATACGAGAAAATGAAAAAATGGAAATAAAGAGTTTGTTAATGGGGAGGAAAGGAGGGGTTTCAAGGGAGGGCAGGGACAAGGGAAAAAATGAGAATCAAAACCTGTCATGTGAAGGTACAGGAAATCAGCAATGAATGTAACCGTATTGTAGACCTAGACTGTACCAATAAACTCAATGAAAAGAAAAAAATACCCTAGCCATAAAAAAAAAAAAAAAAGAATATAGGTGCAGGTTGCGTGCAATGGTAAACACCTGGGCAACTTAATGAGATTTTGTGTCAGTTACTTTTCTCTCTTTGCTGTGACAAAATCAACACCCAGAGTTAGAAGGGAAGGGGCATATTTGGCTTACATTTTATAGAAGTTTCAGCTCATAGTCAGCTGGATCCAAGACAGGGATGACAAAATGAGAAGAGCAGAGCAGAAATTATATGGCACACACAGGCAGAGAAGGTAACAAGAGACTTTCAAAGAGTCTTTCTGCCTACTTTATCCCACCTAGACCACTAATCACTCTCATAAGTTTTTTTTTAAATAATCACATGCCCTTAACTCCAGCATTACACTTTCTAGATTCAACTATCTCTGAAAAAGAAAATACGACCTCAACTTCATGAGGCTTTGAGGGGACATCAAAACACAAACCACAAAAGATTGTGTCTTGAAATAAAAACATAAATATTCTGAAGATGTAGCTGAGTGGTTGAGTACTTGCCAAATACAATCCCAAAACTATACACAAAAATCAAAACAAATGAATGTACATACAAATTCAACATGTGCTTATAACAATAAACACAAAAATGTCATCAGATCATATAACATCAGATCGTTGTTATATTAGCCTTACAAGATATTTTAAGAGATATGTTGATAGTATTGTTAAAGTTCAAGTGTAATAAGTTTAAGACATAATATAGTCTCAACAGCACTTCTCAAAAATTACAAAAGCAAATAGAAATGTCAGAAAGCTGCAGCTGACACATTAGAATGGATATGCAAACAAATCACCAAAATTTTGAAAGCCCAAGAGAAACTTTTAAAATATAAATACTAGAGGTGTTGAATATAAAATATTAAACTGGCATTAAATTAATAATGAAAAAATATATAAAGATAGAATGTTATCAGATTTAATAGAATATAGCCCAACTTCATGCTGCCTAGAAGAAACTCACTTAAAATACAAAGACACAAATAGATTATAAGCAAAATAAAAAACAAAGGTGTTATCATAGTATTCTAGTTTTAAAAATGAAATAGCTGATATGGCTGTAGTATATGAAAATTCAAATGTCAGAGCAAGGAAAATTGCTAAAACGAAGATGATCATATCCTAATTATAAAAATGTAAATCTGCCAGAATATATAGAATTATAAATATATATGGATTTAATAATAGAGATTCAAAATACATGAAGCCAAAACTGATAAAATTGTGTAAAAAAGTAGATGTGGTCATTATACATCTCCCAATAGTTTATTTAAAAACAACTATACTTTAAAAAGAAACATTAAAGATATGAAGGGACTGAATAAGACTTTCTGTTTTTGTTTGTTTGTTTTTTGGTACCAGGGATCAAATTCAGGACCATATGCTTACAAGGAAGGTTGCAGAACCACTGAGCTAAATTCCCAGCTCTGAATAAAACTTTCAATCACAGCCAGGTATACTGGTACAGACCTGTAATCCCAACACTTAAGAGGCTGAGGCAGGAGAGTCTTAAGAGTTTGAGGCCAGCCTGGGTTAGACAGTGAGTTCAAGTCCAAGTTCATCATGAATTATAAATCAAGACCCTGTATAAAACAAACAAACAAACAAGCAAACAAAACCTTTCACATTTAGTACTACTTTCTACTCAATCCTAATCTATGCATTATTTCCAAATATACATAGAAAATATATCTTTATAACACATTCTACACTGTAAAGTAAATATCAATAAATCTCAAAGGATTCATGTATTTCAAAAATCTATTCTTTGACAGTAAGCTAAGTTAGAAATCAATAAGAGAAGCATAACTGGAAAATCTCCAGTATTTGAAGTGAAGTAAAACACTTCTGAATACCCTTATGGGTCAAATAAAAGCAAATCAACTCAAGAACTATTATTTTGAACACACAATGTTTTGTTTCAATAATTTCCCCAAAAGAATAGCATAAAAATTATTTTCTTTGATATAATGATTGAGTGAGAAGATCAACATGAAAAAATAAATAATTGGAAATTATTTTGATATTACTGTATTACTATCAGTCATAAAATAACCCTATCAAAAAAAATAGTCCTATCAAATCCACCATGTGAATGGTTTTTTGAATGAAACTAGTTTGGAATATATTTTGCCCTCTGTTTTTATATAACTATTTATTTGCCCTCAATGCACTACCTACCCTCATTTAGTGTCTAATATGTTTGCTTTGCTCTGACACGTTGGTCTTTGTACAAGTGATAGTTTTTATTTAAAATTAATCAAAGACAACAGGCTGAACCTCATAATTCAACATGTAAACTGCTTCCTCATTGATACTTAATGACATTGGCAAAATGTCAATAAGCATGATCTTAAAGAGCTATATTTTTAGGACTCTTCCCTTGTCTCTCTTTTTTATTTTACTCTGGAAAAAAGAAGTCATTTTTACATACCAGAAAAGAGGTACATAGCTTTGTGGGATCAAAAAAGGAAGGGTTAAAGAGCCAGAAACACTCGAATTTAGTACAAGAAGCTGTTCGATCTACTACATATCACATGCAAATTACAATTAGCTTAATATAAAACAAGATATTGTTCAAACATTCACAGTGCTCACAGGGTACCTATTCTATTTTGGTCAAGATATTAGCTTCTCTGAGCATTATCTCTCTACCTGTAAACCTCGGATACTTAAAAACAAAAACTTGAAGAATTCAGATTGAAAACCTAACGTTTTAAATTTTTATTTATCTTTTAATTGACAGATTAAATTGCACAGACTTTATCATGTGAAAAACAATGTTTGAATGCATATACTAGCTTGATTTAGTCATTCCACAATAGATTACTTTTATTTAAATGTCAAACTTTCTTCCAAGTAAGAACTGCTTTCTTGTGACAAACTACAAAAAGTTGACAAAAAAAAAACAAAACAAAACAAAAAAAAACTTGTATTGCATCAATTTCCTGGTTACTGTACCACTATTTGATGATGTAAAAGTGGCATTATGTAATGAACTTTAAAATTAAATTGTATTGCCTATATTTTGTACACCACTATCTATTGAATATAGTAAGCATATGGGAAATAATTTGGAAAATTTTCAGCAATATGTGCATACACAGACATTTATACTGCTTCAGTAAAAATGTTTCTTAAAATGTAATGCACAATGACTTTTATCTCAAAAAACTCTATCATCTAAACATCTTCCTCAATTTGATATGAATTTTCTGTTGCATAGTTCTCAGTGTGCTGAATGATAGGAGGATGAAATATGATGCAGTTTTTAGAAATTGAATGTTCAGCCTAGAGGTTTGAATGTTGAGAGAGTGGATGCAGAGATGAGTGTTATACAAAATCTTCCCCACAGTCAGAAGCCAACAGAAAATCTCTGGCAAATTCAAGAGTGCTTTTGTAGTTTAACTAGAATTCTCCTTAGTCATAACTTTACCTGTTTCAGGACAAAAATATTTAACAGTAAAAAGTGAAACTTTAATAGGAAAATGGAATTCAAAATTTCAACAGAGTTTAAATAAAACTGCTACTTAAATTTGTCAATGAGAAAATATTTCAAACTACTAAAAACTGAACATTTAAAAGATTGTCTAGTATTTGACTATGATTCTATTGATACAAATGTTTTTTAAACCAATGTAGACTATAAGCATGAATTTTAAAATGCATTTTTTGTACAAATTTAATTATGCTGCATTTATTTCTGTGTTTTAAAAGACCAATACTAAAATAAAAAGCAGACAGGTAGTGGGAAATATTTATAAATTGCTTTTTTTTCTTAGAAGAATTTACCCAAATTCATTAAAATCAATGAACCTAACAACCAATCAAAAACTCATAAATCCCAAGAGTCAAATCATTATAAGGATGTAAATAGACATATTCTTTTTAAAAAAATGTTTTATTAGTAAGTGTTGCAGTCCATAACCTTTACCTTCCTTATATGGATTGGCAAATCTATATAACATATCTTAGTACCCCTTTTTATCCCTCCATCTCTTGATCGTCACCCTATTGGGTAAAGATTGATATGAACACAATGATATATTTTATAATGATCTAGACACCAGATTTGTATGCTCAAAAAATGAGAAGTGTTTTCCTCAGTAAAAACATGGGCAAATAATCTTTGGCAAATTTAACAGTGCTCTCCTGTATGTTGAGGATATTTTCAACTGTGTGTCTGTCTACCTTTGATAGATTTGATAACACTATTTTGGTAGATTAAAATTTTTAAATAGAGTGAAGTGAATTTAGAGTGAAGAATTCAAGCTTCTAAAATATTTATGTGTACATATTTTGGATTTATGCTGCTTTCAACATCTTCTCCTGTGACTTAATATATTGATAATGGAGTGTATTCTTCAAAAAGACTTCAGAGCAGAGGTACAGCAATTACCTGGAATTTAAACAAATGCTTCAGGCGAGCCAGTAAATGGATTTTCTACTGTGCAGAATACAAGGCTGCAAATGTCCTTGATGCTGTTAAATTCATAGAAACACATGTTGCGTGTGTCCTAAATGTGCCCCTCTTTCAAGGACAAAGTAATATGGAACTTTCTGACTTTCACTAGCTTTGCTTAATTATCTTCCTTACATTTGCTGATGTAAATGATATAGCACATTAGTGTAACTGAAGATTTCTTACTTGGAGTGATGTCCAGGAAAGTTTCTTACTTCCCCTTGTCAACAATGCAGTGCTACTTAGAGGAAGAGTTCAGAGTCCAATCACCATTATCAAAGCTAATATTTTGAGCAAATGTTAGTGCTTTGACTTAGAATATAAATATAGTTTCCTGTTCTCCAAATTTGATAATAATAACATCTTCTCACAAATGAACGTCTTGAACAACTGGATAAAAATATTAGCATGTGAGATAAATAATATATGACCCCATCAGAAAAGCTTTACAACTTTGCAAATAGTTGAAGACTATCACAATCTAATGCTTGACAAATTGTTTTCAAAATATCATATATGAAGGGAGTCGTAATTGATAATATTCTTCTTCTAAATAAATGAATAAATATAAATACATTATAAAAATACAATATATAAATAAATTATACAAAAATAAAATATAAACACATTTACCATTATCTGAATGGAAAAGACTATAGAAAATACAATTCAGTTGTTGAATTCTTGAAAAGAAAAAAATCCATAATACAAGATCAACAATTCCTTTCATCTAGAGCAACAAGAATAGATTGCACCAAAAAGGAAAAAGACAAATTTTATGTGAAGATAGTTGACCTGTACCTTAATTACTGGGATTACTGCATAGTTGTGCACAATTACCAAACTCAATTAAGTGTCCTTTAAAACTGAGGTTTTTTAACTGATTACAAATAACACAATAAACTGAATGCATTAATAAAAAATTCAGAAAGCCCTCTTTCGGATCTCATACAACTTTCTTTTTAATTAGCATAGATAATTTAATTGATTAGAGCTCAGAGGTACATAGAGAAATAAACCGAAAAGATTAGAAAACCATATTTTTGTCATGCCTCACTCAACAAAGAATGAAACCTCCACTGTTTCTTTCCCTTTACATTTCTCCAAAGGCTCAGAACATAAAAGAAAAATCTTAAATAACTCATTATTTGGTATGGATGAAGAAACCCGTAAATGCTGAAATGTGTTCAAAGAACATCTTAGAAGATATACAAGGGTAAGTTTGGTGCGTGTGGGGAAAAATTAATTGCTATCAACAGAGTTGCAAATCACAATTTTTGATGAAAAAATAGTAAGACTGTTACTTCACTAAGTTTGGTATTTTTAATCAGCTTTATGTAATGAATAAAAGTAACCATCTCTTATAGATAATCTCATTTTTTGTAGTGAAAAGTAATGGGATTCCTGATCAGTTGGACATACTGAAAATTAATTCAAGTAATCAACAAAATGAAGCAATCTGAAGATATTTGACTTAGTTTGCCACAATCTTCAGTCAAGTTCTAACCAAAAAAGGATGCTTTGATTTTTTAATTTTTATTAAATTTTATACTTCTGACATTTTAGCATATTAGTAAAATATAAATTGTGAATGGGTAAAAATTACTTGACCAAGAAATGTGTGAATACTAGGAAATATATTTTTAAATGTTTATAGTTTTGTTTAATGTCTTAAATAGGCTTATCTGTTTATAGGATAAAAGCAAAGATTGTTTTTCCTATTTTGTTTCTTCTATACGACTTCTTTAAAAAGTTACAATGTTGATTGTTGTTGCTATTTTTTTCTGAACTCAAATTATATTGGCTTTTGTATTTTTTATAGAGAAACTCATCATTATCACTGAGTTCACAACAAGACAGCATAAGCTTTAGTTTTTGACCCTGGGAAAATTGAGATCTCAATGTCCATAACACTAGCTATTTTCAAAATGCCCATGCTTCCTTTGAAGCAAAAAGATAGCTTAGAAAGCACAGAAAGATAATAGCATGGTCAACAAAGATGTTGCTGTTTTCTCAGCCTTAGAATTCCAATAAAAAAAAAAGTAGTGAGACACGTAATTGCGCTGGAGCATGAAAATGAAGAGCAGAGGGAGGCCTATCAGCCTTTCAGTATTTTATCTCCACCTCAAAAACATTAGTTATGAAACTGAGCATTATTATGGACACCTTCATGGAGAAAATGCTAGTATTAATTTTATAGAATCCTGTGAATTTAGTACATTAAAATATATTCAAAAAGATTTTTTGAAAACTTTTCAGTAACTATAATAAATATCCAACCCATAATATTGTAATAACCTAATAAATTGATGCATAGAAGGTGCTTAGGCCATGGCCTAGTATAAAGTGAAACTCAAGTAAATATTTTGCAATTATAAAATATTTAATTAAGTTTGGGGTTGCAGCTCAGTGGTAGAGTAATTGCCCACATGGTACAAGACCCTGGGTTCAATCTGCAATGTGCATACATATATATGTATGTATTATGTGTATGCATTTTTTCTTCTTGACATTAATGTGTATTATGTGTATGCATTTTTTTCTTCTTGACATTAATGAGAAAGAATGAGGCAAATGCAATCTATACAACATGAAAAATTCCCAATGCAACAAGAACTTGAAATAATACAGAAGTAAATAAATATTTTGTAAAATAAAATATGATGGTGAAGAAAGAAATCTTTATTCAGAACTTTATAAAATTATGTTTTTCAGAAGTAAATGCTACTAGTTTAATAATAGAATAATAGAACTGCTAAAGAATATTTAGATAGTCATGAGTTCAATACATATATATATATATATTTGTGTTTGTGTGTGTGTATATATATATTTATATATATATATACATACACATATATATACCAGGAATCGAACTCAGGACCTTCCACTTGCAAGGAAGGCAGCAGAACCACTGATCTAAATCCCTGGCCCTTAAAGAATAATTTTGATGAATCCTTGAACATTGCTAGAAAATAGTTTAAAGAGAAATTAGTTCCTCCTTCTTGGGAAAATATTTTAAGATCAACAGAGCTCAGATGCTGTGGGGATTGACTCACTCAACCTTTTTTGTTTTTCCCCCTGAGGCCTAAATTCTGCAGATTTTCCTAGGAGAGGACCCTAATGGTGACTGTGTCCTATGTGAACTCTCCCTTGCTCTCTCTGTTTCTAATCACAGGTAATTCATAGAAGGGTGGTTTGCTTCCTCTTTCCTAGTTCCCGTTCAGGAAAATTGAAAGCAGTGCTAAAGGAAGCTCACAGAATAAACTTCTTATTTCCACTGAAGAAAAAACAGAGATGTAAGGAAATGTGAGAAAGGGAAATAGAGCATGGAAATAAAATGACAGAGTAGAAATAGAGAGCAGAAAGCAAAGACTGAAGACCAAGCATACAAATACAGATGACAGTTTTTTAATCTGGAAAATTTCTCTTTGCTTCTGAGACTAAGTGGCACTTCAAGCATTGGGTGTAGGCCTGTTGTCTAGGTTTTTACTTTATTTAAGTACATTTTGGGCTAAACATATTATATCACAGAGATACAAACATGCATGAATAAGTCAATATCATGTCTTTAATACAATATGTTATGTCACCCAAACTTCTTAGCATGGATAGGCAAAAGCACAAAGACAGCTAGGAAACATTGAAATTATGAGATTATCCAATGTAATATGAAAATAGACTAATTATTTCTCATGCTAAAAACCATTTTACATATTAAATATATATACCATGATTTCCTTGTCTTTTGGCCTTATTTGAATACATGTATCTAATATTTTTTGTTATTGGACAAATATAAAGATAAAGTATATTGCCCAATTGAAAATGAAATTTGTAAGGCAGAATGAGAAGTACCAGTATATCCACAAAAATTCAGTCTTAGACTAAGACATATTAAATGAGTAGAATATCACAAATATCACTGCCTTATTTATTTTCCCTCTCTCAGAGATGATAGGAGTGGGGAAACTCAACAGACTGGATTTGGATATTTCAGGACAGCTGAGGGAAGCATTAACATGTTGGTGAAATGTGTAGTTTATGACAAATGATAAAAATACAAAGGAGTGAATAATAGAATATGAATTTGCAGAAAATGAGACAGTGGCAATTTAATCCCTGAACAGGAAGTGTGTTTTTATATGCGTGTGGAGAACCTGTGCTCTTGTGAAACATAAAATTATGAGTCTCTACTGGACTTCTCTATTGCATTATCTTATTTGAAATATGATGCAATTTCTCATCTTTCTTATATAGCTCACATGCAATCTTGAAAGTGTGTATTCTTTAGAATCTCTATACAATCTTAAACCACAAAAATGTAATGAATATTCCATCATAGTTCATGAATCTCTGAAATGACTCACCTGGTCATGTTGCAGGTGGACAATATACTCGCCAAGTTCTAACAGTTCAAGAATATAGGCTTGTTTCAGTTTATCATTTGACCACAAATTTTAATTTCCCATAGTGTGTACTTTATGCAAACATATTAAGCTATGCAAACATATGGACTCCCAACTATCTTCTACCTAACACAATGTAAATCATATCCTTTTCTGATTGAAAGCTTTCTGATTTAATGAGTACACAATGACAATCACTATTTGGCTACAGTGATGAGTTCTATCTCAAATTATTAATTGAAAAATAGCTTAAGCAGTTTAAATATGTGTATATCAATGGATAAAATATCATAGTAAACACCCTAATCAAAATTTTATGGCATTATTATTTGCTCTATTATATGCTCACCATCCAGTCATACCATCCACTGGTAGTACCCACACGTAGAATTAAGTAATTTCAGAATCCACCTTCTCTTCGAAAAACCGAACTAGTAATAGAAGAAAAAGGTGAATCTATATTGAGATAATTTAGCATATACCAAATTGACCAACTACTTTAGAGTAGTGACTTTAATATCACCAGTGAAAGCATGGGCCACTATATTGTGCCTACTGATGTGACGCCCTTGAACACATCATTTATGCATTTATGCTGAGAACGAAGGATCCAAGTCTGAGTGTGAGGAAATTTAAGTTGACAAAATTTGAGGCTCACTCTACCGAATGAAAGATCTGCACTGTTCAAATCGGTAGGGTGGGAGGGGGTGAGAGGAAGGCAGGGACAAGGGGAAAAAATGAGAACCAAGATCTGTCATGTAAGGGTACAAGATCCCGATAATGAATGTAACTGTACTGTATACCTAAAATGTACCAATAAACTCAATGAGAAAAAAAAAAAGAATATCAAGAACAAAAAGGTAAAGAATAAATTATTTCAGACTAAGGACCACTGATAAAATAATGTTAGTTGTGAAAAATAGTTTCTATTGAGAAAAACAGTAATGCAAAAATATGAATTATTTATATAGAGTGTTAAGTCTCTAATATTAAATAATTTCAAGACAATCACCTTCTTTATTTCTGATAGGAATTTGAATAAAGCTATTCAATAAATATTTTCTCATCCAGTTATGTGGCACCTACATCAAGGTGTCCCGGGTAACATATTCAAGTGAAATATTGGTTTCTATTTTGTCAGTCACTCACATGTTTACATATAATTAAGTATTAGGATGTGTGACTACTACAGAAGTACAGATAAATAAATTTTATATTTATTTATATTTTAAGAAGTTGAGAAATAAAGGGCCTCGGTCCAAATAATCCCAAGAAAAGCCATATCACAAATGATCCAGTTGTGAAAATAATAGAGAAATTCTATTTTCCCTTCACCCACAGCCTGCAAAGCAGTAACACAATTCCACAACCAGGATAATGCTCTGCACGAAATGCATATGTCTTCAGTTTAATCATAATTACTTATGTTTGTGCACATGTGTCTGGGTCTGTGCAATGAAATCACATATTTAAGTTTGTATATTAACAGGTTATAGTCATGATATAGAAGAGTTATATCACAAGTATCACTTTTGAAGTCCCCAACAGCCATCCTAACCTCTATCTACCACTAATCTGTTTTTAACCTTTGTACATTAAATACCCAACTTATGGCTGTTCAGAGAAAATGTTCTAAAATGTGTTTATCCATAATCTGACAAAGTCAGGCTTATACAGTGCATATATGAAAATTTAAAACTCAATTTTTTATAAGTAAGGATCTTACTGTAGTTTTTTAAATTCACAAATTTTGTACAAATGGTGGCATATGCCTGTAATCTCAACACTTATGAGGCTGAGGCAGAAGAATTGCCATGAGTTCAAGGCAAGCCTAGGCTACAAACTAAATTCAAGTTCAGTGAAATCCCTCTGTCTCAAAAATAATAACAAAATAGGGAAGGATGAAGGGGGTGAATGGAGGGCAGGGATATGGGGAAAAATAACCAAGAAATACCATGTAAAGGTACAAGATCCCAATGATAGATGTAACTGTTTTCTTTGTTTTAAATGTACCAATAAATTTAATGGGAAAAATAATAATAATTACAAAAAATGTATAACTAAAATTAAAGAGCGTGAAAAAGGTTCAAATTAGCTTTTGTTCACTCAAAGTAATTTCCTTCTGATCTGCCAAACTTATTCCATGTATTAATAGGTTGTTCATTTTTATTGACAAGTGGTATTCCTCAGTGTGGAAGTATCCTGATTTGTCTAATTATTCACCCACTGGAAGATACCTGGATGGCTTCCAGCTTTGAACTCTATGTACAGAGCGGCTATGAAAAATCATTCACCAGTATGTGCATGAAGATTAATTTAAATTTCTGTGGTACAAAAGCCCAACAGTGAAATTGCTCAGCCATATGGTAAAGCACATGTTTAATTTGTGAGAAACTTCCAAACTGCTTTCAAAGAGGCAGTACCATTTTATAGCCCTACTGCAGATATATGATGGAAACAGTGTCTCTGCAGCATTTTGTGTTATGGCTATTTTTATTTTAACCACTTTGATAGTTGCGTAGTTATATTCCATTGTGTCTTTTATAATAGATTTGCTGAGCTATAATTCATAATATAAGCTTACACACCTAAGATGGGCAATTCCATATATTTCAGTATTTTCAGTGTTTTGCAAGCATCACCATAGTATTTTTTAATCATATTCACTACTCCATTATCAGTGGCTCTGATATTTCTCATTGGGGAAGAGAGTGTCCATCTTGCCCTTGCCTACAGACTTCAATGGTCAAGTGCTTATTCCCTGGCAACACCCTCTTCCTGGAGAATGTCAGTCATTTAATGTCTCTCACTTGGGAGGGGAGTCTTAGCCTGTTCAGGACAGGGACAGCAACTGGGTGGGGTGTTGCCCTTTTGCTGTTGGGTGGACTCGTGCTGGCTCACTGGAGCAAGTGGGCCTGCAGGGTTACCTTCTTTTGCTAAATCAAGGGGTCTGAAAGGGTTGGTCCTGCTTTGCCTTCCCTGTTGGGAATAGGTACGTGGCATAGTAGTGAGATCATATTTGCTGTTCTTCTAGTCTTAGAATTCTTTCTCTTCCTGTCTTTCACTTTTAATGTTTGGCTAGTTCTCCTGTCATTTGCAGGGGTCATAACTGTACAAATACAAGGGACATAAAATTATTGTATAGTCTCTAGACACTCAACTTACTGTTTAAATTGAAGAGTGTGGCTTCTAGTTTGTAGTACACAATAAGACACAAGATAAAAGCAGCAGAAGTTATCATGCAATTGACCAAATAAGGGTAAGAAGTGAAAGTGACTTGGAAACAGATGAGCACAGTTAGGTAGATGAAGTGTGAATATAATGGTGTTATCACAATGGGTATCTTTTAAAACTAGAACCAAGGACATTGCCTAAATGATTGGCCATGTGGCTTGAGAGGATGTTTAGAAATTAAGAAAGATTTTAGTTTTTCCTCCTAGACAAGAAGGGCTGAATTCCTATTAGATGATTAAGACAGCAGATGTGCAGGAAAGGGATATGCAAATTGTACATTTAATATTGAACTATATATTAGCCATGCTTATGTATATATCATGAAGGAAACTGATAGGAATCCAAAGTACAGAAAACAGATCTGGAGTGCTAATACAAATCTGGTAGGCATTACCATATAAATGGCATTCAAAATTCCATGACACCAGTTAAAGTTACTGAACAGTGAATGGTTCATACATACATTTCATCTAAAGTTCCAAAGCATTGTCTTCTCTGCCCCATCCCAAAATGTCTTTCATGTTCATGAATATACAAATTTCCTATGTCCTAAATTTAGTTTTGTTTACTTAGAAGACATCACTAATTTTCACAAACACAAAGATTATTTTTAACAATGGAAAAGGCTGTTCAGAAATTTATTTAAAACTTTGAAAAATTTCTCATAAATAGTATATTTTTCTCTGAATTAGCAAAAGGGCTGCATTTTACTCAGCTTTAAGGCTTAATTATGTTTTACTTATTCTCCACAGTGGAAGCTACAGAGGTAAGTGACTCTCTTTTCTATGTTGAATAATAACAATTCGAGTAAAATAAAGTAGTTACATTTTTAGACTGTATTTTTCTTAGAGACAAAGTCAGGTCCAGATTCCTTAATGTCCTAAATTTCTACTCTACCATGCAGTTCAGGAGACTCAAAAGTAAATTGGTGCTGAGAAGGATTTGATTGCTGTCAATACACTTTGCTCCTGATAAAAATCATGATTGGGTTATTAGAGACAGTGTTAGGAAAACAATGAGTTGATTGTTACACTAACATTTTCCAACTTTTTAAAATGAATGTACACCCTAAGATCCTGGGGCATAGCTCCTTCTTAAAGTTCTCATGTATTCAGGCTGTGAATCAATAAAATTAAATACAATATATATACATACACATATATGCAAACAATATCATTGTATTTATTTGGGCTTATTTTTACATTAAACTATATTTTAACAAATATGAATTTGAAAAAGTAAAAACTATACAGACCTCCCTGAAGATTAGTCTCTTTACTCAATCTATCATAATGATATTCCCCTTCTTCATTTCAGCAAGAAATCAATGGCAAAAATTTTCCATTGAAAATATTTTGTGTTTATAAGAGGTTACATTCACTACCAACATTACCATGAAATAAAATGATGAATAAAATAAAGGATGACTTCAATTAAATACTTCCTAATTATAAATAGTGACTAAAATATGTATCTCCTTTCGCAAGGAAAATACTATTATAATTTTTTTAAGTATAAAAATTCAGAAAGGCAAAGGAAATTTTTCATATATTTATTTGCTTTTCTACTTCTTTATCTGAGAAGTGTCTACTCATTTCAGAAGTGCATTTTTTGATTGGGTCTTTAAATTTGGGGAGTCTGATTTTTTGAGTACAAAATATTAGTTCTTTGTCTAAGGAAGAGCTGGCCAAAATTATTTCCCATACTTCGGTTGTTTTTTCACTCTGTTGGTGGTTTCTCTTGATATGCAAAAGATTTTTCAATAAGATGAGACCCCACTTGTTGATTCTTTATGGCAGGTCCTGTGCAATGTCTTTGAGAATTCTACCTATTTTGTCTTTTAGTAGATTAAGTGTTTCTGTTGAAATTTTAGAATTTTTTAATCAATTTTTATTTTAGTTTAGTGCATGATGAAAGATAAGGGCCTAGTTTCAAATTTTGGTCAGGGGAAATCCAGTTTTCCAGTGCCATTTCTTAAAATGGCTATGTTCCACTGAAGGTATTTTGCTCCTTTGTCAAACATAAGATGGCTGAGTATGTCTGGAATTATTTTTGCATCTTCCAATCTGTTCAACATCAATGACCATTCAAGAAATGCAAATGAAAACAATGCTGAGATTCCATCTCACTCCAGAAAGAATATCTACTATGAACAAATCAAGATCAGTGTGGACTAGAGCTGAGCAGCTACAGGCACTTCCAGCTGGGTTCCCTACCCCAACTCTGGCCCCTTGAACCCACAAGCCCCAGGCAAAGATCTTCTGGGAAAATAACTACACAGGACCACAGGCATCAGCCAGGGGTCCACCCCCATAGCATCACTAAGTGAAAGGGATGTATCTCATGAGATTTTACAAAAATTATTTACATACACATAAAGTAGATGTATTCTTTAAAAACCTCTGCGTATTTTAAAATAATGTAAACTACACTTAGCATCTACACTTAAAATGGAGTTGTGATCTACATATTCATTTGTACATACAGGAATGTCCAAAACAATCAAGGATAATTTGGGTTAGGGAGTCTTTATGTCATGTTGAAGGACCTTTTTTTCCTGACTCTCATACAGTCAAAGCCAAATCACACCTATCATCACTGGAATAACAAAACCCTGAAAGGATTTCAAAACATCCTTAATGGAGTGGGGCACAGTGGCACATGCCTGTAATCCCAGCACTATAGGAGGCTAAAAGAGGAGAATGCAAGTTTGAACCCCCACTGGGCACCTTAGTGAGACTCTTCAAATTACAAAGGTCTTGGGTTCAATCCCCAGTACAGGGAGAAAAGAGAGAGAGAGAGAGAGAGAGAGAGAGAGAGAGAGAGAGAGAGAGAGAAAGAGAGAGAGAGAGAGAGAGAGAAAGATAGAGGAGGAAGAAGAAGAAAGAGATGAAGAGAACAAGGAAAGGAAGGTCATTTTTATCAGTTTTGGGCTGGGCTATTGTTTATTCATGAGGAGTGAGCTAATTTTAATCTATCATAGGCCAGGTTACCTTTATGGGTTCAGCCCTGCAGAAGCAAGTTTCAACTTCTCTGGACCACTGTGGCCTTGGGGAGAGGGAAACCAGAGATAAGGGCATGAGGTTAAGATTTTTCAATAAGATGAGACCCCACTTGTTGATTCTTTATGGCAGTTCCTGTGCAATGTCTTTGAGAATTCTACCTATTTTGTCTTTTAGCAGATTAAGTGTTTCTGTTGAAATTTTAGAATTTTTTAATCAATTTTTATTTTAGTTTAGTGCATGATGAAAGATAAGGGCCTAGTTTCAAATTTTGGTCAGGGGAAATCCAGTTTTCCAGTGCCATTTCTTAAAATGGCTATGTTCCACTGAAGGTATTTTGCTCCTTTGTCAAACATAAGATGGCTGAGTATGTCTGGAATTATTTTTGCATCTTCCAATCTGTTCAACATCAATGACCATTCAAGAAACACAAATGAAAACAATCCTGAGATTCCATCTCACTCCAGAAAGAATATCTACTATGAACAAATCAAGATCAGTGTGAACTAGAGCTGAGCAGCTACAGGCACTTCCAGCTGGGTTCCCTACCCCAACTCTGGCCCCTTGAACCCACAAGCCCCAGGCAAAGATCTTCTGGGAAAATAACTACACAGGACCACAAGCATCAGCCAGGGGTCCACCCCCATAGCATCACTAAGTGAAAGGGAATAGCGATGCTGAACAACTAGGCCACACCAAGAGGTCTGACTGAAGATTTTATTCAAGGTGTGGGAGTAAAGAGAGAGAGAGAGCAGAGAGAAAGAGAGAGGAGGAAGAAGAAGAAAGAGATGAAGAGAACAAGGAAAGGAAGGTCCTTTTTATCAGTTTTGGGCTGGGCTACTGTTTATTCATGAGGAGTGAGCTAATTTTAATCTACCATAGGCCAGGTTGCCTTTATGGGTCCAGCCCTGCAGAAGCAAGTTTCAACTTCTCTGGGCCACTGTGGCCTTGGGGAGAGGGAAACCAGAGATAAGGGCATGAGGCCATTTTAGGAGCCAAGAAGTACCGGGAGAATGCAACCTGTGATGGAGGCATCACAGCATACTTTAACACTATCAATTCCCTAATACTAAGTGCATACGGATCCAGTGAGAAGGTGGTGTGGATCAGAGCAGCACTGCTACAGGAAGGTCCAACCAGGGCCCTGCTTTGACCCTGGCCACTTGGTGTCACAAGCCCCAGGGAAAGACCCACCATGAAAAGAGCTGCACAGCATGCAAGCAACAGCCAGAGGCCTGCCCTGAGACCATTTGCAAGTGCACACAGAACCTAGAAGCCTGCCCAGACACCAGCCACTGTGGTGCTCAGACCCTAGCCAAACGCCCTCGCAGACAAGATACTTAAGAGGACAAAACATAGCCAGAGGCATGCCTAGGTACCATCCCAAATGTGCACAGGCCACCGGCAGAACACCACCCAGACAACTGGACAATTCAGGGATCCAGAAGGCCACCACTCTGAACCCAGGACTGGTGCAGTGGTGAGCAGGAGAAAAAAGGCCACTTTGTGACTTGCTGAGACTTAAAGACCACTGGGTGAGCAAAAAGTTTCCTCAAAAAAGACACAACAGGATGCATCTGTTCAAATGAGAAGACATGTAAATAAGTCTTAAAACTTTCAGATCACCTAAGGCAAACCTGAAGGACAATGATATGGAACAATCTAATACTCTATCATCAGTTCTCCCTGAACTGGCAATGAAAGAGGATCTGGAAAAAATGAAATCAGAAATAATTTCTCAGATAACACAGAGATTGTACCCACAGAGCAGACATGATTAATAAATCTAGAGCAGACACAGATAAAAAAAAATTGAGGAACTATGGAAGATGATGGAATCCCAACATAGGAAACAAATGGAATCCATAAAACAGATGCTAACAGACATCCAGGAGATTAAAAACTCCATTGAAAGTTTATGCAGAAGAATGAGCCAATGCAAGGACAGAATTTCAGATACAGAAAACAGTATTGCAAGTAGTGACCATGAAAATAAAAATCTCTTTAAATAATAGTAAGGGACCATAAGAAATCTATCCAGCAGCCTCTACACCATGCAAAGAAGAATAATATAAGTCTGATCAGAGTTAATGAAAAAATGGGAGAGTGTGAAAATGACATAAAAAACTGTTAGCAGAAATAATAGCAGAAAACTTCCCAAGTAGGGGCAAAGAACTTGACATACAAACAACTGAGGCATATAGGATTCCAACTAGCCATGTTCAAAAAAAAAATCTACACTTAGGCATATAATAGTTGAGATTCTAGAAATCCAAAAGAAAAACAAAATTCTGTAGTAAAAGAAAAGAAAAAAAATCACACATAAAGGAAAGCCCATCAGAATCACAGCAGATTTCTCAAAACAAAACCTCAAGGAAAGAAGAACTTGGAATGATGTATTTCAAG
>NW_022900942.1:14585168-14626255 GCF_012274545.1 Fukomys damarensis
TCCCTTTATAATAGCATCCAAAAAAAAAAAAACCCTAGGAATCAACCTAACAAAATAAATCAGAACACTCTAGTCTGAAAATTATAGCACTCTGGAAAAAAGATGGAAGAGGATATCAGAAAATGGAAAAACATCCCTTGATCCTGGGTAGGAAGAACCAATATAATGAAAATGGCCATACTTCCAAAACTGCTAAATAGATTTGATGCAATCCCAAATAATATTCCAGCAGCATAATTCACAGAACTTGAGAGAAGGACCCAAAAATTTTTTGACCCAAGAAGAAATTTAGAATAGCAAAGGAAATTCTAGACATCAAACAAAAGCTAGGGGGTATCACAATCCCCAACTTGAAACTACACCACAAAGCTACTGTGATATAAATATCATAGTACTGGCAAAGAAACAGACCCAAGTACCAGTGGAACTCATGAGAAGATGCAGAACCAACTTCAGACACACTCCACCAGCCTCCTCTCAGACAAAGGTGCCACACACTCTCAGTGGAGGAAAAATCTTCTCATTAACAAATGTTGCTAAAAAAAAATCAGGTTCCAACTTGGCAAAGATTGAAACTAGACCTATATCTCTCACCATGCACAAAATTAAAATCAAAATGGATTGAAGATTTAAATATTGAAACAGAAACACTAAATCAGCTGGAAGAGAGGTTAGGTAGATCTGTTGTACACGTTGGTGTAGGGAAATATTTCATGAACAAAACTTCAGTTGGCATGAACTTAAAAAAAAAAAAACCCTAGGAATCAACCTAACAAAATAAATCAAAACACTCTAGTCTGAAAATTATAGCACTCTGGAAAAAAGATGGAAGAGGATATCAGGAAATGGAAAAACATCCCTTGATCCTGGGTAGGAAGAACCAATATAATGAAAATGGCCATACTTCCAAAACTGCTAAATAGATTTGATGCAATCCCAAATAATATTCCAGCAGTATAATTCACAGAACTTGAGAGGAGGACCCAAAAATTTGTTTGACCCAAGAAGAAATTTAGAATAGCAAAGGAAATTCTAGACATCAAACAAAAGCTAGGGGGTATCACAATCCCCAACTTGAAACTACACCACAAAGCTACTGTGATATAAATATCATAGTACTGGCAAAGAAACAGACCCAAGTACCAGTGGAACTCATGAAAAGATGCAGAACCAACTTCAGACACACTCCACCAGCCTCCTCTCAGACAAAGGTGCCACACACTCTCAGTGGAGGAAAAATCTTCTCATTAACAAATGTTGCTAAAAAAAAATCAGGTTCCAACTTGGCAAAGATTGAAACTAGACCTATATCTCTCACCATGCACAAAATTAAAATCAAAATGGATTGAAGATTTAAATATTGAAACAGAAACACTAAATCAGCTGGAAGAGAGGTTAGGTAGATCTGTTGTACACGTTGGTGTAGGGAAATATTTCATGAACAAAACTTCAGTTGGCATGAACTAGGACAAAGAATTAACAAGTGGAAACTTTTCTTATTAAAAAGCTTCTGCACAGCTAGAAAAACCACCAACAGTGTGAAGAGACAACCCACAATATAGGGATAAAATTTTACCAGCTGTTTCTCAAACAAAAGTCTACTATCTAGAATAGATAAAGAACTTTAAAAATCACACCTCCCAAATTTAAAGACCCTATCCTAAAATGGGCATCCCAAATGAACAGGCATTTCTCAGACAAAGAAGTAGAAATAGCAAATAAACATATGAAAAAATGCTCAACATTATTGGTTATTCAAGAGATGCAAATGAAGACAATGCTGAGATTCCACCTCACCCCAGAAAGAATGGCTGCCCTCATGAAATCAATGAATGCGGGGAGAGCTATGGGGAAAGAGATACCCTGCTCAACTGCTGATGTGAATGTAGACTGGTGCATTCACTGTGCAAATCAGTATGGTGAGTCCTCAAAGAACTAGGATTGGAATTCCCATTCGATCCAGCTATCACCTTGCTGGTTGCTCAACATTATTGGTTATTCAAGAGATGCAAATGAAGACAATGCTGAGATTCCACCTCACCCCAGAAAGAACGGCTGCCCTCATGAAATCAATGAATGTGGGGAGAGCTATGGGGAAAGAGATACCCTGCTCAGCTGCTGATGTGAATGAATGTAGACTGGTGCATTCACTGTGCAAATCAGTATGGTGATTCCTCAAAGAACTAGGATATTGGTTATTCAAGAGATGCAAATGAAGACAATGCTGAGATTCCACCTCACCCCAGAAAGAACGGCTGCCCTCATGAAATCAATGAATGTGGGGAGAGCTATGGGGAAAGAGATACCCTGCTCAGCTGCTGATGTGAATGAATGTAGACTGGTGCATTCACTGTGCAAATCAGTATGGTGATTCCTCAAAGAACTAGGATTGGAATTCCCATTCGATCCAGCTATCACCTTGCTGAGTATCTCCCCAAAGGACTTAAAGTAACCATACCACAGTGATATATGTTCATAGTGGCAGAGTTTATAATAAATAAAACTTGGAAACAGCTCAATTGCCCATCAACAGGAGACTGAATAAAGAAAATGTGTTTGTTTGTTTTATAAAACAGAGTACTACTCAGCCATTAAGAATGAGAAATTAGAGACATTTATAGCTAAATTGGTGCACACTGAGGCCATACTCTTAATTGAAATAAATAGGACATCCATATTATACTGAATAGTTTCTCTGGTGTGAGAAACTGGAAGTGTAAGAAAGGACTACAAGGAATAATGGATAATGAGAAATAGGAAGAAAGGGGGCAAAGGGGATGTGGGAGGGGTAGGGGAAAGGAAAGAAGGGAATGGGATTAATATGAGGAAATGAAAAAATGGAAACAGTCTCCTCCAATGATGAATGTCATTATATCGCATACCTAAAACACACCAATTAAATTAATTCAAAAATTTAAAAACACAATGTGTTTTTTAAATAAAATGGAGTACTACTCAGCCATAAAGAATGATAAATTAGAGGCATTTATACCTAAAGGGATGTACATTGATGAGATACTCAAGTGAATAAATAGGAGACTCATGTAAATACTGAATAGTTTCTCTGGTGTGAGAAATTAAAGTTGTAAATAAGTATCAAAATGCGTAACAGATAATGTGAAATAAGAAGAAAAGGTGCAAAGGGGAAGGGGAAATGGAAGGGGTAGGGAAAGGAAAGAGGGGAATGGAATTAATATGCAAAAATGAAACAGAAATTAAGTTTTTGTAAATAGGGAAGGGTAGAAGTGGTGAAGGAAGGGTAGGGTAAGGGGAAAAATAAGAATCAAATTATATTCTGCAAATATATATCCAATGATGATGGTCATTATATTGTATATCTAAAATGTACTTATAAAATTAATTTTAAAAATAAAAACTAACAAATGTTAGAGTGGCTGTGGGGAAAATGGAACACTTCTACACTGCTGTATAGACTCATATAATCACTATTAAAGTCAGTGTGGAGATTCCTGAAAGAACTAAAGCTGGAGTTTCTATTTGATGCAGATATTCCCCTTTCTGGTATCTTCATAGGTGCACCATGTTTATACTGATACATTTTGAAACAACAAAATCTTGTAAATGGCCATCAACCAACAAATGGAAAAAGAAGATTATATATATATAATGGAGTAATATTCTGCCATAAAGAAGGACAAGCTTGAACCATTTCTAGCTAAATGGATGCACTTTGAGACCATACTTTTATATGAAATTATTCAGGGCTGGGGATTTAACTCAATAGTTCTGGTATCTGCCACACAAGCACAAGGATCCAAGTTCAATCCCTGGTACAAAAAAAAAAAAAAAAAAAGAGAGAAGAAAGAAAGAAAAAAGAATCAAACAAACATATGTATTTAATATGGCATTTAAATACAGCATTAAATATAGGAATGCACAATAGACACTGGGAAATGGGGAGAAAGTGTTTAAAGAGATAGGCAATGGGGAAAAAAAATCCAAAGGAAAAACTTTCATAAACTAAGTATTATTGAAAATAATAAGCAGAAAAAAGCAAAATGAATGTTTTGTATCTAGATATACAAAAAAAGGGATGCCAGTAAACACAAACACATGATCGCATTCCAGGTTTTAAATTTCTTAACAGTTGAAAGGACTACCTTTTTAAAAAGGCAGCCCAGAGGAGTGAGAGCGATGAAGAGATGAACAGGGATATTAGATGAAAGTCTGAGTCTCAAGCACTTCTGTCTCCCAGTTGCCTGATTCACTTTCTCCTGTCGCTACCCTCCCTAACCACATATAGTCAGGTGGGACGTTTACGCTGACTGCACAAGGGAAAATTCTTGTTTTCTTGAGTTAACAAGGGAGGCTATCAAATTTTAGAGTGTAGGCATAAAAATGGGATAAATTTAGGAATATGGAGATTAAAGATCTACCATTTTAGTATTAAGAACCTTAGACCCTTAGAAATCTTGGGTGCTTCACCTAGGTGAAGTAAACAACCACCTTAGAATGATCATTGTGATTTCTGTGGCATGATAACAATCACTTCTAGAATGTGGCCGGCTCTTTGATAATCCCTTCTTATGCACATAGTCTCTAATCAGCGCTCTTAGGGACTTTCACATGAAAGGGAATCAACATTGGAGAAAAAGTGAGAGACATAAACTAAAGCTAACCATAGTAGAAAACACAGAAAGAAAACTTGAGCTAAAATTCAGAAAGTTATTCATCCCAGTCTTTTATTAGCTAAGACAAGGACTTCAACCTAAGGGGAAATTACTATTTAAAACATAATTTTAAAAAATGGTTCTCTATAAATTAGAAAAATATATTGAAAGGAAATATTGTAAAACAAAATGAACCATGCACTAGGCATTAACAGGTAGAATAATAATTTGTGGGGAAGGAAAAGATATCAATTTTGTTTGAATAGAGCAGTGGGCTTCGAAAAGAAGTTAATACTGGGGGTAGTTTGTAAACAACTGGATAGTGTTTGACAAACAGAAAAATGTTAGTGGATATTTTGATGTTTCTCAAAGTTAAAATGTGTACTGATGTGAAGTGTTCAGTAAACATAAGTACCAAATTTAAAATATAGGATGTGCATTCATGGGAAAGCAGAAGGCTAGACAAAGAAAAACACAGTTTTCCATGAAAGGTATGAATATTGTTATTTTCAATAAGCAATGTTTGTTCTTCAAATGTACAATTTGAATAATGTTCTAGGAAAAGAATCAGTTTGAGGTTAAACACATTCTAGAAGATCAGATTTTATTTACCATTGCTACTTATTTTTGATGTAGAGAGACTGGATTTAGCACTAAGTAAGAAGTCTTTGTGCTTATGAAAATAAAGGTACGATAGAATCATCTTCCTTATTTTCTTAAAATCAGCATTGCACTGAAATCTTAATTATGTCTTAAGGTGCCATTAAATATATAAGAAAATAACCACCATGTAAGTACGTGGGTCCATTCCTGTATCTCCTTACCTGTATAAAATTGCTCCATTTATACTCCAGGTTTTCAGAGGAACAAGAAATAGATAGATAGATAGATAGATAGATAGATAGATAGATAGATAGATAGATAGATATACTGAAAACACTCTTACACATTCTTGAAATTCTGTCAAATAATTGCATAAACCTGTTGAAAATAAAGAAAAATGCTTTGTTATTTCTGGTAGGCTGAGAAATAAGATTAGCTTAGTTACATGTTTCATAAGCCATTTTATGTTTGCTGCTATGAATTAAACTTTTTATATATTTAATAAATTGTATTAAATTATGCTCAATATATATTTTGAATCTTATTCTCACAAAAATACTCCTTAGTTGAAATGAATGTAAAAAGTTATCCCATGTCAAAATTAGCAATCTCCAAAATTTAAAATGTGAGCAAATCTTTTTTTTTTTTTTTAGTATATACAAACAGAAGCTTTTGTTGGCCTACTTTTGGTGAAACAAACTATACTAACTCTAATAGAACTCTTAGTATTTTTGCACATTTTTAGTTTATGTTTCTCTTCATCACTTTCCCTCATTCTATGGAAGTACTTGAGATCATATAAATAAATATTTGCTTTATTTTTAATAAATTTTTGTCAATGGATTTGACTACATATAGAAATGAGCATCTGCCAAATAAAGTTTTGACCTGACATGTATCAACTGTCCCAGAAAGTTTCAGAACTACATATTTATTGCAGTGGACATTTTTTACCATAATATCATTATCAATGTATTTTTTGAGAACACTTTTTTAGCTCAGTAGTTCCACCACCTGCGTTGCAAACACAAGGACCTCAGATAAATCTGTGGCACCAAAATAAATAAATAAGCCAAGAAAATATCAGGAAGTTCTTCCCAAAACCAATGTTACATTACTTTCTTTTATCAATATATAGGCAGATGATGGTTGAAATGATTTAACTATTTCACATGCAAAAATTCATTTCTGTTAGTGCTGCTTTATATAAAATATATTTGTTATAAAATAAAAAATTTTCAAACTAAATAATTTTATGAAATTTTGTCACCTATGCAAAATATGCTATTATATTTTTCTCTGAAATACTTTTAACTTACATATACATATTTCCTAAAAGAATTAATGTTGTATATAGACTAAATGCACAAAAATAATTCTCCAGTTAAATTTAGGTTTTCAAATTTAAAATGCTTAAGTTTTTATTAATTACTGTGGGAATATTACCATTTTAAATATTTCTTTAAATGGCTGATTAATAGACACTAATTGGAGTTAAAATGAGACTACACAAGGAATAACAATTCACTTAGGCATCTGGTCATCTAATTCTATTTGAATTTTAGTGCTTTTATTTGCAGTCTAATAGTGGAAAAGGGAATTTAGATGAGCTGCCTTAATTGGAATTTTTCTGTGTTTGGACAAAGGGATGGTTCATTCATTTATCTGAGAAAAGTGAGAATAATGCACCTTCAGAGAAACAGAAACTTCCTTATTTTACCTGATCAAATTCTATTAGAAGTTACTAGTATTGACCTAATTCTATTGTTTTAGTAAGGAAAACATTAAATGAGCCTTATTTTTGATACAGGTTTCTGCCAACTTCCATTCTGAAAGACAAACCTAATCTAACTTTTTACTATTTGGTTGTCATTTAATGAGGAGAACAACTATATGGTTTGAGCAACAAAGCTGTTCTTTGAGAGTTCTTTTTCTTTTTTTAATTATTAATTTTATTGGTACTTTTTAGATATACATATAATGACATTCATTATTGGGAATTTGCACCTTTATGTAATCTATCTTGGTCATTATTTTGCCCTATTCCCCTGCCCTCCCTTGAACCCCTCCACCCTGCTTTATTTACATAGACTTTGTTTCAATGTATTTTTTCCATTTTCTTATATAAATTCCATTCCTTTCCTTTCTTCCCAACACCCTTCCAACTTTTCCTCCACTTAGTCCCCTTTCTTCCTCTTTCATATTATCTATTATACCTTTTATTCTTTATTTACACTGTTTTATATTCTGTCTTATTTAGACAGTGGCCTAAAAGAATAAAGAACATTGCTGATGGAATATTATCCTATATGCATTATAACTATGAAACAATACTATAAAGAATTTGACTTTCTACTTCCCCAATTTTATCTATGCAAATAATGCACATGAAAATGGACAAATATTCTAAAATATATTTGAAAGTATTCTGAGGTAGCTGGAGATTTCCAATTCCGTGTAGCTCCCCAAAATATGGAAACTGTTTAACTCTAATCATAGATTAATAACATGGACTAATGGTGCATCTCAGGGGTAGAGAATCTGTCTGGTATGTTTGAAGGCTCGGGTTCAATCCCAGCACTGAAAAGAGCAAGGAAACTAATGAAAATCGGGAGAAAGAAATATCTATGAAATGTTCTTTACATGCTATATAATATGCTTGTAAGTTTTTGTATCTGAAAGTTTAAACAGGCTTTTTAAAGCTTCAAAAAAGGAAAACTATTTTCATTACTTTAATGGATCAAATAAAATCTTTTTTCAGAAATTTTGTTGTTTATAAGTTTTTCTTTTAAATATCTCCTTAGCTACATCCCAGGGCTGTTTCAGTTTCCTACTCATAGCAGTTTGAATACGATGAATGTCTGATCTGTATTACATCATTCAAAATTATTTTCTCCAGTGTTTAGAAATAGAATGCAGTTCCTGTTTATTGTCAAATGAGGAAACACCAAGGTAGCTTCCTTCTGACTTCTGGTGCAAGTTTTGGCATCAGCCTATTGGCAGTATTGTTAGGTATCTGGTATCTTGTCATTCTAATGTTTTTGTTTGTTTTTCTTTGTAAGGAGCAGACATTTCAAAATAATTTATTTTAACTACTCTAGTATAAAATTGGCCATGACTAGAAGTCTCACATCTAATCCACTAGTCTTCCTCAAATGCTAGAAGTTAGAATCATTTGCTGTCCTTTGAAAAATGTCAGTACCTGGACAGAATCACTAAGCAAGATTAGTCTCTGAGGGCATATTTAGATATCAGTAAATTTTAATATCTTTTCAGGTGCATGAAATTTGAGTTGCGATGATCTGACTACTGATACGGTGACCGTGTGCAAGGTGTAGGGAGTACAGGGTGCCCCACTGCGTTCCTAAGCCCTCTGTGACCCTTTCCAGAGAATTAAAAGAAATCACTTAATACACATAAACTAAAAGAAAGGAATAGACTAAATGTCACCAAGGATCAGCCAATTAAAAAGGAGAAAAACTAAAGGGGAAAACAACACATAAGTTAAGGGTAGAAGGAGGGATTGATTTCACATCAGCTAAGGTAAAAAAAAAAAAATTACACCAACTTTCTGCACTGATGGAATTGGTCAGTGAAGAGAAACAAGAAGATTATGAATGTATCGCCTGGCTTCATTTTGAGAAAAAGAGCCCTTCTCCAAACTCTGCATTATGAAGGCCTACACCTTGCAAATACATACAGCAAGGGATTTAGAAACACTTGCATGCACCTTTAATTCAGGAGGGGCTCGGTGCCTGCACGGAAGAGGCCTGGACTCGATAATCGCAGATCACCCATGCATTTCACATGAAGGAGGCAGTGTGCACGCGGATATGCAGCTACTGAAAAGCATTATTTATGACATGAATTAATAACCAATTAAATGAATGAATAACTATGTTTTTGAGCCTTATAAACAAATTAAAATGTGCTTCAAATCTCTGCATGACTGGGAAATCTTCTCTCGTAGATGTCTCTCCACTGGCTCTTCCCAGGTAATGTTGAGCTTGTCTGTTACTAATTTGTGTCAGCAAAGGTAAACTTTATTTTTAAAGAATGAAAGCAAAGACATCTACCTGTAATGAATCAAGCCTAACTTAGTTTGTCAATATTGTCCCATTAATAGAGCTTTCATGAGATAGAATTCTGGAACGAAGTGATTTTAAAGATTAAAGTATCAGAGTCCCTCTAAGTAGGTATCATCATATTCATCATCATTAGAGGAAGACAGAGGAGGTAAAAATAGAGAGGAGGTAAAAATAGAGAGGACACATCTGGGTGGGAGAAAGAAGAAGGGTACATTGCTATATTCAGAGTTCTCCTGCAGGAAGAAAAGCCCAGTTTTTACCCTATAATATCCACTCTGAATTGTTCATTAAGAGTGAATGTGCTTATTTTGTGCTTGTGCTGTTACACAGTTGATTGTTCAGAGAGGTTTACACACCATGCTGATAAGGTAGTTGGCATTCAAAGTGATTATTTTGTTCCAGGTGTTGAGTCAAAATCTTAATATACATTATTTTATTCAATGTTTATTAAAAATTATATGTTCCATGCTATTACAATATCATTTTTTATAAAAATAATTAGAAAGCTAACCTACTTGTCTTTGGTTACATAGTTAAGGAAACTCTATTAACAGTAGTCATCAATTATTGCCAGGTAACTATAGAATTACAATTCCCCAAAATAAACCTTAGATTGTCCCTGAATCTAATTTACACAGAAAGCCTGGAAGAATAGTAAATGAGAACTGTTTTTTGTTTAAGGAAACTCTATTAACAGTAGTCATCAATTATTGCCAGGTAACTATAGAATTACAATTCCCCAAAATAAACCTTAGATTGTCCCTGAATCTAATTTACACAGAAAGCCTGGAAGAATAGTAAATGAGAACTGAGTTTTTTGAGGTGGAAATTCTGGGAAGGGCATAAAATATATAACATAATGTGCTTTAATTGCTGGAGGAAAACTGTTATTTTACTCTCTTGCTTGAGACAAGTACTGTACTTACTGCAATCTGATGCCCACATGCTTACACAAATAAAACTAAGCCCAATCAGAAAAACATGTGAAAAATGTTAATTACATTTATTAAAATGTACTCACCTAATGAAATATAATGCAGAAGGAAAACAAGAGCCCCTTAAAATTATAATTGGGTACAATATAAAACCATGTTGATTATTCTGAACACTAGTCACTTATGATCATTCAACACAATATGACCCATCAGCAAAATAAATTTTATTTCTTTCTTATCTTCTCTATAATGCTTCTCTTTTATGATTTAAAATAGTCTGTACATATGGATTTGATTTAAAAATTAGAAGTTTCCTTTGTTACTTAAAAATTTTAAGTATTAGAGACTCCAAGATAAATTTTTATTCACACTAAAATGAAATATATGAAATGCTTCTAAATCTAGTCATTTCTCACATGGAATCTTACTATTATACAGAAGAATGTGAATAAAAGACTAATATATATATAAAATAAACATTAATATACGCAGGTATATTTTATATATAGCAATTTAAATAAGTTTTTATAATTGCCTTATAGTATGGTTGGTACTAATTAAAAATTTAAGATACTAAATTGGATACCACCAAACAATGAGCACAGCAGAGAGGATATATTGAAAATATAAGGGAACTTTATCACTTAAATTTATATTCTCATGTTTAAGCCTTCCTGCATAGAAAATATAATTATTTTTGTAGACTATGGAAGTAAATTACTTTCTGTGAAACAATATTTTATTGCTTAACAGTAATCTGTATGCCAAATTTATGCTGAGATATATAAATGTAAACATTGAAAGCCAGAATTGTGATATTCTACACCCTTAATATAGTGTAAGAATAGTTCTAAACTAAATAAGATATAAAGTTTAAGATGAACAATGAAATGTCCTTGAGGACTTCAGAGCATTTAAGGTTATTCCACTGCAATATATTTGGCCATGGTAAGCCAGAAGGTACACGAATATGAGTCTATAGACAGAAGCTGAGAAGTTCACCTGACTCACAAAGATAAGCAGAGAAGAGAGCCACAGAGGCGAGTGGTCTGAAAACTTATGAGTCACTGTGACCCATCAGAACCATCTCAGACAACAGTCAGGATAGGCCTCCATTATTTGCAGCTAACTTTAGAGTATTTTAGAAATTATTATTTAAAATTAATAACAGCAAAAACTAGTCAAAAGCAAGAAATTAAATATGAAAATGGATTCTAACAATCTCTACCAGTTTCAAGCAATAAATATGGTCAGAGAACATTTTTAAGGTAAAGAAGTTCTAATTTTGTATGAAAATAGGTAATGATACATATAATATGAATCTAGATAAAAATATAGGCAAAGTTGGAAAAACTTTTCTCTGAAAAAGTAGAATAAATAAACTGAATGTTTTAAAATTTTGAAGAGTAGGAAAAGTGCTAATATCAATGAAACTAATATATTATAAAATAGAAAATTAAAATGATTACAAACAGAAATATAAAGACATACAAATAAACATGAAATAATATAAAAATAATATCAAGAGTAGAAACCAAAATTTGATTCGCAGTATCGTCAAGTTAGTATAACCAAAGTACACATACTTTTCAATGACATATGCATATTTTCCACAATTGCCCATATTTTGGCTTATAAAGAAAATTTCAACAAAATACAAAGGATTGAAGTTATTTAATGCATATCCTTTGTTGCCAGTAGGAAATAAAGTATGTGAAAAATAAAAAGGAAAATCAGCAACAGCTTAAATAACCAATAGGACAAAATGAAAAGAGAATTACTATTGACATTAGAAGATATTTTAGTGTGATAAAGAAAATATTATAAATGCAACTAAAAAGTTGATTAGCAGAAAAGTCACAGTCTTAACACTGTTTTAAAAAATTATTATGGACAAAATTAAAAAAACTTCAAAGCAACAATCTGGAATTTTGTTTCAAGATGCTTAAGCAAGGGAAGAGAAAATGCAAAGAATAAAAAGGGCAGAAATCAGTAAAATAAATAGGCACACTATAAAGAATAATAAGAAAATTTTAGTTTTTAAAGAAATATTACTAAATACACTCAATCGATACTTTTCTAATCTAATCTTGACAAAAACTAAAAATATAAAAACTATGACTATTTATGATTGATTTTTAACCAATAAGTTTGAAGGTGTGGATGAAAGAAGTATATGCCTTGAAAAACATAACATAAGGTCAAAATGAATAAACAGAATTATAGAGAATTTAGTGTCTATTAATAAAACTAAATCTGTTACCAAAATTTTCTTATAATTATAAATTGAAATGAATAATGACACGAAAGTAAATATTTTTAATAACACATACTGGTATTTACAAAGAATAAAATGAGAGTATGTCTCAATTCACATAGTGTTGCATTTTTAATCTTAATATCAAAACCCAATGAGGGTATCATAAAACAATGAAATACAGATCCAACATTGTCATAGAGATGGTAAAATCCTGAATAATATATTTGGAAATCAATTCAGTAATATGAAACAGCAATAACTCATCATGAGGACTGGAATATATTACAGAAATAAAAGAGTGTTTTAACATTTAATTATCAGTGGATATAATTCACCACATTTACAGATTTTAAAAATCACCTTAGTAGAAGTATCACTGTTAACAAAAAGATCATTGTATGAAATCTTCTTAATGCGATTTTAAAAGTATCATTAAAAGATTCATTTGGAAATGCAAATTAAAACCAAACTGAGATTCCATCAGGCATACCTCAGAATGGTTAAAATGAAAAAGCCAGTAATTAGTAGTTTAGCCATGAATACACGGGGCAACTGGGGAACTCGTCTGCACTGCTGGTTCTTAGCAAAAACTAGCATACCCATCTCTGTAACAGTTTGGTAGTGTTTCCTAATTGTGTACATATATGTATATATATATACATGTCTTGTAATGCTACTTTTGAGTAAATACTCTCACTTCAATAAAGTAGGAGTTGTGTGTTTGCAGCTTTATAACAAAACTGCCTTTTAAATAGCATTTATATACCATAAAATGTACCCATTTGGGGTCTATGATTTTTAACATGTTCTCAAAGTTGTACAAATATTACTGTAATGTAATTCAAGAACATTTTCAATAGCAAAGCAAAAGGAAGAGGAGGTAGAAGTGAGCGGGGAGGAAGTGAAGGAGAAGGAGCTGGAGTAGTGGGGAAAGGGGTGAAATAGTAAGAGGAAGGAGAGCAGGAGAGGCGGGGGAGAAGGAGCAGAGCAGGAGGGGATCAAGGGAGGGGGAGAAGGAAGGGGAGAGGATTAGGCTGAGATGAAGGGGAAAGCAGGGGTGAAAGGAGGAGAAAGGAGGGAGAAGGGTGGAGGATGGGAAGGAGGAGATAAAATTACACTGACACCCATCTATGCTGAAACTATTAAATAGTGTTTTATACTCAAATGGAGCAAAGGTAGCTATGTCATATGTGATGCCATTTGTGGAAGTTGAAAATTCCTTCATTGCGTTATAAATCAGGACAGAATTTCCCTTGGATAGTGAATGACAAATGTCCATGAAGAATCTTTAGGTGATACCAACAAAGCTCCGTTTCTTGAGAAAGGCACTGGATAGATGGTTAGACCAATTCTGTGAAAAATCAGCAGGCCATATTGCTATGACTGATACACAGTTTTCTCCATGTGTAATATTTCAACCGAAAGCTTACTTAAAATAAAAATAGAAAATTATTATTATGTTGCTCATATTATTGGCCTTTTTTTAAATATCTCAAAGACTGATTTTTTAATTCTGTAACTCCACAATTTTTTCCTTTCTTTTTTCTTCCTCATTCTTTTTCTCTTCTTCTCTCTCTTTCTCTCTGTCTTTCACACAGAGCTGCATCACCAGCCCTTTTTACATATTTATTTATTTTTTTAGACAGAGTCTAAGATTCTAATTTACCAGACTGGGTTCCAGCTAGTGAGTCTTCTGCCTCAGCCTCCCTAGTAACTGTGATTACAGGTGTGTGCCACTGTATCTGGCTGTTTCCCCCTTTAAATGTTATTTAAATACCTTTCATTGCTGTGAAACTGGGAGTTAATTACAGAATTATAGTTGAAAATAATTTATTTTATAGTTTTATATGTACCCAGTTTTCCTCATAAATGTTGTTTCAGCATTCATTGAGCTTTAAAACTAAGTGTATATGTACTATTTATTTATTAATAAATGCATATTATTGAATGTGGAGGGAGAATATTTCCATTACATGAAAACATAAAATAATACTCTCTGCATGAAATAGGATTTTGAATACTTAATTATATATCTTTTATCACGGGATCCTCTTGACTTTTAATATTTTGATTGCTGATGCATGGTACAGAGTGCAAGATTTGTTGCCAAGGTTTGTTAACATTTTTCCACAAGGAGTTCCAAATAGAATACATACTTTCACACAGTTGTCATACTCTCATATAGGTCATCTCTAACGCTCCATCACGAATCCCATTTTTCATTTATTTTTTTAGTCCTTTTTGAAAGATCCTGTGAAAAAGTTTGGTGCTCACACTTATGAGCCTTAGAAGTGGTAACGCTGTGTCAATGTCCACTCTCTGAACTACTCTTTCCTAGGTCAAAGGATGACGTGATTTAATAAACTGCAAGTCTATTGCAGTCTGTTGCAAGTCTGTGACCAGGCATATTTTTTCCAACATAAAAAGGATGTTAAAACATTGCATCTGCCCATAATCGTTCTTGGTTCTAAACAGGAAGAAAACATGTAAAAATATCACAACACTGATTTGTAATATCACACTTAAAAATATGATGGTTAGAAATAAAGATACTGGGAGAACATAAGGCCGGAGTTCTTAGTTATGTCTCCATTCTTAAAATTTTTCATGTAACTTGTTTTGGTATTACCACTGTCTTCACTGAGATCCAACTTTTATTTCATTTATTTATTTATTTACTGCGACATTCTGTACCATTTCTACATTGGGGAGCTAATTGCGATCAATAAGAATCGGTGTTCACAGATGATAATTTAAATTATGCAAGTGAATGGTGTAGGGAAAGTTAGAGGGGCATAGACAAGGAAACTAGGGCGTGACCTGGGTGGCTGAGGGTTGTGAATTTACTGCCTGTTTATGGTGTCCTATTAATGAGGAAGTGACCCTTGTAAAACTATAACATGCACTTGCTGTAATCCCCTAGCCCCTGACCTCTTCATCCCCGAAACAAAGGCTAATGCCCTGATTAGGCTGGATTACACTATTCAGTAAAACGGTTTCTTGTAGATATCATCTTACCCATAGGAGACCACAGACCTCTAAAGAGAAAAACTCAGTGGATTTCCTCCTACTTTGTTGCGAGGTAGCTTTTCTCTGCATGTGGTACATAAACCTTTGTTTCACTCCACTTGACTCCACTGTGCTTTCATTTTTGACTTCGGCCTTCTCCAGCTGGACCTGACTTCCCTGTTTTCTGCCTGATGCTTGTGCTTTGAGTCAGCCTCTCCCCAGTTCTTCATCTTTGCTGGAGTGAGGACATGGATTTAGAGGCAGTGGGCTGCCAGGAAGAAGGGACCCCTAGACCCTGAGATACCACCTGCCTGATACAACCATGGGATTAATCCAGAGCAGTATACAAGTGAGAGCAAGCTATGGCAATAATAGGGAATCATCGTTGACCTTTGGCATAGGGAGCAAAGCTCTTTTCCAAACATGACTTATCATGGCATCAAGCTAAACGTACTAGAAGGCACATGGTTGTTCATCAGAGATCAGTGTGACATGTTGATTTGCAATTTAGTATTTGACTGGAAAAATTAGCTCAGAATTTATTTTTTTTTTCACCTATTCAAGCATAGGTTGAAGGCCTTTGGTTTTTGATAAGTTTAGGATTGTTTCCTGTTGGTTTAAAGGAGAAAGACATGCATTTGGGTTCTCAGTTGTGGAGGTGGTAGTCCATGATCAAGGGGCCTATTGCTGTGAGCTGCTAGGCAGCACAGAGGATGGCAGTGTGCAGAGATCCTGCAGAGCAAAACTGCTCACCTCATGAGCCAAGAAACAAAGGGAGAGGCGGAGAGCAGGGTCTGATAACCTCTTTGAGAGCTGCTATCCTGAGTTCTAAGAACTTTTTCCAGGCTTACCTCAAAATTTCTCACCACCTTCCAACAACACTGTCCAGGGACCCCATCTTTAACACATGGGCCTCCAGGGAACATTCAGCATCCAAGCTGCAGCAGCTAGGTAGAAAGAGCTTTATTCTCAGAATTTATTCAAATTTCCAGTTGCTCCTCAAACTTGCCTTAATCCATCCTTTTTTTTTTTAATGTATTGACTATTTACCAGATGTCCTACTAAGCATGTAGCAATTACCCTGAGTTGGAACTATGGTCCCTTGGCTTTTTTTTTCCCTTCTCTCTCTGTAATCTGTGCCCTCAATGTTGAGTATTAAAATCAAACACATAAAAGAACAAAACAACACAATATCGATAATAAACTCTCTTCACATTTCCTTGAGATGCTTTTAAGATACAGACTACCAAGGAAGGAAATGTATTTTTATGCTCGGGTGATGCCCGTGTCTAGGACAGTATGTGACTAGTGGTTGGGTGCCACCACACAGGGCTGAACATCAGCAGGAAAGGGGCCCACTGTTAACTGTGGATTGTAGTTGTTCTTCCAAAAGCAGCTAGAAATGCACTTCTCTAGTGGATGAATTGATTTGTGGCTCCAGGTTTTCATATAGCCAGGCGTGATCTGTGACAATTCCCTTTTCTCATTTACTCCGTCAGCCCTTCTAACACATTTGTAATCGACTGATATATAGGAAAGTCCCCTCGATGAGAACTGTCTAGATTAGTTTCTCTTATTAAACTGGAATGGATAAAAGAACAGAAAAGCAGAAATAAATTCATTCCAACCAAGTAATTTTATACCAGGGATTCAGACACCAGATTAAATTAGAAACATGCTGAATATGTGGTATGAATACTGTACATAGTCATTTCTATTAATGGTCACTGTCTTGTCATTTTAGCTATAAAAAATAGCTTAAATGGGGCCAGGGATTTAGTTCAGTGGTTCCACCACCTGCCTCACAAATAGCTTAAAATAATCACTTTAAATTCATATAATTTTAGTATATTTTGAATATTATTATAATTAATTTTAGAATTTTATTTCATTCAGATGATATTTCCCTAAATAGCTTTACGTTTTTATAGATTATGTATGAAGTAGCTTCATAAATTTCTGGGAGTGAAAGTTTTCTACAGTTTTAAGGATGAAATTTTTTAATTTAAATTCTTTCCTTCAATTTTCTTCAACTGCAATGGAAAGGGAAGAATATTTATTTACATTTTATAATTAATTTTAGAATTTTATTTCATTCAGATTATATTTCCCTAAATAGCTTTACTTTTTTATAGATTATGTATGAAGTAGCTTCATAAATTTCTGGGAGTGAAAGTTTTCTAAAGTTTTAAGGATGAAATTTTTTAATTTAAATTCTTTCCTTCAATTTTCTTCAACTGCAGTGGAAAGGAAGAATACTTATTTACATACACAAAGCCGTGTTTATTTACATTCTTATATAAGTAAATAAAAATTATCTGTAATTAAAAATTAACATACACATACATTAATTTTTTCCTCCCAAAAATATCAATGGAAATGGAGTTATCCATTCATGGACCTCTAAAACTTTTATAACTGGTTCAAATTGAATATTTTTCAGATTATTTATATATATAAATTTATATAGTAATGTATATTAGATTGAGGTATTCACTTGTTTCTAAAGTAGTTTAAGTGAACAAAAATTCAAAATTGTCCTTTACCCAGAAAATTAAAAAAATCAAAAAGCAAAATGCTGAAGAAAACAGATAAGAATATTATTATTCATAAAAAGTATGATTAAATAACAAAGCCAACATATTTCTCATGGTACTACACAATCAAGCTGATTCTATTCTGCAGCTGAGACATTAAAAAAAAATGTAACAGAGGTCAGATGGATCATATGCTTTTGTGATATAAATTCAGACAAATACTAATGTCTAGCACAATTTGTTGAATATATTCCTTGCAAATGTTATAGTTAGTTATCTTTTGGGGCCAGATGACTAGAAGGCGTATTTGATGCAACAGTGTGGATGGATGGGGCTGGGTATTAACTAGAATGTTCAGATGTCCACGGAAGAAAAGCTGAGCCTGCCACTCCAGATGGCAGGTTATTGTGAATACTTGTTCCTGTTATAAAACACATCTGACCACAAGGCTGAAAAGCTAATAAAAATGGCCACATGAAACTTCACAAATCAAAACACATTTATTTCTCTTGCAAGGTTTTCATGGGGATAAGGCTATTATAAATTGAACCCTTTAAAACCTGGGACATGTTAATATTGAACCATACACAGTGGTGTCAGTCACACAGCACATGGAAACAGGATCCTTGTGCTAGTACAAATGTCTCCTAACATTTTATTGCTGCAAATTACCGAATGTGAACATTTATTACTGCCAAATTAACAAATAGACCAGAAAATGCATTGTTAGGCAACTTGCTTAGGGCTCAAACCTAAGAAGTTTTAGATTTTCTCAAAAAGTAAAAGGCAAGGAAGAGAAAACACAAATTGCTAATGCTATTGTAACCTTGAAGCAGAGAGGAGAGTTTATGAAGAGTGAAATAACAGTAACTAAACGATGCAGCTCAACTGTTTTACTATCTAAATGAAATACAAAAGAGCTTGATAAGGAACTCCACAGGGGAGAAAAAAGAAAAATGCGTCTAGTCTATATGTGGTTTTAAGGGATTCCAGGCAATAATTTTCATGTTTATCCAAATAGTTCACACTATTGCATAAATCAAATTAAACTAATTTATTCTTCCACTAATGATTTTTTTTCATTTTAATAAGGCAAAACCAAACATTAGAAAAGCATCTTTGTGTACATATAAGTAATACCTGCAAAATCAATGCTAAATGATATTCCTAGTTAGTCAGATACATTCTGTGTACCAGTTTTGTTCATAGAATTTCCCTGATCCCCCACTTTACTTTTCTGATCCATTTCTGAAACAGGTATATTTATTTAAGTAGTTCTAAGAGATTTTTAAAGTACTATTAAAATACATGTGTGATATTTTATTAGTAGATGTTTGCAGTACATAATGATTACACTTAGCATGGGAAGTTGGTACACATACATTACACATCTTAGGTCTTTTTGTTTTCCATCCCTACCCCTTCCCTCCCTTCCTACTTCCTCCAACTCTGTTGGTCCCCTTCCTATTTGCAAAAGTTCAACATTCATAATTTTCCCTTCAGTTGTTTTCCATCCCATATGTCTTTTTCCTTCTCTATCCTTCCATCTCTTGTTTCCACATCCATTTGAAAAAGATCCCTCTCCTTCTTATTTATCGATCTTTTATTTTGATATGTATTGAATTCCTTACATTAGAGAAGCCATGAGATGTTTAAACTTGTATGTCTGGCTTACTTTACTTGATATTATGGTCTCAAATTGCTTTCATTTACCTAGGATTGCCTCAAGTTTATCTCTCTTTATAGCAAAGTAGTACTCTATTGTATATAAATACCACATTTTATTTATCTATTCATCTGTTGTAGAACATATGAGCATTTTCCGATTCAACTATTATTAAATGAGCTGCTATAAACCTGAGTATGCATGTATTCCTGTAATATGATCTTTAACTGTTGAAGGACATACTTAGAAAGGGAATAGCTGGCTCAAATATAATTCTATTTTTAATTTTTTAAATACCTCCACACTGATTTCCACATTTTTAAGTGAAATAAAGCTATTTTAATTAAATAAATAAAATTATTTACTTTCAGGCCACCTTTTGCTAAGTAATATTAACTGTCATGTACTAGAATTAAGACTGCATCAGATTTATTAAGCTTCTTTCATTACCAAATTTTTTTTCTATTTTCCATAAATACATTTTCATTACAGAGAGTAGTACTTTTTCCATACCATTGTATCTTCCACAGCACAGGAATAATGTGCCATTAATTTATTTTTTTCATCTAATTTTCCGTTATATCTTAGTCTACTCAGATTGCTATAATAAAATTCTGATAATTGAGAAATTTATAAGCAACATTTGTTTTTCTCCTTTTTTTTTCTTTTTTTTCTTTGTGTGTGTGTGTGTGTGTGTGTGTTTGTGTACTGGGGAATCAAGTTCAGGACCTTGCAGTGCCACTCAGCTAAATCCCCAGTCCAGTTACTCAAACTTTTGAAGGTTGGAAAGACCAACGTTGAGAGAGAATTCAGTGTCTGGTGAGAGCTTTTTTCCTAGTTCTGTGCATGCTCCTTTGTGCTGTTTGCTCACAGAAGTGAGGGGTAAGCAAGCTCCCTTAGCTGTCTCCAATTAGGGCAACACTCATTCCTGAGGGCTCTACCCTCGTGATTGAATCACATCTGCGAAGACCTTTTAGGACTAGCATCTTGAGTGTTAACTTTTCTGAATACAAATTTTGGGAGAAGAAAGTCAGTCCATAGGGGATAACATAATATATATTTAGTTATAGATGTAGAAATGGTTTATTTATATGGATTGGGAAATGGTTCTTGATTTTTATTCTCTTTGTCATACTAGCAACAGAACATTATGGATAAAAAGTTTAAGCATGAAAATAAAGTAAAATTAATCAATGGATTAATAAAAGAGAAAGTACTAATTTTTAGTTTTTTCCCATGTAAAATACACTAGTATTGGGATTTAAAATTTATATATGCTCTATTATAATACAATTTCATTTTCATTGGTTTTACTGAGATCAAAAATCTGTTTCTTTTTTAAAAATAGCTTTCAGAGGGAAAGAGGAGCTATTCTTTTCATGGATAGAAAGTTTGTTTGGGAATATGAAAATCCTTGGGACTGAAGTTGTTCAGTGATATGAATGCACTTCATGTCACTGAAAAAGTCAAAAAGGTAAAATCTTTGTACATATATACTCTATTGTCATTTTTAAAAGAAACACAAAAATAATCTTTTATTAAAACAGTCTAGAGGTTTATGAACGGTTATATTTCATAGCTTATATCACCTTTGTAAAATAGATTTTTTAAAAAAGGCATCTGGCTGCTTCCTACAGGTTGTGAAGAAGAGTTATTAGAGAGACCAATTATCAGCTCAAAAAGTTTTTAGTGGTGAGGCTCTCCTTTCACAGGTACAAAGTTTAGAAAGCCAATCAGTCTCCTAGTCACAGTGGAAGCTGCAGTCTGCAGTAAGACTGACTTTAACATAAACAGGTAATATGATTTGATGTATTTCTATTCTAAAGTTGAGTGATGTTATTTGATTCTGTGTCCAGAACAACATCTGCACACTCCATTCTTTCATTCATCCATTCATACAAAACTAAGTAGGAACAAACTAATGCCACAGTATGTGAGGTGCTGGGAAAATAAAGATAAAATATAACAGTCATAAAACTCACTAATTCCTAAAGGAATATTTTCATTTAAAATGGTTTCTTGAATAACAGGATTTCCTTTATGTAATACTATTGTAAATATCTCTCATGTATTGTTTCATAAGACTGTGAAGCGGAAAACAGTTATATTCACTTCAAAGATTTTTCTATGAGAATTAAATGAGGTAATGCATAGAAATTTTTCCTCAGTGTTTGGCACAAGTTTGTGGTCAACTGATATTTTCTACTGTTTTAATTATTATCAATATAATTTCATTCAACATAATATGTCATTTTCTGGAAAATCATAATAAAGATTTCTACTGATCTATGACAGTAAATGTATTAGAGGACTAGATATCTAATTTCAGTTCTGTGATTAACTTTTACAGTAATGTGAAGATATTTACATAATTTGTGCAGTAGTTTCCTCATTTGCTAAATGGAAAATTTGTTTAAATATTTAGTATACCTCCCAATAACACTAAAAGTTTTATGACTACTTTGTTTGCTCTGCCATCTAAAATAGCACAGCTTAAGTAGCTTACATAACAGAAGTTTAATTTCTCAGGACTATTAATACTAAAAATCTGAGATTGGGTTGCCCACCTGATCAGATTCTAGTGAGGCCCTTCCTCCCTGCTTGCCAATAGGAGCTGTCTCTGGGTCCTCCCTTCACAGATGAAAGCAGAACAAGCACATAAGAGCACCAATCCTTAGGGCCTCAGACCAATCCTCAGAGCTTCATCTAATGCCACTTCCTAAATGTCCCATCTGTGTATTGTGTCACATTCACGCATGGCTTCTGTCATGGTATGTATACATAGAAGTGATTTTTATAGGACTCTATCATCCCGGAAAATTTACACTGAAATTTCAGCCTACTCATATTACTGTTCTTTCTTTTCTGTGTATCTTTCTATCTACTGTTCTATTATCATCTCTTCTGATCTATTGCAGAGATTTAAGCAGAAATTCTTTTTTCCTTAGCACTCTTCATCTACCCAGAACAGCAGTTGATGGAATTATGAGAAATTCTCTCAAAAAACCAGAGTACTCCTTATCTTTCTATCTACTGTTCTATTATCATCTCTTCTGATCTATTGCAGAGATTTAAGCAGAAATTTTTTTCCTTAGCACTCTTCATCTACCCAGAACAGCAGTTGATGGAATTATGAGAAACTCTCCCAAAAAACCAGAGTACTCCTTGCAAGATGAGATTTGCACTCTACTTGCAAACTTCCTTTCCTTCTTCTTGGAAGTTTGTGTGGATATATGATAGGAAAAGTCCAGGAACTCACTACTTGCTGACTCTAGAGGAAGTGTGCAAGAGGAACCAAGGAAAATACAGCAAGAAATAGATGTACTGGGTAGAAATAGCCTTAACCATATTCGAATTCCTGGTAGTATATATTTCTGAGGCAAATTCTTCCTCTAATTTCCAAGTGTTCACTATTTATATATTTGTTTGTATGTCTGAGGAAAAGATTTCCATTTTTGCTCTTCTCCTGTTTTTCTTTTTCGTGTTTGAGGTGCTGGACATAGATTCAGAGCTTCACACGTACTAGACAAGCACTTGTCTACCAAGCTACTCCTCACCCGCTCCATTGATGTTTTTATATTAACTCATTCAGGTTAAAGTCTCCTAATTTGACCATCCAAAGAGCACCGAGTTATCATTATCTAAAAAGTCTCAATCATTACTTTAATTCTTCAAATAGCACCATAGTTGATACATATTAAATGTGCCCATCAATATGATTATTTCTAGTATTTCTGTCATAGTTGAAGAAATATATCTCTCTGCTTACATGAGAAGCACAAAGGATTTATATCTGGTGAAATAGGTTTGGGCTCTCTAAAAAGTCTCAATCGTTACTTTAATTCTTCAAATAGCACCACAGTTGATACATATTAAATGTGCCCATCAATATGATTATTTCTAGTATTTCTGTCATAGTTGAAGAAATATATCTCTCTGCTGATTACATGAGAAGCGCAAAGGACTTATATCTGGTGAAATAGGTTTGGGCTACATGATTTATAAAAACACTGAAATCCAAATTATACTTACTAAATCATCCTATTGTGTTCACAATAATTATATAAATATTTAAATATCATTTCCTTATGATGTTTCATATGCCCTTAAATAGCCATAAGCCTTATCAATAATTTAACGCAGACACAAATAACATAGCCAGATATAGGAGGTTGCAACGGGTTAAAGGTTATAAAAGAAGTAGAAATCATTTTTCCTACTAGCTTTCAATGGGACTCTGAGAACAAAGAGGGAGTGGATTTGGATTAATAATTAGAATTTATAAGATCTGTAAGGGAACCATGAAGCCTATGGCCACACTTCTACCTCTCTTATTGTAGTGGTATTTACTAGGCATTCATTGTAGCAAAACACTATACTGGAGGACATCCTGTCTACGTGTTGCTTTTTGTTCAAGTGTCACCAAAGAGGAATACATGCACAATTAGACAAGGACATAATAGGAGTTCCCTATATGCATCAACCTGTCACTTATTGAATGATGGAATGGGACAGAAAGAACGGACAACAACTGAATAATGTTAATAGCTTGCAAGAGAACCCAGGAAATATAATTCATTGAAAATGATTTTAAAATAAAAATTGATAAATAATAAAAATAACACCTAACAAACTGCAACAATAAGTAATTCAGCAACAGTAAAAATTTATTAGAAGTTACAAATTTGTTAAATTAAACAGAACAATAAAAGAAGAGGTGAAAGATGGTACCATGAAAATCTCCCAGGAATAAAAATAAAAGAAAAAAGAAAGATAAAAATAAAGAAAATGGAAATTATGAAATTATTATTTAATAATAATAATTTGAATATTCATGATTAATTTAGGGCATCTAATATTTTGTTTCATCATAATAAGCTAAAGAAAATTGCATAAAATAATAGGAAAATTTGGAAGGGATTATAGAGGATAAAGTCATATTGATGTACAATAAATTATAATAAGATTCTTCATAGCAAAATTTCAAAACATGACTAATTAAGAAAAAGTCATTTTCAGAGATACACACATAGATACAAAAGAAAACTATTATTTGGTATTAAGCATCTCAGAAACAGCACAGAAATTATACATTTTTAAAAAAATCCTTGGAGTCCTGGGAGTAGTGATCACACACTGAAAATATTACATTTAAAGAAAAATTTAAAACACATCAAAGATTATGGGAACTTTAATTCTTTTACATCCCCTTAAAAATGGTCATTTGAAAGACACACAAAAAAAAGAAAAAAATAGAGATGGAAGAATATTGCACCCAAGGAAGAATGAGACAAGTAACAAATGCTGAAAAGAGGCTCTTGGGTAATAGTCTCCAATCAGGTTGTCCGAATGAAGCCAGCTAAAAAAGACATAACGTATTTTTAACAACACACATATAATTTTCTCCTTAAAATAATTAATTTATTATAAGGCTATCAGAAATTCCAGACTCCATGAAATTATTGTTCGAAGTAAAATTGTGGAATTGTGACAAATAAATTTTTTTTGAAATTCTCTATTCTTAAGGGTTTTTTCCAAAGGTTGTTTTTGTTTGCTCGGGCAAGGTACAAAATAAAATACTTATTCTTATTTCACTACTTTACATTTTTTCAGCTCATTTCAGTTAAGGCTTCGTGATTCAATGTGGGATATGTATAATTGGAGTAAGAGTGGGCAGAAGCTGCTGCTTTCTTTTCTCTTTATTCTTAATATTAAAGACCAGATTGTTGTGAATGTACAGGCATTTGTCCCTAATACCGAACAGTGCAAATTAAGAAAACATCAGTTAGGTGTATCTTTTGGTGAAGCGGAGATGGTGATAATAATAAATTACATGTTACTACTGACCAATTATTACCATATAGCCAATTATATAATAGTCTGGCAATATGGATCTCATTTTTTTCTCTATTCAAGTTTAAAAATCATTCAAAACAAGTTATGATAAGCCAGGCATGGTGGCTCATGCCTGTAATCCCAGCACTCGGGAGGCTGAGGCAGGAGGATTGCTATGTGTTTAAGACCAGCCTGGGCTACATAGTGAGTTCCAGGTCATTCTCAACTACACAGTGAGACCTTATCTCAGAAAACCAAAAAAAAAAAATGTTATGATAAAAATTCAGAAATGAAGAGTGAATTAGTTATCCTAGAGATATTAGTCTTATAAACAGACACAACTGCATTAAACATCTGTTCTAGTGTGTATGTGCATGTATACATATACACTCTACACTAAAAGGAAAAATAGTTTTTTTTTCCTTTGTTCCAATCCTTCCAACCATGTAAGAAAAAATTAGATATAAAATTTCTGTATAACTTTAGCTATTTTTCTATTCGTGCTTTTAAAAACTGTCACAAAATTCAAACATGCATTTTCTTCTCAAGCACAAGGACTCTGGCCAGCATTGCTATAACCAGTACTTATTATTTATACTTTGCTTGACTAATAATAATGATGCTCTGCAGCTAGCCAGAATCATTACATCCAATGTAAAGTCTGATTCTGAAAAAAAACAATAGCTATAATTATATGGTCTGTACTCCAAGAAAACGAGATATTTTTAAACATAAGAAGCAAAGTTAGTTTAAATAATTATAAGCCAGGGTACATAACTTCTTAAATATTTTTTTTTCTTATGCTTCACTTTCATTGGCCATGATTTTTCTTATCCAAGAAATGCAGTAATTATAGTTATTGACATTTTTCTTTCCAGACATATTTTCTGTCCTGTGTTATAAATTTAAATCAGTACAGAAAATACATTAGTAGTTAACCCTTTCTAACTTCAATGTTTCAGTCCTTTCTGAAGATCAAACCATTGCTTTGAAAAAAGTGTTTATTTATATAATAATTCAATTATTATTTAATCATTTATTATATATACTGGGTACTCTAACAGAATGTAATGTAGGATTTATTTTCTAAAAGCAACAGCTCAGGTGCAGAATGAAAATTTACCATTGAGTGTTTTAAACTTTCTGTTAAAACATAGTTACAAATAAAGTGTTGTGGCTAAAGGATAGAGTGGCTATTTTTTTCTTAAATTTGTGAAAATGCCCATCAAGGGAAAAATAAGCAAAGAAAGATTAAGTTTTGCAAACTTTGGAAAAGCTAGACAATTTGGGCTATAAAGCACTACAGAGTTTTAAGCATGTAGATTTTTTTGAGGCAAGGTTATAATTGTAGTTCACTTGCAAAATGAGATTTAGGTCAAGTAAAATGCAAGAGGTAGATTCGGGAAGTTTGTGAGAGGTACTCTGTAGGATATGCTGAGGAATTTAAATTATGTGGAATTAGCTGAAGCTTACAATCATGTACTGAGAACTGGGGCATAATACCAACTACAATTACACAGAGAATTAGACTCAGAACATTGCCTGGACTTCAGAGAATACTGGTGCAAACACTCATTCTCCGAGACTAATAACTATAAACTTCTTGAGTAAAACACTCGACATTTATTTGTAACCTCTCGTCTTGCGGAATCCATCAGAGGATCACAACAAATTATACAGTTGGCATAGTATCCTTCAAGTACTTTTATTCACTTTTCAATCCACTACTCTTGGGCACTTCATTAATTTATAACAAGGATTTATAAGTACTAATAAACACTTTTTGGGAAAGAATGAAATTTTACTTGGTGTCCTTGAAAAGCTATGAAGAATATGTATTCCTTTAGGTGAACTGAGAATTAAACCATTTTTGTTTGTTTATTTGAGGTACCTACTTTGTGAGGTACATGAAAGATGGCAAGAAAAAATAGATTGTGTGAGAGCTTGATATATTCTTTTTTTGGTCGACACAGGTTGCTGTGGTTTAACTTGATGGGAGCATCATTGTACATATATTTCTTTCAAGTATCCTAATATGAATAAATTCATGACATAACTAGCAAAATATTTGAAAAGAATACAGCTACCCTGTGTTGATTAAATGAAAAATGGCTGAATATATATAACAAATACTTTCTATAAAACAATGAGTCTCTTTCATGTTTAGTACACCTATTTGATTCTTTATAACAATATAATATTTCAACATGCTATGTCTCCTTTTGGTGTTCTATATAAATAGACATCTTTTTTCTTTTCCTTTCTATTTTTCCTTTTTTTCTTTGTCCTCTTGTCTTTCTCTTTATTCTTTATATTTTTCTTCTTTTTTTTTATTTAAACTTGTGCATTTGCTTATGCAGATACCACCATGGAAATTAGTATATAAATTCCTAAAAAACAAACAAAAAAAAAAAAACTAGGATTACAGGTTCTGTTTGACACAGCTATTCCTCTCCTTGGTATCTTCCTGAAAGAATTAAAAGCACCATACCACAGAAATGTATGCCTACCCATGTATATAGCAGCGCAGTTTGTAATAGCTAAATCTTGGAAACAGCCCAAATCCATATCAACAAATGAATAGATAAAGATTTTTTTTAAATACAACGGAATACTACTCAGCCATAAAGAAAGATAAATGGGACACTTCTAGTTAAATGGATGCACCTTAAGACCATACCTATAAGTGAAATAAATCTGAGATACATGTATAAATATTGCATTGTTTCTCTGGTGTGAGAAACTGAGAAGTTAAATAACAACAAAAATATATAATAGATATTGTGAAGTAGGGATGAAACGTTCAAATGAGAAGAGGAACTAGGGAAAGAGATTGTGGAAAGAAAGGAAGGGAAAAGAAAACAGAAAAGAAGCAAATAATTTTAAAAAGCTTTTGTAAATAAGGAGTGGAAGAGGGGTTGAAGTAAGGGGAGGAGAATGGGAAAAAAGGAAGCAGCAAGATATATCATGTACAGGAATAAATTCCCTGTGGTATATGTGATCATAGGAATATCTAAAATGTACCAAAAATTAATTAATTTGAAAAATTAACTATTATAAAAATACTCATAGGGGATAAAAACTCATATGAACAGGATGGTAGAGGTAACAGTAATACTTCTAAATGAGAATAAATGCCAAAGAGAGCCAAGAACTGCAAAAAAGTGGGAGACGTGGTAAAGCTCTTCCCTCACTACTCTAAAACTCTCTTGGTGTTATCTTTTTAGCACCAAACTGTAACATTGTAAATTTGTACTGTTTAAGCTAACCTGTTTGCTATATTTTGTTAATATCTCTATCAAACTAAACAATGTAAAACTATAAAATAATTCCATTTTTCAAAATAAAAGTTCCATACTGAGTTCATTATTTCCATTCCATTCCAAGCCCTGCATGTTCTCATCTAAAATTTTCTTCACATACTCTAGACTTAGACTCTTTCAAAAAATGAACATTAATAAAAACTTGTGAGTGGATGTGTGTCAATGTAAGTTTAAAGCAGCTTGTGACTATTACCTTATTCTTTACTGAAATATATTTTATATTTTTCCTCTAAACTCTTTCTCTACACGAAAATATTAATGAGTCATACCAAAAATAATTATTCATGGGAGAGTGAAGTTGGAGTGATGATCCATCCCACGGGGCTGTAACTATCGCCTTACAAATTTGTTTTGTTTTTTGGGAAATGTCTTTAGAATGACAGGTTAGCAAAGTTTTACCACAATGTAGGTTATTCCTCTTCCTCTCCACCTTTAAACTTGACTGTAGTATAAAATAAAAAGAACTCACAGAAATAACAATTTTCAAAAGATGTGATGTTATCTAAGAGCTCTGTCATCTCTGTCCAAACGCTTTTCTTTCACCTTCCAGTTTCTGCATATATAACGGGAAGTCGACATCAATTTTAAATCCGTTTCCTGCTCTAAAACTGAGGGATGTAGAAGCTTAACCACTTGATAAATATTAAAGTCTAGCTTAGTTTCTCAACCACCTGACTCTGTCTCTTTTATTTTCCTGACAGAATGAATGAAGAAAAGCAGATTCTTTTAATTCAAAGAGTTAAAATGGTACTATTTTGATCACCATCTTGAATCATAATGCAGATATATAGGTCGGATTTTTATCTCATTATTATGGCTGTTTAATTATTCAGTGGTACCCATTAACAATATGAAAACATTGCAATTTTATATTTAGATTTCCTCATAAACTGAATAAGCAGCTTATTTTAAAAGCTGGTAAGTAGATTATGATCTGATTCAAAAATTATTAATATTAGTGACGAGAATAAAATGTGAAATAGTTCTGCCTAGAAATATTATCTTTCACACTTTCAATCATCCTGTTATGGGTTTCCTCCTTTTTATCATTGTCACATTGTTACTATCCATCACGATCATCAATTATACAAGAGTCAGAGATGCCTTTTTTTTTAGATAAACTGTTTCTAAACATATTGATTTTTCCTTAAATATACATGTTTCTTAACACTAAAATGACCATTTTTCATGTTTGCCTCCAGATTTTTTAAAAAGAAGTATATATTTTTCTTCATATACCCACACTGTAATTCATAAACAGTCAGGAAAATCTTTTTGCACTTTTAAAAAAGCTATTGATTTGCTAGTCGTTTTACGGCAAAGGTACCAAATTTAATCTTCCTGATATGAAATCATTTCTATCTGACAAAGATAAGTTCTTTCCTTAAATTTCGCCAGTGATTTCCTGTTACTTACATTGTCATACATAAATGTATATATTTGAAAAGGGATGTTGAAACTTTGAATGTGAATATATTTCAAAATTTATTTTAGTGATGGTAAAATGCAAAATAATATAAATTCTAAAAAATCTGAATTTAATGTGCCCAGTTTATATAAATATGCAATATGTTCACGTGTAAACTTGCTCTAAATGACGAGAATATTAGGGGTGATTATCTAATTAATTTAAGGTTGTGAGACTACAAGTTTTCTGCTGTTTATTACAATTGCTACTGTGCTCATTAAGTTTTCCCTAACATATGTGTATTTTCCTTATAAGGGAAAAATAAAATGTTTCATAACTGTGATCATAGTAAGTATCCTATATCTCGTAAATCTAAAAAAATTAATAATTTTCTCAAAAAACACAATTTCATATGAGCATATATTTTTACATCAAGATTATGAGAAATTAAACAATATTTACTCCTCATTTTATGTCGAGAGCCATTCCATATAATTTCGGGGAAAAATCATTTCATAATTAAATTATGATTTGGTTTGCCTACAGCCCAATGTCAACTTGGGTAGAAACAGACCATGGCATTTGGAAATATAACTTTTTGTACCTCTGGTCACAGGCTGAGACCTCAATGGTCCTGTGATGCTGTGATGCTCAAGGGCAAGATCACATCACCTAAAGACACCCTGTTCTTTGCGAACCAAGTAGTAATAAAAAAAAGAGAAAAGTTTGACATGGGGGAGGGACAAATTCCTTACTAGCCATCTATCTCATTTCACCTACTATTGTAAGAAGGATTTACCCTTCTCACCAACCTTATCAACATAAGACCCTCCTCAAGGTCAACATAAGATTACTGCCACCCTCTGAATCATCTGATCATCTGACGCTCCCTCCAATTATTGTGTTTACCCAATAAATAGTGCCTAGCTGAAAAAATGTCTTTGTCTTTGCCTACACTGGCACTGACCTTGGAGCCCCTCATGCACTTTGAAATCATATCTCTATTGTCTTTCTTTAGCCCTCCCAGCCAGTCCCTTTCTAGGCAGATAATGATCAAGTCTTTTCGAGAAGCCTCTTCTTTTATTGTAAAGGGGAATATATTCATAGGACTTAATCTATTTAGTATGCAATATTTTCACCTTTTTCCTGATCATTGTTGCAAAAGTCTGTATAGAGGACCTTATTTGAAGTAAAGCTGAAAATCCCACAAGTGCTCATTTAACTATACTTTCTTTTGCTTTCATTTTGACCTACTTAGAGTCCACGCTTAAAAGCCTACAGTTACATGATAATCTTTGGAACCATTTCCATTGATATTTTGTTCATGTATGTTTTAATGATCATGCACCTAACAAATATTACTTTCTAAGCAACATTTGAGCAAAATGAGTGATAACTTTTAAAGTTGAGGACATTAAAACTTCAACATATTTATCATAACTTGTTTTTTTTGTAATTTAAAAACATTAAAGCACAAAAATTGTCAAAATCTTATTGGGTTATTCATCATAAGTAATCCTAAATTATAAACTTAATTTTATATTTCCTACAGTAATGTTTGTCCAGTTAAGAACTTAGTTATTTCTTAGACAGATTTTGAGGAAAAAAATCTTTCAAGTAAAATTTTATTTGGTTTATGCATGTTAAACATGCATAATTCTACAATATCCGGTGCTTAACATTCATTCAAAATTCCATTTAAATATGCTTTAGCAATTTTCTAATTCATTTTAAAAGAATTCTGGAGCTAACTATAAATCTTAAACTTATACTTGAGCAATTCTGCTTTCTACATCAGTAACATATAAGCATGAGAAAAGTAAGGCTATATTACAATTATTAAACGGCTATAACAAATAAAATATATTTTGAATTCATGTAACTTTAATATTGGTAAAATTAAACTCTTGAACTTCTAGCTAATATCAATTTAATATTTTATCTTTAACAGTCAATATTATACAATAAATATGCAGTTGATGATTACTAAATTATTAAGTATTATATAAAAATTATTTTAGACACAATTATAAAATATGTCTATGGTCTCAAAGCATATGAAATAGTAATTCAGAGGCTAAGCGAAAGTAATTGGCTTTTCAACAAAACATGATTTGCAGATTTAAAATATTTTGGGTCCTCTATTAATTTATTCATATACAAATAGCTATGCTTTTGTACTTACTAATACATTACTCACAATTAAGTAACAATTTTAAGTGCTTTTAATGACTAAAACTGAAACCAAAGTAAAAATTTCAACATCAGTGATGCCACCAAAATCGTGCAATTCATTGTTATTGTGCTAGTATTTAAGAGTTCTAAAAACTGGCTCTTAAGACTACATTAAATTGCTGGGGGTTTAGCTCAGTTGTTCTGCCACCTGCCTCACAATATCAAGGACCTGAGTCAATCCCCGCTACACCCCCCAAAAAATACATATATATTATATTATCAAGAAGTGTTTTTATTCTTATCACAGGTTATTACTCTATTGTACATTGAAACAATTTAACATTATTAGTATAGCTATAAAATTTGTATTTAAAACAAATAGGAAACTTTTAAATTAAAAGAATCAAGGAAATTACAGAAAAACATAATTCTAGTTGGGTGTTGAGTCGAGAAAATAATAAAGATACAAATTAAGTGACTGGATAAAATTTAAAAGTGAACCCTTTATTCTTTTCTGCCATTATAGCAATGTTAAACGTCTGAAATTGGTTACTCTATTTTTATGAGGAAAATCCTTTTGTTCTCAGAAGCTACATCTCAAAACATTTAAGGGTAAAGAATTATGTGCCCTTCGACTTGTAAATGAAAATACTTGGGGTGTTTGTGTCTATTTCAACCCAGAGCATTTTGCCTACTACAGGAAAGTCAGCAAGGTGAGCACACGTTTCTGATTGTCGCAACAGTTGATCAGCAGTAGTGTGACATATCCTACAACATACGGAACAGCCTTCTACAACAAAAAATTATCCAGTCCAAAATAGCAGTCCTGCTAAATTTGAGAAACCCTAACTTAAATATGCAGACACATACATACATATACATGAACATGTTAATAATTCTTAATTCTGAAGAATAATTTCTTAATTTTTAAATGATTAAGACGACAACATTCTTTTTTGTAGGCTATATTAATTTTGAGTTTACTTTCTCATTCTCTCTGTACAGTTGTGTTTAGAAGAACAACCTCTGAAATTAGTTTCATATAGTACAGACAATCATTATTAATCATGGAGACTGCCGTTTTAGATAAGCTAGACTTTGGAGCCCTCAGTTAGAAAACGATATTTGAACAAATATATGAAGGACTGAAAAGGATGCAGGATGTATACTTGGAAGGAAAATTCATTTTGTACAGAAGCAGGTAGACTGTGAGGTGTTCAAAGGCCTTCAACTTGAAATGTTTGAAAAATAGCAAGCCGGTTGATGTTGCCAGAGCAGAATGGTGACAGAGGCTGCAGACATAGGAATTGGGAGCAATTGCACAGTGCAATGACACCCAACAGAAATGCTGGGTGAGCCACATGCATGATTTTAAAAGTCTAATAGTCACCTCAAATAAATCAATATTACCTGATTAAATTGATTTTGACAATACATTTCATTAAATGTATGAGCAAAAAATAAAATTACTGAACCTGCAGTCTATTTCAAAAATTACAATTACAACACATTATTTTACTAAGATTTCGCACATTTCAACGTGTGTTACACACACTTCAAATCCTCAGTAGTGGTATGTGGCTAATGACTACTGTGTTGTTCAGTACAGATATAAATTTTGGGGGACTTTAGTCTTAAGGAAATCAAAACTTCTGAGGATTTTGAGGCAGGAATGTCGGCCATCTGTTTTCGAAAGATCATTTGGGCTGTGCTTTAGTAATACACAGGGTGTCTGAAGTAGAAACAGAAAGACCAGACAGGTGACCACTATAACAAATCAAGCATGATGTTAACGATGTTAACAGTGAGGATGTTAAAGAGGTCAGACCTGGACTTTTTTTAAAAAGCAAATTGCCTGATGGATTGCATTAGGCTATGAAAGGATAAGTCACAAATGATATACTTAGTTCAGGACTAAAAAAACAGTTCTAATGAGGGGCCATTTAGTAAAACAAGAAAGATTGCGGGAGGTCCAGGTTTTATAGTCTTAGGAAGATGAAGAGCTCGATTTAAAGTCTAACAATTAGAAAGACATGCCAATTAATTGGGTATATGAGTAATTTTAACAGAAGGTCCAGACTGAAGGTCTAAACCTTGGATGTTCAGCATGCAGATTTTGAAGCCTTGAGACCAGAGAATAGCTGAAAAGGGCCAGACAGCTGAGCCTTATGACACTGTAACCCTGGGACTTGCGTGTGTTTCTAATTACAAAGGAAGTGTATGGGGTCAGCCAAGGACAAAAGAGAAAAATAAATGTCCTATGCTGAAAGCCAAGTTTAGAACATGTTTCAAGGTGAAGGAAGTGATGTAGCTGGAAATGTTTCTGATACGACAATTGACATAAATGATAACAATGGTGAGTACAAGCATACTTTCTATACTCTTCATTAATTATTTTAATGTCCTTGTCTCTGTGACAATCATATGTGCATACTTAGCTACTGAGAATTGTGAAGGCACATTTCACCTCATTTCATGTGTAATACTTACGGAGAAATACTCAGAGAAGGTTGGATATATCAATCGTTTAGGTGTGCAGTTGGATGTCTCATGGGTCAGGAAGGGCTCCAGCCTCAGTGCAGAGAGTATGCTAATTATCCTCATTTAGATGTGTAATGCTGAATTACTAATGATTATGGAATATTATAAAGTAAGCATATAATCTTATCTTAATGAATTAGAGCCTATTGGCTCATTGCATATTTACTTGATTTTCATAATATACACAAAAAATGTTTACTTGAGTTTTCAAAATACAATAATATAAAATAATGTTTGTGCTCAGTCATATAGAAGGAAACTTAGGGCCAAAGATATGAATATTTCACTTATTTATTGTGTATGTTTGTATTTTTTTCCCATTGAGTTTATTAGTACTTTTTAGTGTATCTTTGTATTTATACATCTTTGCATGCTTATCTATATATATCACCTAACTATGTATCCAGCCATCTACCTTTTGTCTATTTTCCCCGGGAATATGATACACAACATCTTATCTTTCAGCTGTTGCAATAAATTCTTGAAATACACATATTGTAAATAAGATTAGTTTCAAAAAGAAAATCAAGTAGTTGGATTGATATTTAGAAATAAAAATGGGTAATACATTTATTAGACATTTTCAGGCTGGTTTAATGAAGATTGGTAGTAATGAGTTCTGTGTCCTGATGCAATAGGATTAAAGAAAGAGAGAGAGAGAGAGAAGAAAATTGGAATTTTAAAATTGTGCTTTTAAGAAAAACTGCAAAGCTGGGTGTGGTGGCACACACCTGTAATCCCAGCACTCGGGAGGCTGAGGCAGGAGGATCATTGAGTTGAGACCAGCCTGGGCTACATAGTGAGTTCCAGGTCAATCTCAACTACATAGTGAGACCCTGTCTCAAAAAAGAAAAGAAAAGAAAAGAAAAACTGCAGCTTAAAAACACACAAAGGGGATTCAAACCTTTCTCTCCCCCTTCCAGCAAATTTACTCAAAGAATTCCAGAGTCTTAAAGACACAATAATCCTGGAAATTGTGATTTGGACCTGTGCTTTTCACCTACAGAGTCTTCCCATAGACCTCTAACCTCAAGAAAGCAGCAGTTATTAGTAGGAAGCACATTTCAACTTCAAACTCATGTAAAAAGCTTGGGTTCCGACACAGCCCGCCAAACAGAATGCACATCTCACATCACCCATCTTGATGATATCGAAGGTCCCATAAATATAACCACATCTAGATCATAATTTAATTCTCTTAATTTTCTGAATTTCTTTACTTCACTCTTGAGTATATATTTTTAAAATTCCTCTCTAATAAATCGTTGCCCTGCCTCTTTTATCCAATTCTGAAGATTCTGTATTTGAACCTGGAGTCAGTGAGAGGGGAACATAATTCTGGTAGGACTGGTTTAGATTCTCTAGTTCTACTTTGAGATCTCCTCAGACACTCTCTGGTGACACAGAAAAGTAAATGCTATGCACTAACTCTATTTCAAATGTTGTGCGTTTACCAATAGCTATTCATATTTTTTCTGTCTCTCTCTCTCTCACTGTCTCTCTCTCTCTCTCTCTCTCTCTCTCTCTCTCTCTCTCTCTCTCTCTCTCTCTCTCATCAGTACAGTGGTAAAATGAAGGACAGATCAAGAAATAAATGAAGTGGTTCTGTATCCAGTTTGCTTCTTTGGGTTGGGTTCTTGTCCTGAGGGTGGCAAGGATTTAGGTGACTGGATGATCGGACAAGGCACACAATGGGGATGATCAGGTATGGTGTATTAGGAAAAAACAAAGAAAAATCCTCAGTAGACAAGGTGGTTAAGAGAACACCAAGGATGCACCTAAATCCTAGCTTATGTACAGTTGTTAGGCACACTAGAGTGGGCAAAGAGGTAGAGGAGGTGAGAAACTGCAGTTTGTTGCTGTTTTTGCTGCTGCTGCTTGCCTGGTTTTCCATCACCCTTGCATTGCATGAATTCCTTGTCTTTTGGAGCTTAACTTCCCTGGAAGCTTATCTCACCTTGCCTTCAGTTTACTCAGTTTATTCAATTATTTCGGATCTTTGCCCTAGTTTATTTTCTGGTCTCAAATCCAAGTAGCCAAGATGCACCTTGCCAGTTACAAGAATTCTATTATAAAAAGAATTGCTAAAATTCCTGAACAAGTTCATTCAGTGGGAGAAAATACATCAAATTAACAAAACCTTTTTATGAAAGATTACTAGAGAAATTTTACTTTCACTTTCAAAAGTTAAATTTATCTGTTATTTATAAAAACGTCCTAATTTTAGTAATTGTTCATATTAAAAGCATAAATAAAATGGAGATATGGAAGGTAATATAACATTTCCTTTATAATAAGAATATTAAAATGACTTCATTAATCCGCCTACTTACAAATATTAAAGATCACAAATGTACCTAATCATTTGGACATATAAAATCCATGGGTACTTTCAATTTATACAGCAAAAATTACCAAGTCAAATTCAGAAACAAAGAATACAATGGTGGCTACCAGTTCCAGGGGCAGGCTAAGGGAGTTTCAAAGGAGAGACTTGGCCTACAGTACCATGTTTAAATCAGACCAGAGAAGTAAGTTTTAGCGGTCTGTTGCCCAGCATGGTGATCACAGATAATAGTATTTTATTATACTCTCCTTCAAAATCAAAGAGTAGATTTTGCATGTCTCAAATCCAAAATTGATAGGAAGTTCAGTTGATGGATATGTTAATTAGTTTAACTTAATCTTTCTAAATGCATTCATACATCAAAACATCACACTATATACCCACAAGTAATGAACAAGTAGTGTATATCAACTCAAATAAATTAATAAATGAACATTTTTATAAAAAGTCAAAACAGAAATTTAAAGGGAAATTTCACATATGTGTATAAGAGCTGTGTCTTCAGGAACTAGCTGAATAAAGGACCAACTACCCATTTTAAATGGTGTCCCATCCATTGATTCCTTTGTAGGCAGAAATTCTCTCCTAGAAGTTGACTCTGAATAACAAAGATTTGCATTAGATCATGTTATAATTACTTCTAAAGATGAGAATATCTTTCTTATTTTCTAAGATAGATGGAAATTGAAACAAGATGGAGTGTATAAAAGATGCAAGTAACAGACTCTCGGTCATAAACAGTATCGCATCAGAAATCTAATGTCAAACTTCTCTCTAAATACAAAATAGGAGGAGAGTAAAGAAGAGCACAGGAACGAATCTATGTGTAATTAAATGGCTTTTCTGAGAAGACCACATTTATGAGAAATCTGAAATAATGAGAGATAAGATATGTGAAGATTTCTGGGAGTAATTTTCAGTTAGATTCTAGTGTGTGTGACAGCAGAGTTAGAAAAAGTATGACAGTTTTCAAGGCTCATGACACACACTAGCTCAATAAGTAGGAATTCTGATCGCCTATGTGTAAATGAGATATCCCAATAAATCACTGGGTATTATAATTTTTCTAAATTATAACACATTTATTCTATATATTAATACTTTATTCTTGACTTCAATGAGTCTGTGTATGGTATATTTTATCATATTTTTTACTTTCATGAAATTTGAGCCACATAGTGGTTGACTTTATTTGTAATTGAAAGATAAATACTTGTATTTCTACACAGTATTGCTGGTTTCAGAGAAGGATTTTAGAACTTTACAGTGAAAATTATAAGATCTTATATTTCACTCATAAAATATAAACATAGCTATCTCATGAATATTTAAGTGTAGCTGAATAGAAACATATCAACATATAAAATCATAAAACAAATATCTGAATAGACTAGGCCAGTGGTGGATGTTATGGGAGCCCCAGGAGCCACACAGAAGGCGAGCTAGAGTTCTACTCCATGTTTTCTACTATGGCTCCCTTGGGGAAGAGCTGCCAGTTCTGTCAGATGAATATAAGAGAAGGAATAGAGCACGATTCACTATGCCATTTCTGGTGACTTATGAGAGGTTTGTCCGTCCTGTGGATAACTTCTAAATTGCAACCAGAAGTGGTGGTTATATTTCTCTAAATTATATCCCAGCGCTCTGAGAGGCTTAGTGAGGAGAACTGCAAATTTGAGCTCATCCTGGACAACTTAGAGACTCGGTAAGATCTTTCTAAAAATAATTTCATGAGGTACTGGAGATGTAGTTCAGTGGGATGGTCTTTAGTGAAATGCCAATAACTGGAAAAAAAAAGAAAGACAATTACCTCTTGATGAACACGTAATGTCCAGTAACTCAGTGAATGGGAGTTTACTTCAGTGGAAAAATTATCAAAACCTCTAAGTTATACCTCTCAAACTCAAGTCATATCTCACAATCTTAGCTTTCACAACTGTTATGTTGAGTTTGACTCTTGTATGACTTACCATTATACCAATTGGCTTAGAGATCAGACAGAGAGAAAGGGATCAGGATGTGACTTGCTGGCCCCCTAGACAGTGGGACTTATTAAGAGCTGGACATTTCCAAGGACTTGAGAGAGCCATAAATGCAAAGAATATATATTTTTTGTTTGAAATGCTCTCACGAGTGCTCCTGAGTCAAGGTTAGATTTGCAGATTTGCAAAATGTGCTCCTGCTTTTCTTTGTAAGGTTCCTATATTTCAAACTAGGATAAAGCAAATTGTACTTCAGTATTCCCATAGAGTGAGGTTACCATTTTGGAGATTTTATACATTCCCCAGGAAGCAAAAAAATCTGGAACATTTGATTATTAGTCATAACTCCTGGAAAATTTCTATCTTCCAGAGAAGTGTCTGATTAAATAAATAAGGCAAAAAGAAACTTGAAATTATATATTAAAATTACTTTTCTTCTCTAATAAAAAAAACTATATTCAGAGTTACAACAAGCTCTCCAAATGCTGCAATGTTCTATTAAATAAAGCACTCCCAAATTTTAAGATATATTGTTTTAATGGAATATCAAAACTAAAAGCAGCTATAAAAATATTTAATAAAAGGCAAATAGGTATTCATTTGTTTTACTTTAATAAATATTCATTGGCTATATCATTTTGAGTTTGACTTTCTCTTTTTCACTAGTTTTACTGAGTTCAGCATGATTAAATTTCTATTCTCTCAATTCTCAACCCTAGGAAATGTAAGGATTATTAAATATATCAAGTGAGTCATTGATTACACTGCTCTTCCTACAACAGAGAAGTACAGTGATCGGTGATCTGAGATTAGTGATCTGAGAGCAACTGACAGCTTTAACTCCGAACCATGCAAATGTTATCTTTCTTATTTTAGTAAATTGGGTCAGGCAGAATAAAGAAAAACTATATGATATGATCCACTTAAAATATCAAAATAATATGCATTTTAATGTGATTATATTTCTATAGCTTAGTATTCTTTTTCCCTCTAAAATTTTTAAGCATGAAACTTTTATTTCTAATTGAAGGACAGATATGAGTACAAATAGCAAGTTAAACATCTCTTTATTTTAGCATTTTTGTTATCATAAGTAAAACTCTGATGGCTCTCATTCAAATCAACTGTGTCTGTGAAACAAGGCTTAGTCGTGCATTAAATGAAAGTTTCAAATAGCATTATGTGGGGAGTTTGTTACCTGTTAAACACCAATAGTTTTCTTCCAATATGTTTATTGGCATAACAGTTCTCCAATAATAAAATACAATAAAATTTTATAATGTTTCATTTATAGCTATAGCTCCCACAGTGCAGCAGTTTTTCAAATGATGAGTATAAAATTAATAAAAAGAACAACTGTGAAAGCAGAATATGAGTGGTGTGAAAGGCTGGGAATATCAAGCAGTAAAGCACAGTGGATCTGATTCTTTTGGCCAACTTATAGTACTAATATATTTTAAATGCAGCTTTGAAAAAAATGAATTTTCAATAACTTGAAGACAGCTATGTTCATGGTAACACTGTTAAGGTGGAAGAAAAATCAAAGATAAATAACTCAAATAGATTTGAATTGCTCTTTCAGGTGAGTCATACAGAAGCTGCCTTTTTGCCCAAGCTTTTCTCTTTGCACAAGGCACTCTATCATGAATTCCTAGGGTGAAAAGCTATAATAGTACATAAGATCCTAATGACATAACTGACCACATGAACTAGGAAGAAAAGGGCAAAAGGTGTAGGAAAAATGGAA
>NW_022900942.1:14626289-14692853 GCF_012274545.1 Fukomys damarensis
GTGTTTGTAAATGGGAAGGGTTGGGGGGGTGGAGGGAGGGCACAGACAAGGGGAAAACAATGAGAACCAAGACCTGTCATGTAAAGGTACAAGATCCCAATAATGAACGTAATTGTACTGTATACCTAAAATGTACCAATAAACTCATTAAAAGAAAAAAATATATATATGAATTCCTAGGGGACTGAAAGAGTTGGAGATTTTCACAATTTTAGAAAGCCTGTTCGTAAGGTAAGGTCCAGTGAGAAGAAAAAAATGCATAATGGGCTATATAGTAAAGTCATTCTAAAAAGGCATATAGAGGAAATGTTTAAATGAGTAATTTTTAAAAACATCAACAAAGAATAGGCTAAAAATGGAGAGATAAGAGAGTTGAAGATAAATTTAGTTATTTACTGGGTCTGGATCTTCAGAAATCTATGGATTGTAGGTGTAACATCCAAATGACATAGTAAGATAAGGAGAACCTCATAATATATTGTCCTTGTATATTTTTATTACTATAGTGTACTATAACTTAGGTTTTATGTAATTAACTGTATTCACTGATGTGTTGGTACATTGTAGCCCCAGCTCTGTTCTGAGGGAATACTATAAATGTAGACCATTTGTAAATCTTTGCAAATATTCTATTTTTAATTTTCTCTGGGGAAATTAAGCTTTTACCAAGCTTGAAACTTCCAGTTACTAAAAAGAAGTCTAAAATTCAATAATACTGTGATTTGATATTATACCGACTTAATTTCAAGATCATCTAAATTCTCACCTTTGGATATGATGTTTCACCTGTTGGACTAATCTGATATGATACAAGTTCTATGCTGTAATTCAGTTGAACAGAAGACTAGAACAATAGTTACATCTAAAAAACCCATGCTTCCTAGTCAGCCTACAGAAAAGAGCAAAATAATTTGCTGAAATGATCATAGAATGCTTTACCAGCAAATTAGCGAACACTTTCCTGAAGGCATAGGGATTTCAAACACTGATGAATTACACCAAGATTGCATTCTTTATTTGCATTTCAAAAAAATTCATTCAGAAAGATCACAGTTTTTTATAAAATGCTTATAATTTTGTAATTTTCTACAGCTTGAACCTTTATTTTGACACAAGGGCCATGTTCATCTGTAAATAGTTAAGCAAGTACTTTCCAAGTACGCTACTGAGAATTGAAATTAGGAGTAATATATCACCAGGTACTACAATCTACCAAGTCTCACAAAAAGCTGCATTCAAGTGTTGCTTTGAAGATCATATGTTAGACAGTTTATTTGAAATAAAATTCTATTTGGACATTTTAACAGGTAAGCATTATTTTTGATGCATTATAATTCACAACCATTACATACAGGAAAATCTCACAATAAGCTAAAAATATGTCAGGTTTTGACACTCAGCAGAAAAGAGTGAGTCATGAATGTTGCTGGTAACATGAGATTGGCATTGAAATATGCCCTGAATAATCCCTCACCTTGGGTTTCTGCTTCAGAAATTCATTGTGTGAGAGTTTGAAAAGAAATAATCATTGAAAGAATATTTAAATGCACAAGCGCAATATTTCAGAGTCTAATCTGAAAGTAACTGGGAGAGAGCATGGCATTTTGATCGACTATACTTAATGTACTATTTCACTTAAAAGGGGGCGAATGCTTCCCAAGGTAAACTTGCAAAATTAAGGTTGCTTCACAATTTCTTCCATGATGGAAATGTGCTATAAATAATAAAGTTAGCAAATATAATGCTACCTAATTTTAATTTCACTGAGTTTGAATACCCTTTCAATACTGAGTTTTTCAGGATGAAAGTGCCTTAAACTCTTTGATTGGCAATTTACTTTTTAACAAAATGTTCTCTGGCTTCATTGTTTAAGCTTTGGCTAAATCCTGGCCAGAACCCATCTCTAGTCACGCTCTTCGACCATCACACCACAGCTCCCTAAATCACATTGGACCAGATGCCAGATAAACATGGAACAGTAAAATTCTTCCAACTACCGATCCAAGAGGAGCCTGGGAAGCCTTAGCTATGCACACGTGAGCATGCCCCTCTAGCCCCAGCTTGCTGTTGCTCTGTTCTTGGGCGCAGCCTCCCATTTGGTCATGCCTGGCAGCCTTTTCTTTTTTGGTTGGAGGTTTAAGTAATGATAACCACTCTGCCTTTCTTCCACCCATGTGTAATGACCCACTATCAAAGGAACCTACAAATCTTACAAAGTACTAGGTCATTTAAATATAAACACCTACACTCTCTTGAGACCTGTTTACTTGGGTTTCTCCCTCCTTCTTCCAGGTCAGTTAGTCTCCTTAAGGTCACCAGTGACAAGCTGCTAAACTGAGTGGCCAACTCTAGGATCTAATTTCATTACATCCTTGTACTTGAATTTGAGCTAACTGACGGCACTTTCCTCATTGACCTTTACAAATATGCACGTTTTCATGGTTTTTGTTCTAGCTGTTTTTTTCTTGTCTTCTTTTGGCCTTCTTACATTATCTGTGCCTTCTTGCAAGGTCAGATAGTCAATGTTCATCTTTACTCTCTGTGCACATCCAGTATCAAGAGTTTAAAGATGCTAAATGTTTTCAAATTACAACTTCAACTTGGACTTCCTGAAATCAATATTTTGTATTCACTGTCTACTCAACAACAAATTTAGGAGATATAATTGGTATTTTAAACTCATCAAATAATTCTTCATTTGTTGTTCCAAGTTGTCCTTGTTGTTTGTTTTGGTTTTGATGTTTGCATGTTTGTTTCTACAAAATTCCTTCACCCCAATCTGGGCAACTCTATCTTCCTAACTGCTCAAGGGAAAATGCTACACATGCTTTTAGGACCCTGTCTATTACAGTCCACATCTAACTCGTATTGTTCAATTCTAGAATATATTTAAAATGTCACCATTCTGCACCATCTATGCACAGTGAATATTTTAACTTGATTGTTTATTTACCTCAAAAAATTGTTTCCTTTCTTCTCTCTAGCCTCTGCAATTTATTATATACTGGTCAGCCAGAAAGTTTCTTTAAAATAAGAAGGTGAGCATAGCAACTCTACTTTAAAAACACTCCCAGCCTGGTGTGGTGGTATGGTACGTAACTGTAAATCCCCAGTGGATAGACTGAAGTAGGAAGATATTTACAAATTTGAGGTCAGACTGTCATAGATAGCCTAATAAGGCCAGCTTGAACTACATAGTAAAACACTGTCTCAAAAAAAAAAAAAAAAGTAAAAAATGCTCTAATGTCAAAAAAAAATCAATGATTACAATAATTTTACTTACAATAATTTAACTTTAATTTTCTATTTTTTTCCAAATATCTTCTATACCTACTTTTTCTCATTTGATGTGGCTAGCCACTCTGGCTTTTCTTGGTATTACGTTACCACCACCAAGGCCTTGGAACTGGCCAATTGAGGCTTTCTGAAAAGCTTTTACCACTACACAGTACTCCTCTGGTCTACCTTTTGATGTAGGGTTATCCCTGCATTTCATAACGAGAAGCTTGGGTCTTATTCAGTCTCTTAGCTTCAGTCTTTTTTCCCTTCAGTGTAACACTAGCACACCAGCATCATATCAAGGACAAGTGGTACTTTTGTCTGCTCTCTTAATGCCTATATCTTCCCCCACCACAGTTCCTCAATTAATGCAAAGCACTTAATAAATACAGGATGAATAAAGTATTTCATTTTAAGGTCTTCATGAAGAACTCTACTTTGAATTAACACTCTAATCTTGTTTTGTTCTTCTAGAAATAATTTGAATCTCAGACTGTTTTAATATTATCAGAGGCTTCGCTTCAAATGTTTCCTTTTACCCAGAAGACACAAAACCTTCTTCTCCTTTACTATATGTTAATAGATTTATTTCTTCTTTTCTATGATAATTTAGATCTAAAATATTCTTCAAAATATTGTGTTTCTAGAGGTGAGGCTTTCAAAAGATTATGGAACCCTAAGTGGTATTCATCTGCAGATTAATTCACTGATGATCTATTCATAGCTAGAGTGTGCTGCTAGAATCTGAGGCCCTGTGGCAGGAAGTAGGTCACTGGGGTTGTGCCTTTGGAGGATATGCCTCTTTCTCTGGCTCTTCAATTTTTCTCTGCTTTCTGGTTTCAATGGGATAAATAGTTTTCCTGTGTCTTGCCTTTCCCCAAAATCTTTGGGCCTTGAAGCCAGCTGAGCAGGGATTGAAACCTCTGAAACCATGGGCCAAATTAAACTTTTTGTCCTCTAAATTGTATATATTAGGTATTTGGCCCAGAGGAAAAAAAGCTTACTATTACACTCTCTTTCAGATTTTATCTGATGCCCTCATCTAAATCAACTGCCCTTTTAACTTTCACAAGTTTTAACATTTTCAACAGCATGTATCATTTTATGGTACAATGAGTTTCTTCATAGAATTGTTCCCTTTTTATTTTTTTCAATGTTTCCTAAAATAATGAAAAAGTAAAAACACTATGTTGTGACTTGTTTATATATTTATGTATATACACTGATTCAAAAGAATATACTCATATCTATAAGTTAAGAAATACTCTATATCAAGCATTAATAAATCCCTAATAGATAAAATAAATTCTCTGTGAATGACATGGCTATTGATATAAAATGACAGGTGTAAAAATGAATAATTGTCTTTGGTTCACAGGACAAAAGGGAAAGTGATAAAATATTTCTCCATTGTGTTGTTTTTATGATTTAAGTAAAATTATTGAACAACAAATGTATTTTCTATTTTCCTTATAGGGACACTGATCCGTAAATTCTGTATAATTTTGAGCATATAAACTATCACAACAATAACCATGATATTGTCAATAACTTTAAGATCGCTGTTACATACATCAAGGAATGAAAGATTATTTTGTTTCTCACCATTTTCTAATATTAACAGCTGATTTATATTATTATTTTTTCAAATTGAGTTTATTGGTACATTTTAGATTTATATTATTAATAAATATTCTAATATTTAGCTATTTTGCCCTGCCTAATATTAAAAAAACAAGGAAAATCTCTAACATGAGTATAAGTTCATGTCAACTTTGAAGTGCTTTCAGCATTGTACAATTTTTTTTCAGCCATCAGTGATTTTGAATCACCGGCAATGAATCTTTATCTTTAGAATGAATCGTGGCACTGGATCTTTATCACATTAGACTATACTACAAGTCAAGATGTATGCTTTATTTTAAATTCACATACTGGATTACTCATGAAAACCTTTTGCTAAAATTCTTTAACAGCTATGATTAAAAAATAGCAAACTAGATGGAAATATTTGATGAGTCCACCAAGAGCACTAGAGGCAACATGACATCTTTCCAAAACAGCACTTCAACTCGAATAAGAAAAAGTGTGTTCATTTATATGATCCACTATTTATGAGTTTCATGGCTTAAAAGCCACTTTTTGTATCTTCTAAACTTCCCACTTTTGACAGTGATTTGAGGTATAGCTCATGGTACAGTGCTTGCCTGGCATATGCAGTATAATTTCCTAGGTTTGATCCTCAGCACACAAAAAGAAGGAAAATATGAAGGTAAGTAAGTTTGCAACAAATAATAGATGTTTCAAAAATGTTATGTACCTTACATGGAATCTTGGGGAAAAGTATACGTGTGAGTTACACAATGTGGCTACTTGCCATAGAAATCCTTAGTTGTATTTACAGCCTTGTCTACTTATTTCTGTCAAATATTATAAAAACATGTTAGTATTTTTGTCCTTTTCTTCAACTTGCAAGCTTCCAATTCAGGCAGGTTCATTACATCTAAATATATTCAATGGAAGAAGCCTTGACTATCCTTGGAGGAAGGTGCCTATTGGACTAAAGACTATTTTGTTATTCCAGACTAACTTTGATGCTATTTGTTAAAACTTTTATAATATTAAAATAATATATATTAAGAAAGCCATTGAAACAGAGAATTATGCCCTACCTTGGCTGCCATGTGAGTAATATGCCATTGATTTTTCAAGTCATTGATACTGTGTTTTTATTGTTATATAAGTGACATTAAATTTCTCCAATATTCAAATAGTTCATTTGTGCAGACCTAAAACAAGAATAATTCTGAGTAACAAAATTAAACAATCCATTTTGATTCCTACAACTGAATATCCTTTTCAGAAATTATCTGATAATTGCATGCTCATCTGATGAAATTTGAAAAACTCTATAACTAATTTTAATTTATAATGATGGAAGGGGGCTGCCAGATATAAGTCAACCTAGGTCAGACAATGAAACACAACTGCTTTAGTGCAAAATTGCTTGAATAAGTTGGCATCTCCAAATGCCAAAAACCCACACAAATTAGGAAAAAAAAACTTAAATATAAATGTGTTGACATTTGTTGGCTGAAATTCCAAACTACCAGATTTTGTGAAGCAAACAGATTTAACCACAAATTTCAAAGTATACAGAGAAGATACTAATTGCAGTAACCACTCTTTAAACAATCTTGTAGAAATGTATCAGTGGATAAGCTGTCAAAGAAATTTCATAAAAATAAAACAGAAAAATTAAAGCACTTCTAAAAAATAGAATACCTAAATTTTTTCTAATTATTTTCAGTGTGCTGATTGTTACTGAAAGAAAGTAAGAGTGCATTTATCTACAGACCTTGTGAAATTTGCTCATATGTTAATTACAGTGCTTGGTAAGAACTTCAAATAGAAATTTAAGGAAATTTATAATCAGAATCATTTGAGTTCTGTGAATGATCTGCAATAAATCCATAACAGACTTCAATCTGTCTTCCAGAAGAAAGATCCAATTTTCCCTTGAAGTCAGTAATATTTAGCATATAATGTTTATTTTACAATGTTACACACAATGCTTTTAATAAAATTTAGAAGGATAACATGAAAAAAGAAGTAGAAAACTTGGAAAATACTCAAAACATGAATGTATTTGTTGGTGTGTGTGAGTGTGTTTCAGATATATAAGTAATTTTTGCTTCTTATGCATTATATTTTTAAATGTTATTCATAACATTGTGATATCACACATATTAAAACACATACTAGTGATTTTTGAAACAAAAATAAATTATTGTGCGTTTCTTCACATATATAGAAGTAACATGCTTAGGTTTTTAAAAAAATCTCAATTGAAAATGAATTATATTCACATATGAAAATTGAATATCAAATAATTTTATTTATATGTTCAATTTTTGTGTTAAAATTTTATATATAATACCAATTTAAAAAGGATATATGAGTTAAGAAAAAACTATGTCAAACAATTTTTTTAAGGTGAAAGACTCAAACATGTGTGAGTATTTATAGTACACTATTTCATCAAAGCTAAAAACTGGAAGTAAAAAGTAAATAAGTATTACTGAATGAACAAATGAAGAGATACATGATAAAATAAAACACTATTCAGCTACCAATGGAAATAAACCACCATGAAAACATCATAGCTGCATGTTTTAGAAAAGCATGATTCTAATGAAAAGGAACCTGAAAGCTTGAAAATCTATGATCCTTATTAAACGATTCTGAGAGGACAAAATTGCACAAGTAGAAATAAGGTCAGCTTTTACTAGATGGAATAGGAGGGGCAAGAGTATTTTTACAAAAGGTTAAAGGGAACTTGATTAAGGTGATGGCTACATATTCATCAACATGTATGTTATACAGCAAAAACTTGATGGGCTTCCCTGGATGGAAACGATGCATCAATAAATGTACAATTAAAAATAAAGAATACATGGGAAACTTATAATCTTAATCTTTTGTTTTAATATTTTAAAAAGAATCTTTGTAAATGTTTTGGCAGAATACTAAAATAAAACAAGTGTTAAGAAATTTATCCTGCATGGAGTGTAATGAAACTTACAGGTTAATGGTCAAATTATCAGTCCTGCATACAGAAGGTAACTATTTTGATTCAATGGAAGTATCTTTTGTGTGTTTTGGCTGGCAGTAACAACACTGCTTTATTACCTCATCAATATCAGATATAGGTAAATAGGTTTAATCAGGATCACTATCCAATCATTCTGATAAAATTTAGAATAAAGAATTGTCATTTGCTTTAGTCATGAGAAGACAGAGAAGTTGTAAACCATTTTATATTTTTAAACATGAGTTATTCATGCTTTCTCTAGAAAAAACTTGAAGTTCAACACATCTTCTGTAGGTCTAAGTTTTATTTTATTCTTAACAGCACACAGATACCATCACACATACGTGTTCTCTTTTTTCTTCTTTCTCACTGACATATACATATAAACAATATTCAGAATACTTAAGAACCCAATCTCATCTGTAGGCAAAATATTAGTGATTGTGCTACAACTACTCTTGAAAAAATATATTTGTCAATATAAACTTTTACATTAGCTGATATACTCCACAGCAGTAAAATACTTGTTTTAAATACAAGTCAAACTTTCCAATTACTAAGACCACCTTATTGTTTTTGTTTTATTTAGCATTTCTCTTTGTAGGTTTCACTCAGATTGTTAGAGGAACATATTTTTTCATTTTAAATCAGCATATATACAGAGATATATAAATTTTAATGTAGACTTGAATTGTCATAGAGAAAACACAGTTGGGCTGGGGATTTAGTTCGGTGGTTTTGCTGCCTGCCTTGCATGTGAAAGGTCAGAGTTCAATCCCCAGTATCAACAAACAAACAAAAAAGAGAAAACATAGTCTTACTCTAGGAACCCTTGGCTTCCAGGTCAAAGTCAGATTCTCATCACCCTGTGCTTCCTCTTCAGGCTTATTTCTATCACCTCCAGAGACAACAACTTTCTGAATTTCTATCCCCAAAGAGTAGTTTGGTCTGCTTGCTACACCGGGTAAAATAAGCTAATACAGTATAAACTTGCTAGTGTCTCTCTTCTTTCATTCTGTATTTTCTCATGAAATCCATTTCAACAGTTACATGGTCATACTGTATCCTTCTGCATAAATCTAAAATAATGATTTTTGTTATGTTTAATGCTTATATGTGTTTAAGTTTTTACTATGGTGCCTTCACAAACGGTGGTTTTGCAAACATCCATATGCTTTCCTTTCCATTGAGCATATAAGTGAAAGTTAAATTCTTCAGTCATAGAACACACACATTATAAAGTAAAATAAGCATAGTCCAGTGAGTGTTTAAAGTGGCTGTACTTGTGTGCCTTCACACTATAACTGAGACAGAGTTCTAATTGTCCCATGCTTCCTATTTCATGTAGTCTTCTGAGGGATGTAAAGCAAATGAGTCGTTTTAATATGCATACTCTTGAAGCTTAATGATGTTGCAAAATGATTTTGATCCTTACCCAGTACTTGGACACCACATTTTCTTTAGTGATTGTGTTAGTCAGCTTTCCCATTCCTAATACACAATACCCAGTATCTGCAATTTGTAGGAGGGGAGGTTTAATTTGGCTCATGGTTTCATGGGATTCAGTCCATAATTGTCATATTCTAAGGTAGAAATTTCAGGGCAGAAGGGTGTGGCATGAGAAAGATGCCTACTTCATGACAGGGGTAGATCACTGAGACAGTGCTACAGAAAAAAGGGACCAGAGATGTCAACTACATACCGTAGTTCCCAAAGTCACATTTCCATGACCCACTCAGACACACCCAAAGTTTGCTCTACTATTCCATTAAGCACTTTTTAACCTACAATAGTTGACATAACATAATTAACAGACACATTGTTGTTTGTAAAAATGATTTATACCTTTTAAAATTTTTATATATTCTAGATTCAGCGCCAGAAGGTTTAGTTCAGCTATCTCCTTGCAGACTATGGCTTCCTTTACATTCTATTAATAACATCTTTAGTTAATTATTTTCTTACTTTTATAGAATAAGTGAGCAAATTTACCGTTTGGTGCTATTTTTTTCTTCTATTTAGGAAATCATTACCTACTCCAGGCTTTGGAAATAATTTCTTTTATGTGTGCCAAAAGCTTTATTGTTTTCCTTTTTCATTTAGATCTGACATTAATCTAGAAATTACTTTTACACTTAGTGTGAGACAATTTTTTATTTCATTTTGTTTCCAGTACAAACTTTAGAGACCACAATATTTTTCTGGTGACTTCTTTCCCTAAAAGTGTTCACCTGTCCAAACAAAGCTGGACTCTCAGCCTGAGCTAAGAAATAATAAATTCTCCAGGGATTAGGACAGCTACAATTTATCAACAAACTCCTCTGAATTTCTCTCATTAGCAGAATTTTGGTCACTCTGTTCCTTATTGCTTTCTCAATGCTTGGGTGCCTTAAATGCATTATATTTTCATTGTATCTCAATTTCTAAATAATATTTAGGAAAATCTGGATTTTTTCCCAAGCTATTATAACCTACCTGAAGGTTGGTATCTAGGGAACTTTAATTTAACAATTCTACAAAGCCCATTACCAAAATATTTGTATGTATTTGTACTATTGTGAGAACTGACACCCACACTGAAAAGAATAAAATAAACAAATAAATTTTGGATGGCAATTCTGCTGTGAAAACAACACTTAGAAGAACTTGTACACTCACTATGTCTCTAGACAATAGCCTAGGATTCTTGAATAGTCTCTTCTTTCTCTAAATTAAAGGAAAATCAAAATAGGATACAAATCAAGGCAGCAATGGGTTAGTGAGAGGTGACAGATACAGATAGACATATAAATAGATAATACATAGATAATACTGATGGATAATAAAAGTAAGTGAGAATTGATCTTTAGGCAGATAGAAATAGAAAGAGATGAATGATAGATAAAAGCCAACTGAATAAAGTACAAAAAATTTAAATGCATTTGAATACTTCAGTGTATCATTTCTCAATCAAAGTCCAAATGGGCAGATTTTGGAGATTGAGATTTTGAATATATTAAATAACTCATAAAAATATAATAGGATATTATTAATATTAGTTATAGAGGATCCATTAACACAAAAACATGGCATATTTAAAGCTGTCTTTTTTAATATCTTAAACACACAAACTGCTTATTCATTGCATATAATGTAACTCCACATTTATTGAAAAGTATTAACTGTTTTTCAAAATAGTTCCATATTTCAATCACATTCATACTTAACATATATTATTTACATTATAGTTTACCTGATTTCTTCAGTTTAATGACATCATTGCAATACTTGACTAAATAACCACACAACCATGAAGAGATGTGGAGCATAAAAATGAGTCTTCCTCTTATCCATTCCAAATGTCCTTTCTTTCAAATGAGCTGTAATTACTTATACTATATTTTAGAATTGTCTAATAAGTAAGAAATGGAAGAGAGTCACTAGAACCACACAATCATCTACTATAGTTATAAGAATACTAGACATTTATTATAACTCAAAAATTATGTAATATTTAAAAATTTTAATGCAAATGTGTTAGAGTTTAATATTGAGCAATAAACACTATTTAATGAAGATCATGCAAATAAGATTATATATTAGGATGATATGGACTTTCAAATATTTTTATTATGACAGAGATTTCATTAAATGACCCAAATGTATTCTATAAAAATTATATGTCTTTTGCTTTCACAAAACAAATCTGTTACAATATAGATTTAGAAAATGTCATATTACATATGTCCATATTTATATACATACAGGCATTAACATGAATTTTATATAAGCACTTGTACCTAATACTCAAAAATACTTCAATGCATTCATCCATTGAATATTAAAATTTCTATTTTATTATGACAATTAAAATCTCTAGTTGATTCATTCCTTAGGTAAAAAGTTAAAGTGGTAGACCATGTGCCAGATAAATCCATACTCAGAAGAGCAATTCTGAATCTACACACTTCTCATATTTTCTCTGCCTCTTAAAATTCTTACAGTTAAAAAATTAACAAGTGTTACATATGTGTGAAAGATAACTTTGTATCTGGGTTAATTATTTTGGTTCTTTAAAATACACTCAAAGTTCACAAAGACAGTAATAGTGATGAATTCCTTTTTTTCTTTCCTCCTTTTTCTTTTTCCTTTTTTTTTTTTTTTTTTTTTTTTTTTTTGTACCAGGATTGAACTCAAGACCTTGCATAGGTTGCAGCAACATTGAGCTAAATCCCTGGCCCATGAATTCCATTTTGATGGTGAAATTTTGAATATTGATTAAACTTGGAATAATCCCTTTTCTTGTTTTGTTGATAGTTTTCCTTAACTGGTTCACCTTAAGCAGTTACAAGAAAATCACACATTATCAACGATTATAAAGCTGGGTGCCTTTAGAATCCAATAACTGTCCGGCCCAGAGGAAATGTTCACCTCTCAGGAAAAGTTAAATAGTTTTAGAAGGCCTCACGAAGCTATCCATGACATCCTTTCCCAATTCATGAGCAACTTTTATTTGAATTCATTATATAGTTGTAAGGTTATGTTTTAGTTCAGTAAAAGGACACAAAATACTTGCCTGAGTAGGAAATGAATAAAAGACAGCAAAGTGCACTGTGCTCCTGGAAAAACACAGGTCACTACTTCTGCCAAAGTGTACAAGTCATAACAGCTCATCAGTCCTTACTTGCTGTTACATCTATCAACACCAATCCTAAATATGAGATTATTAATATCATAAATTTACCTTTATGCAGGCAAAGTACAAAATATCTTAACAAATATATGAGCTTCCTTATTTTTCCACAAGTGAAATTAAATTTAAAATATTTAAGAAGAAAATAATTAGATCAGATTTTAGTTATATCTGACTTGCAACTTAATGCAAATATAGTCAGCAGGGTCACTGAAAAAAAAAGAGAATCCTCTTAATGGGGGCTGCAGACCTATATCAAAGTATAATGATTATAATGGAACTTTTGAATTTTAACTCCAAAGACATACTATGTTCTAATTGGTATAACCTTTGGGAATCATCAGAAGGATAGTAACTCTGTACAAAGGTTAGAATAGATTTTGGGGAAGAGTGATTGAACTAAATTTGACCACGTCACAAGAAATATCACACTGAACAAACATAAATCACCTAGTTTTGCCTCAACAAATAAAGGTAGGCCAGAAAAGCAAAGTAAAATTTTAGATTTATATTTGTAATCACTCTTAAAGGAATATTTATTATTGCTAAGTAGATAGTAAAGTCTTACAGAACCATTAATAACCTAAGTAATAGGCAGAGTATATATTTTTATCTTGAATTTGCAATCAATTTTTTAGATATAGATTTCATAAAGTTAAATATATTTGATGTATTGACATATTTTATAAATCTTTTAAAACTTCATAAACATTTTAGAAAGATAACATACAGACATTTCAGTAATTCTATTTAATATTTCAAGATGGTTACTATAAAGACAAGAAGGTATTCAAAGAATGTTGCACTGGGTGGTTGAAAAGGCAAGTAAGGCTTTTCCAGGTGACTACAGTAGGGGAGGACTGAAGTCGTCTTCATCCAAACAAATAACAGAGGGCTTTTACATGGGAGAGAAAACAGGAAAGTGCAGGGAGTGTGGCAGACAGAGAAATTTGGTCAATAAAATTAGACCACAGCATTTGGCAGCTGGGGGCGACTGTGGTGACAGGTGAGTCTAGCTTTTGCTACCCTCAGAGAGGGTGGAAGGAATGCAATGAGGAGAGAGGAGTGGATGAACATGGTCGGGATCGGAGAAAGTGGTATGTATGTATGGCAAGATCTCAGTGAATCTCTCTAATCTGTACAATTAGTATTTGTTAAAAATGGCACTAATAAATAATAAGTTTAAAAAACTATTTTTCAGTTTTTTTATTACAAAAACCAATGAACCATATAATGCTTTGAAATAATTTATTTGAAGAATGCTATTATTTTAAAACATTATTAATCTGTGGTTTAACTTTTTAAACAACAAAGTTGATGATGAGAAGTTGAAGGCTCAACTCCACTAAAGACATACAGACAATACCAAAAAGTCACAAAAGAAAAAGAAAATCTCACTACCATACTTGAAGATTGTATTTCCAGGGCATGGCTTCTAGGTACATGAGAAAGGCACTTCTGGGTTATAAATATAGCAAGAGTCTGGGAGATTTGCACATCAAAGGCATTGAGAGTTTAAATTTGAAAATTTTCTAGTTGGTCCAAAGGTTGTGGGTTATTGTTAAACTGAAAGTTTTCTGAAGCAAAGAGATATAATTGCGAGTTATTCAAAGATCGTCCCATTGAAAATATGAGAAAAATGAAAAAATAGAAATAAACTATTTGTAAATAGGGAAGGGAGGAGGGGATGAAAGGAGGGCAGGGACAAGGGGAAAAAGTGAGAACCAAGACCTGCCATGGAAAGGTACAAGATTCCAATGATGAATGTAACTGTACTGTATATCTTAAATATACCAATAAATTCCAAGAGAGAAAAAAAAAATTGTCCCATGTTTTGTTGTTTGGTACCGGGGATCAAACTCAGGCCCTTGAGCTTATAAGGCAGGCGGCAGAACCACTGAGCCAAATCCCCAGCCCTCCTATCATTGTTTACATGTGAAAAAGAACCAGAGTAGAATCTCTTTCACAGACAGAATATGTTAAAATAACTTTGCCTATTTCCTCATTCTAAATGATATATAGTATAATAATTTTAATTTAAGATTAAGCAAACATTTGTGAGTACCAAGTCTGTAAACAAGTTTGGATGCAGACATAAGTCTGCTGAATTGTATTCATTCTAAAATTTAGCTTTGGGTTCACTGACTTACTAGTTCACTGAAGGAGAAAGAAAAGTGTCCCTCGATATTAGGAGAGGTGACTAGAGTTATTGTGTAAGTTATAGCAATTTAATTGAAGTAAGCAAGTTAACCAGAAACATCTCCCACCCCAGCCCCAAATATCCTGCACCTGAACTTTACCTATTTTCCTCCCCAGACCGCTTGTTCAAAGTGTTAATTTAGCCAGCACATAGCTTACCTTGTGGTTGAGAAGAAAGGACAGGACGTATCTTGTCTTGTGGTTAAGAACATAGGACAGAAGAAGTTGTACTGTAGTCCTAACCACAAGGATAGGAATTTCCTGCCGTATCCCAAAAATTGGATTTTAATCTAACTTGCAATCTGCTTCTGTATCCTTGTGCTTGCTCAAAGATGAGATCATGACATTCTATTGTGTGGTATTTCCACTTAAAAAGGAAGCTTCCTTGCTTGATTGGCACCAAAGGGAGTTAAAAGTGAGGAGCTCAACTTTGGTCGCTGGCTATAAAGGAGTTTTAATTTGGACATTTTTTGTGGTATGATTCTTTTTGCTGAGACAGCTATAACACAGTATGTCTGGTGAAGTATTTGTACCTTACTACTTCCCCCAGTGATATAGGGTATATGATATAGGTATGATATAGAAACGCCAAATACTCCCAATAATATAAGGGAAATGTAACTCCCAACCTACCAGATATCTGATACGCCGAATTCGTTTTCTCTAAAATCAGAGAATGTATGCTAAGAACAACAGAGGTTAAGAGTAGGAAGGATTTATTGAGAGAAAGATGGCTTCTGTTGAAGAGAGACAAAAGGAGGCCCTGAAAGTGAGTTGCCCAGAGAATCCATTTCTCAATAGAGTTTTATAGAGCAAAGCTACAAGGTGAGGCAGGTATGGGGGGGCAAAACTCTAGTCAACCAATAAGATTACAAGTATAGTTGCTTAGGTAACTTATCTATCTATCTATCTATCTATCTATCTATCTATCTATCTATCTATCATCTAGCTATCTATCTTACCATAAAACCAACAACCCCTGTGCATAACATAAATGAGCATTTGTCTTAGAATTTGAAACCATGAAGTGCATTTATGACCATTCTTCCTTAAATTTTTTAGGAGTTGAATTTTTAATTTATTAACCACAGTGATATTTCTATCTGAGGGAAGTGATGGAGCATGTGTACAAGTTATGCTGATTCTTACAGAAACTTGAGGAGCAGATTATTCCTATTGGTCTTCAATCCCCCCAAACAGCAAAAAGCACATGAAGAGCAGGACTGAGATGTCTCAAAAGGATGTCGTGAGGACTCTTTCTGGAACACTGACTAACCTCACACAATGATGTCGTCAAAAGATGATTTTCGAGGGTTAAATTCTTCTCTCAGATTTTCAAAGACTTACTTGGCTGTATTAAAGAAGAAAAGAAATAAAAACCCAAACTGTTACTGAATTAGTTATTGAAGAAAATGTATACAGTTTACTTCTTTGTTTAATAATGTATTGTAATCATAAATAATGAGTGCAACTTGACAAGCAAAAAAAAATTTTTTTGATTTTCCAAATAATTTTTAGACTATTGATCTATTACCATTTGAAATGACTCCTGTACAACAGGGCTTGAAAAATAAGATACAGAATCATCTAGTCATCTTCATTTTAGCACTTAAAAATGTATAATCTACTAGTATGTTTTAAGTAAAGAGTAGATTATTAAAGTTTCTGTGAAGTTTATTAAGGGCATGTATGTTAGGTAATAATGTCATGTACTTTAAAAAAAAGGCTAAATGCCACATCATGTTCTTGAGCAGTGCAGGGCCAGATTTTTAATAGCCCAATGGTGACAGTGCATATGCATCTAAGGACAATGAACCTGCAGAAGAAGCTAATTAACATAGAGCACTAATTAGTCCCTCAGTATTTAGCAATGAAGTATCAGCAGCTGTCTTAGATGCCATATGCTAATTAGCATTAATAAACTTCAGAAATAATTGTCTCCATTGTTCTGTGTCATAATACTCTCTCTAATTGTTCTTTGGAGAGCATTGCCTATAAATGGTAGCAAGCAGTACATTGCTTTGCTTGAAGTTTAATGAGCAATTTTCTGTGACTTGTGGCATTAGAAGAGAAATATATACAGGAAAGAGAAAGGATTAATGCCAAATTTTAAAATCCATAATTAAGTTGTTGGCAGATACCTGTGTCACTAGCTACTTAAACACTCAGACAGGAGAGAGTGTTTCTTTGGCACCAGATGAACTTTAGAGCCTTATAATGTAAAGTTCAATAGAAATGACCCAAGTCAGCCTGTATGCCATAGTGGTCTGAAAGTCCATTTTAGTTTTTAGTAAGAATTGTAATCTCTGTCATTTTGAGAAATATTGGGAGGGAGAAAACACATCTTTCTTGGATATCCTGATTTTCCTAATGTCAATAAAAGTCATTGGGATGTTTTTAATTATTTTAATTGACACATAGAAACTGTACATGTTAATGTTGTAATCCATGATGTTTTGATACATGTATTAATTATGTAATGTTAAACAGGTTAAAATGTCTGTCTCCTTAAACATCTAACATTTCTTTGTAGTAAAATATTCAAAATACCACAATATCTTCTCACTTTGGGTAATATGCAGTCATTTACAGTGCAATCACAGTACAACTCCTTACTTCTACCCAAGTGTAAATTACAACCCATACTGAAATGCATTTGTTATAGAACAATTTGTAAGCAAATACAGAAAATTGCCCTCAATTATGTTGAAAAAATGTTAATAATTTTTAAAATTTCCTGATTCTTGCATGAATTAGATCCTGCAGTAAAATTCTATGAGAATGTTATGAATATTTCAGTATCAGAGACTACAGGATGTGATTCTTGACATTTTGAAATTTGCAATTAGAGCTGTAACATGTATGCAATCATATGCAAACAATGAATGAGTCTAAAATAAAGCATTTTATAATTTAGAAAAACGATTATACCCGAAACATTAATTAGTAACTGAGCAAACAATATTGAAGCATGTGAACCAAAGCTTAAATACATAATCTTACATGCACATGTACTTTTTCTTTGAAAGTAAAAAGCAATAATTTTAAGACAAATCTTTTGGAAGATATCAAAAAATTAAGAGAATTGTTATACATTATGGAGAATCAAAGTAGTGCTTTGAAAATTTTTTTGCTGTATTCAAAAATTGAGAAAAACTAGTATACTTTGCCATACACGTTAGTAAGACAAAAATTTGTCTTAGACTTCCTTGCTAAACTATGAAAAAATAATTTTAGTTTTATTGATTTTAGTTCATTCCATCTGCTTATATTTAACATATTTTACCACAAATATACATGTTTATATAAAAGAATCAGATTTTATTTTGTGTTTTCCAAGAACTACTGATTATTAAAAATCATGTAATGTTTTTATAAACCTAAACATATTACCGAATTTAAAGTAATAAAAAAGAAAAGTTGCTACTAAAGAGTTGCAAGCATAAACCCCTGCATCATGTCCACCTTAACTGTCAAAATCCTCCACTAGTTTTTAAAAATTTTTCTAGACCCAATAACCCTTGAAATAGTTGTATTCTTGTCTTTAATCTTGCCACTAAAAGGCTTAGTATAAAAAATATCATTCTCATTAAAATGAGTTCCTATGTTTTACAACTTTTGTTAATTTTACCTGTTAATAATTTCTTTGTTCATTGTGTTTCTTGCCCTTCCTTGATCATTAATATTGTCCTATGAGATTTTATGCAAACTATTAAGCTGCATTCTAATTATGTGTGTAAATCAAGAGAACCCTTAATATGTGGGATTATCTGAAGTAGGTTGTAGCAATTTCTAAATGCAATTGATATAATTATATGAGTGTCAAAAGCTGCGATAATTTTGTTGATTCATGAGGATGTAGATTAAAATTTTCCTTGGTAAAGCTTTCTTTAACTCACAAACAGCGCAAAGCAAAGGTGTAAGGCCTATACAAGAACACATTTTAAAGGCCTACAATGAAACACTGTCAGTGAACATATTCAAATGTTTAAGAGTAAGTGCCCCCTCCCTCTGATGTGCCGTGTATATGCTGTAATTTTTGAGTTATATCCCTGAACAGACAGTAAAATACATCTGGATTTTAGGCCAAGTTTTGATACAATGTGTATATGATGTATTTTATGAAATATTGTTGCAGAAGGAGATATGTACACATAAAGACACTCCTAACTAGAGAGTTCATTTTTGGTGGAGGGGTGGGGGCGGTTACCGGGGATTGAACTCCGGTCCTTGTGCTTGCAAGGCAGGCCACCGAAACGCTGAGCTAAATCCCCGGCCCTAGAGAGTTCATATTTGACATTATTCATGTAGATAAGCCAGCTCTAGACCTAGTTTAGAGAGGAAGAAAGTTAACAAAGAAAAGAGAGAAAAGGAGGTAGGAAAGAAAGAAAAAAGGGAGGAGGGAAAGAGGGAAAAAGGGAGAGAGCAAAAATGCCATCAGTTTCTTTGCTGGTATACATAATAAAATTCTTTCAAGAACATCTACCTTCTGGCACCTTTTTAGATAAATGATTACGGAAACTTTATATATTACTAGTTTTAGTCTATCTTATGGGTCATTTGAGGGAAGATAGTTTTTCTTTTTTTTGGTACCGAGGATTAAACTGAGGACCTGTGCTTGCCAAGAAGGCACAGTGCCACTGAGATAAATCCCCAGCCCAAGGAAAGGCAGTTTGTGAACCTATAATTTTTTTCTTTGATAATAGAATATTAATAAAGTCTGTTTTATAGGCTCCTTCTAGAATAGCAATGACTTACTGAGATAGGTAGTGAAGTAATCTTACCAAATTGTAAAATCATTCTTAATTGTATTGATCCTATTGTTGGACTGAGTTGCTGTAAACTCATATAGAATGTGATTAGCATCCATGTAATCAGTGTGATCATTAATATAAACAACATTTCAAACTTACCAAAATCTTACATTAAGTGGGAAAATTAACACTTTAAATATTGGTCTCATTTCATTGTAAGAACTTCCCTATACATTTATGTTTATTATCATTATTTTTAGTAACATATTCTAGGTCATGAAGTTTAGGATTCCAGATAATAATTTAATGAGTACTATGAAAAAAAGCATAACCATGGGTTCAGAATGAAGTCATAGAATTAAACTTACTTTATAAAGAAACTCTATATAAACACAACATTCAGTTGTCTTGTTATAATAGATTCAGACAGCTGTCAATAGTGTTTAAAATCTTATTTGTAATCTATTCATTCCATTCTTCTACTTCCTTCCCTGATTTAGAAAAATTAATTATGGTTTTAAACTTAGTTTTCATATTTAAAACTATGCATATATTAAAAATATATTTACACAAAACATACATGTCAGGCTTGATCAGTCTTCATTAGTAGTTGGCTTTTTGTGATTAGCAGTCACTACTAAGGAAGGCATTACTATATATGGTCAAAAATATTTTATACTGCTATGTACATATTTATCTAATGTGTATACAAACATGTTAATTAACAAATGTTAGTACATATACACAAGTCTTTTTCTGAATCAAGACTGAAAGAATGTTAACAAGTGTGAGCCAAATGTCCATGCCTACATGATTTGCAAATTAAATTTAATTTTTCATCAATTCATACTAGTTTTCTCAAAATTAAGTAAATCTATGAAAATATGATTATATATCACCTCTAATAAATGAAAAAAACCTGACTTGGAAAGGCAGAAAAAATTATATATTTTATCTAATAATAACAAATGTAAAAAATTGAAGAATTTCTGGGGTATAAGGTAATATTTTGATATATATCATTAGATAATGTTTAAATCATGTTAAGCATGTTATTAAGCTTTACAGTTGTTTTTTTTGTTTGTTTGTTTTTTGCTTTTGTTTTTGTTTTTATATACCGGGGATTGAACTCCAGTCCTTGAGCTTGCAAGGTAGGCCACCGAACCGCTGAGCTAAAATCCCCAGCCCAAGCTTTACAATTTCTTTATGATCAAAATACTCAAGATCCTTTCTTCTAGAATTTTTGTTTTGTTTTGTTTTTTTGAGACAGGGTCTCACTATGTAGTTGAGACTGACCTGTAACTCACTATGTAGACCAGGCTGGTCTCGAACTCACAGCAATCCTCCTGCTTCAGCCTGCCAAGTACTGGGATTACAGGTGTGCACCACCATGCCTGGCTTCCTTTCTTCTAGATTTTTAACATATATGATTCATTATCATTATTTGTAGTGACATTACTATGCAAAAACACCTGAACATCTTTCCCCTTCCTATTAAACTATAATTTAGTAACTGTTGAACTTCTTTTCAACTGTCTAAGCTATTCTCCAGTTTCTGGTAACCATCATTCTATTCTCAATAAATATGTATTTTGTATTTTTTAAAATTACTTTTATTGGTACATTTAATGTGTACAATATAATGACATTCACTGTTGGAAATTTGTACCTTTACATAATCAGTCTTGGTTCTTATTTTTTCCTCATTCTGCTGCCCTCCCTTTAAACCCTCCCTCCCTCTTTATCTACAAAGACTTTGCTTCCATTATTTTTCATTTTCTCATATTAATTCCTCTCCCTTCTTTGCTTTCCCCTACAGCTATGTGGATTGACATGAGTCAGAAGATGTATCACGTATTGTTCGGTGTCAGAATTATTTACTTTAGTATAATTATCTCTAGTTTGAGTTATGCTGTCACAAATGATAGGATTTTATTTTTTATGACTTAATTGTATTTATTCCATTTTGTGTTTCCTCTATCCATTTCTCAGGTGATTGGCACTTGCATATTTCTGTTTCTTAGCTATTGTGAGAAGTGCAGCAGTAAACATAGGAGTGCAGATGTCTCTTCAACATGCTGAATTCATTTCTTTTAGAAATACAATGGTGGGATTGTTGATGTGTGATGGTTCTATTTTTAACTTTTTATGAAAACCACAGACTATTTTATGTAGGAGTTGTACTAATTTACATTTAGTAAATTGTGTGTAAGGATTCCTTTTTCCCCATATCATCACTAAGACTTTTTATATTCTGTGCATTTATTTATTTATTTTTTTGCTACGTGTTTGCATTAGGGAATAGGTACATGCATTCAACGTATCTTAATTTTTTTAATACTTTCTCTTCCCTTTGTTCCTCCCTCCCTCTATATCTAGATCTGTTTCCCATATTTTAATTTAATTTAATTTTGTAGTGAGGTGATAATTTGATTTTCATTTCCTTAAGGTGCAGTCATGCTGAGCATTTTTTATACTTCTTGGCCATTCATATGGCTTATTTTTAGAAGTATTTTGACATTTTACTTATTTTTTTAATTGAAAATATTTTTCTTTGCTATTGAGTTTTGGGGCTTCTTTAATATTCTCAATATGAACTAGCTTTCTGTCTGTCTGTCTGTCTGTCTCTCTCTCTCTCTCTCTCTCTCTCCCTTTCTTTTGTACCAGGGATTAAACTCAGGTCCTTGCACTTGCAAGGCAGGTGGTAGAACAACTGAGCTAAATCTCCAGCCCTCAATATGAACTTTTATCTAATGTACACTTGGCAAATAGTTTCTGCAATCCTGTAGATTGCCTCTTCATTGTGTTGATTACATCATTTATTGTTCAGAAGGTTTTTACCTTGATGCTCTCCTTTATCTGTTTTTCCTTTGGTTTTCTATGCTCTCAGGCCTTGGCAAAAAAAATCTCTGCCCATTCCAATATAGTGGAGTGCTTCCCCTCTTTTTACACCTGTAATTCATTTTAGTTGGTCTTTGAGAGATAGGGACCCTAAATATTTCCGAGTAGCCCATAGTGCTTCTCAGAGTGAAGTGATGCCATGCATTAGTTTAACCCTTTTTCCTACCACATTGAATGAATCATCTCCAAGTTCCCTTGTGGTAGAACGTGCATGACTTTCTCATCCTTGCATCAGCAGAGTTTAGCAGTCACTGATTCAGATAGCTCAGAATATTACTGTTCTCTCTTTTAGTATTTATAACATAATTATTTCAGTATTATAAGAGGGATCTTTTAGAAGGGTAGTGCAAGGCGCTTATTGTGAATTTGTAACATCATTTTCAACATCCATGAAGACCCTCATTTGGTGAAAGATTTGTGTCTTTGTGGAGTATCTATGGTAGCAATTTATTCATGATCATAATAAGTGCCAGTTCTCCTTTCCTTGTGAGGCAGGTGGCAGCACCACTGAGCTAAATCCCCAGCCCTTCTGCTTTCCTTGTGATACTCAAAAGAATTACATTTTCATTCAACTTTGAAGAGAAGTGTGGTCATGTGTTTTGATTTAGCTAGTGAAATTTGATTAAAATTACACTGTGCTACTTTCAGTTGGAAACACTGAAGACCTAGATTTTATTCTAGATGTTCCTTCTTCTAGATGTTCCTCTATGGTAAACTCTTATAGCTTCTTTTGTGATCACATCATCTTAAGAAAGGAAACTCAGGATGGAGCGGGTGGAGGGAGGCAAGGGCATGGGGGGAAAAAAACAAACAAGATGTATCATGTAAAGGTACAAGATCCCAATGATGAATGCAACTGTACTATATGCCTAGAAAATACTAATAAACTTAATGAAAAAATGAAACTCACTAGCCTAGCTATCAGAGGAACAGCAATGAACAGAGTTCAAAGCATGTAGATGTACAATGAATTAAAAAAAAGTTATTTTTAAATTTGTGGTATTTTAAGGTTGGTGATTCACATACTAAAACCTAACGCAAAACAGCGCACCTGCTATTTATATTTTTTATTTATGTGTAAACCTGTTCTCACTTGACAAGTAACTTTATATTTTACAAAGTCATAAAAATATTTGTATTTTGTTTCTCTTTGTTTAATATACTCATGTACTTACATAATTTCCCTACTACCAGTGAACATTTTACAAAAATATTTATCTAAAATAGAATATAAATTTAACTTTAAAATGAGTAAAGAAATTTAGTGTGGAATTACCATACTTTATTTCACCATTGATATTAGATAAAAACTTGTCAAAACTCATGAACTAGTACATTTTACATGGAAGTTTTTTATTGCACACAAATTATATTTCAGGGGTTGTGAAAAAATAAAAGCTTAAAAAATGCACTCTGCATGACAGATTGAATAAAAAAAAATTCTCATTGTCAAATAAACAGACTATAAATTTCTTATAGTCAAGTTGATAATTACTTTATGGTGAAATTTTTTGATTTTACATAATGACACGGACACTCCTCAAACAAAGCTCATAATAATGTGCATTTTGAAAGAGTCCTGTTAATGTATAATCACTAGTAGAGGAGCCTTTTGTTCAGTGCACATTGAAAATATTTTTCTTCAAATATGTTTTGATTTTAAGTACATTTATGATTTATCTGAATTTGAAAATATTCACATTTGAAAATTCACAAATGCAACTTTGATGATCATTTTCATTGAACTTAAAAAATCTAATTTTTACTCAATTAAAGCAATAAATGCAAAATGACAGCAATAAGTATGTAATTTTTCATTTCTATAAGAGAGAAGTTATAGTTTTCTCCATCGACATAATTTGATCAATGTTAGGAAATTATTTTATCTCACTAAGATGTTATCTCTGTAGCATTTTCAGATATTGTGTCTTTAAATTCCAATAAGCACTTTTCAGTTTCTCTGAACTTGCAGGAGATTATAACCACCCTGTGGATCACAAGGAGCATGGTATGAGTTCTGGCCGATGGCTTCTGAGAAGACAGGGCCACCTCCCAGGCCAAAGTATTTGCCAGCAAATGCTTCAGTTTTACTTTCCCTCTATAACTTCAATTGAAGAGATCAAGGAAGTGACCTAAACTCATGTGGTAGATAAAAGTCAATTGGTCATGTAGATGCTCTATCAATCTTATTTTAATTTCTCTTTAGTAGCTACCCAAAACGTTTGAATTTTATATGCCAAATACTAAGAGGGCTGTGCCTATTTCAGAGTCACAGATAACAGACATTAAAGAATTAAACTGCCCCAAATTTTTGTAAAGATACAAGAATATAAGTTGGAAATTTTCTATAACAAAATATTTTTAAAAATTAAATTCAGTCTGTATTATATTTTAAGCTGCATTCATATAGTTCATGAAATTCCACAATTATTGTGTTTTAGCATGAAAGTTATGCAGCAATCACTATTAAAAATGGTATGGTTGAACCTCAAATAATACACTTGTAAGTTAGTGTTAGGATTGCTCATTTCTCCAAAATCATATTTCATAAAAGCACCTTAAAAAAAGAAAAAAGAATTATTGCTTCCTGTTCCACATATTCTGACACCAATTGCTCCTAACATATAGTGAAACATCTGAATATGCCTTGGCTAAAATTCAGTGCTATAAACACCAGATGGATGTGGTGGCACTCTCCTGCTGACTCCTGTACTTGGAAGGCTGAGCAGGAGTATCACAACTTTGAGGTCAACCTGAGCAATCTAGGAAAATTGTATCTCAGAATAAGAATTAAAATAAAATAAGGTAAAATAAAAAAGGACTAGGACAAGGCTCAGGGGTAGATTGCCCCTGAATTCAATACATAATACTAAAGAGAGAGAGAGAGAGAGAGAGAGAGAGAGAGAGAGAGAGAGAGAGGAGAGAGATTTTTCTTTGCTGTGTTACATAAACTTATGCATTATGATGTGTCATTTATAACTCATATAACTCAATATAATTATTTCTCCTTAGTTGGGTTTTAAAATGTGTACTTTATTTTTGTAACACTATAGTTATGCCATAAAATATCTGTACTGGGTGTCTTAATGTTCTAAACACTAAACTTGCTGTGATTTAACTAGCACAATTTCTGAGGTTAGGAAATGTATTTTTAAAACTCACAGTTTGATCAAGTGATAAGCCATATCTTCTGTGCCTAAGCAAAATGTTAAAGACTAAGAGACTAAAAGGTGGGAAGTATTCCAAAGTTGTGAGACTCAGAAGATCTATAGGAAGAGAATCCACCTCCAAATGTCAGCAGTGGCCTTGAGAACTCAAAACCTGAATGTCAACCTGAAAAAATTGCCTGTGAGGTTCTCAGCTTCTCTATTAAAGAAAGTAAAATATATTCTGTTAAATATCCACTAAGCTATCTATGACTTAGTTAAGCATACAGTTTGTAGATCTCACTATGGAATGTGTTAAGTAAAATAGGAGAAATAAATTTGTCATTAGAATATATATTTTATGCAATTTTCTAAAATGTGGTACATTAAAAAATGTTTAACATTTCTTATTGATGTCATCTATGAAGAACTTTAATAGATGCATCTCAATGTAGACATTGTGATTTTAATGTTTCCTTTAATCTTCAAATTTTGGTTCTTATAAACCATAGTTATTCAAGGAATTTTGAATAGAGGATTCTAATTTTCTACTAGGCACAGATAATTTGTTTTATGTTGAAATACTTCATTAATAAAACTAAGATGAACTAATGGTATATTTTAAAATGTTTTTCAAGAGAAAAAACTTTATGTGAGTAAAGTTTGCTATTTTGCTGTTGAAATTTGGAATCAGCACCTGAGTTTGAAACTATGTAATTTAAGGGGTGCAATCATTATTCAGTCTAAAAAATGATGGATTTGTTGTATCATTGACTCTATATCTATTGCATCCTCTATATCAATCTCATCTTCTACCATGCATTTCAAAGTCAGAAACCAATATTATTCAGGACTGAGGCTAAAAGAATCCCCAATGACTAAAGGTGGGTTAATTTGGGCAACAAAATAATAATAATGATAGGACAAGATTATACTTTAAAAATAAAATAAACATCCATGAGTTTATACTGCTGTACAAATAAGTAATTGATTAATAAATGAATGGGAAATAAAGGGAAATATTCTTGATAGAAGATTATAAATAATAAATCCAAAAGGAATAAGAAAAAATAATCATTAGAATACTATAGTCAAAATTGCTCCAGACAGTTTTCATGTATTCAGGTGTATTCAAAACTTCACATTATTAGGTAAAAGTATTATTAAAATGAGCACATTTACATAGCCTCTAAGTTTACCACTGGAAAAATGTATTGATTAATGTGGTCTACAAATTCCTTTGGTTTTCTGTTTCCAAGAAATAGCTCACAATTGTTTCTGCTTAAACAAATAGAGTATGGGAGAAGAAAAATAGTAACTTTGCAGTGGAGGAATCTGGTAGATACCAACTAATCCAAGATCATGATTGATATACCAGAAGTAAAATTATTATTTTGTATTTCCTGATGGACTGTTACACGAAGAATACTCATATATGTATCATGTTTCTAAAACATTGAAAACACTAGTGTAACCCTGAGAAACTATCTGACAAGACCTTTCTTGAAGTACATTTTATAAAATACTAGATCAATATTCCTGAAAAGTGTAAAAGTCCAGAAACAAAAAAGTACCAGAAATGAACAACTATGGAGAAGACTAGGAAGGAATGATGAAAATTCAAACTTTGCATCTCATATTGAATCTTGGACTGGGAGGACATTAATGGAAGGCCCCAGAAATATAAAGACAGATCTAGTTAACAATCTACCAGTATGTTTTCTTCATTTGGTATATATAAAAATAACATAAGTAGAAAAGCTGTGAGATAACAGTATGGGACTTCTCTGTATTTTTGTAACAGTATTGTAAACTTAAAGTTATTTGAAAGTATGTAATTTTTGTGTAGATAACAGGATTTTGGACGTATAAGACATTTTACTTCGTGTATTTGATTAAATCTATGGAGGGTATTTGCATATGAATTCTACTTGCCAAATCTAAAAGAAAGTTAATGGTCAGTAATTTTAAATAATTATTTTCATAACAAATATGTTTTTGTGCCTCAGAAGAAGAACTAATTGATAGAGACTTGCTATATGTGGATGCTAATGTGAGGGTAAGTAAGATAGTTAAATATTTTGATTAGGAAAACTTACCTTATGAGTTGAAAACAGTATAACTTTGACTCCAAAAATACTTTATTGTTTTAAAACATTGTTATTTATCCTCCTCACAATATTGTTATATTTGCATTTAATAGTAATATGGCTTGGGTCCGGGGATTTAGCTCAGCGGTTTGGTGTCCTGCCTTGCAAGCACAAGGGCCTGAGTTCAATAAAAAAAAAAAAAAAAAAAAAAAAAAAAAAAAAAAAAAAAAAAACAGTATGACTTGTTTTCTTTCTTTAAATATGTTTTTCTTACTCTCATTCTGTTTAAAAAATTTATTTTCTTACAGTACCCACTTCACCATAATTCATTAATTCCAAGACTAGGAATCCAGTTCATGTTACCCAGATTAAGCATCTCTCATTATCAAGCTTGTCATCCCTCACAGGCAGCTTGTCATTCTTACTTTATAGCAAAATGCTATCCATTTAGCTCTGTCTACAAACTGACCAGAGGAATGCTCTGCCTATGCCTTGATCTTAGACTTCTAGCTTCTGGATTGGTAAAACAATAAAATTGTGTTGTTTAAGGCTTCAGTTTTGTTGCTTTGCTATAGCATTCCTAGGAAATTAGTATGTACAGGCATGCTACTTAATGTCAGTCCCATGTCTTATAACTTGAGACAAAAAGCTTTTGAATGGAGAATAATATGGGTTCTAATCAGCCAATCAGATGTAGGAATTGTTCCACATTCTATCTCTGTGGCAGCTCAAAGGACCTGTGTCAAAGGTACCCAGAAGTCTGATCTCAGAGAGCCGTCTCTCCTCCTGTCCATTTGCATTGGAGTGTACACTACAGAAAAGAGATGGTGCAATGTGAATCTTCACCACAGCAGGAACATCTGAAGCCCCTTCATAGGAATGCCAAATGGATTCAACATTTTTAAAAAAACTTAATAAATTAGAACGGAGACATTTAGGGAAGCCAAAAGGTCTCCAGACTTTAGTGGAGTCTTCAGTTGCTGATGACTTCTAGAAGCAAATCTTTGTTTTAATTTTGTATATATACAATTTTGTATATATATTTTTGTTTATTTTTTATTGAGTTTATTGGTACATTTTAGGTATACAGTACAGTTACATTCACTACTGGGATCTTGTACCTTTGCTTTAATTTTGAACATCAGACCCAGAAAGCTTAGAATGGTTCATCATTACTTTGGCTTACAATGCAGGAATTAAGATGTAAGGGGAAGTATGGAGAAGGAAAAAAATAGTAAAACATTAATATTCTGACACTGCTGATTATTTCTACAGCCCTCCTGAGGGATGTTTTTATTTATATTCTTAATTAAAGGCTGCTTCTCTGGCAGCATTCAAATTCTCATGAGAAACCCAGTGCTATTTTACTAAAAAGGCACTGAAGCATTCAAAGTGCAAGACACACTATGAAAAGAAGACCTTAGCTTCCTTCCTGAATGCCTCTTAATAGGGCCTCCAAGAGTCTAAATAATGCACTGGATTTTCTTTGATTTTTCTGTAGCTACTAATCTGTCCATATATCATAAGTTAGTAAGTCCTAAATCCAGATAATTTAAGTTTGGTATCTTTTCTGCCAAAAGGACAATGAATCTCAATTCACAATGAATTTCCTAGATTGTTATTTTCCTGATAAAGAATTCATAGAAGAGGGAACTTTATCTTTAAAAAGGTAATAAGATTTGAATGGTTCTTAAATAATACCCTGCAGCAAAACTTTTCCAAAGGATGTCTTTTTTTTCATTGTTTTACACAGATATGCATATTCCAAAGTTACCACAAACACCCATCGAGAATATAGATAGGTATTAAGATTTCTGTGACGTTAAAGATTTTGTATACCTGAGGCTCATTTGTGGGCATGCTTTTAGAACCCAAACATAAAATCACAAATACAATATTTATAAACACATATATGCAAACTACCTAAATCAAAGAAACAAAATTTAAACTACTTGTCTTTCAATCCTTACTTCTGTGATATTATTATATTATCAGGAGCATGTAAAAAGTGCTGAGAGGAGGAGATTTTCTTCCTTCTATATGCCTAACATAAATACTTAAGTTTGAAATATAATTTTAAAGTAGTGTTTTGAGCTTCAAATCTGATATAAACTTTACATGACAGTAGATGGGTAATTTTAACTGGTCCAGGTGTGTTAGTTCAACTCATGATATGTATTTTCTCATGCATTGTTCTCAAGGGACATTTTCCTGAGACAAGTAATTTGGCAAACAAGGGCTGCTGAGTCTTGACATCATGTCCCAAATGGAGCTGGTGCCTTAATGATGACTTTGGATTTTGCCATAATGAAGGCATTTGTTTATAACCCAATAAGAAAATGATATTTGCATAATGACTGAATATAAATTATACATACATTACACATACACATATATATTACTCAAAGACTTTGGAAAAGCAAGTAAATCTAAACTCACATAATTATACATGTGCTTTCACATTTATTTTCCTGATATGGTTTTAATGGTTCCATATTCTGGCATAAACAGATGCCCTGTTCTTCACAATATACATTTCAAAAAAAATAATATGAATTTTCTATATGAGGTTATGATAGTTAAAATATGAGTAGCCACTGCCAGGGAAATTTCTATGTCTTGGGGCATAATTGAACATTAAAATGAAAATTAAAACCTACTGTTAAACTCACAAGTACAATATAATTAAAGTCTAGGGTAAGTGCAAGTTCCTCAGTTCCTGATACGATGAAGATGGTTTTCTAAGTCTTCATCATAAAATTTTGCTATAGGTTTATATTTCCTGTGGCAAAGTTTGGATTAATTTAATAGCAAAGAAAAAGAGGATACTAGCTTAATAAGCAGCCTTTAGGAAAAACCCTGTTGCTAATGAACAGCCTGCTGTGACCAAGGCTCTATCCGCTAAGGACCATCCTGCTCAGCGTGCAAATCTACCACATCACCTGACAGCCCTGCTTCCTCCCCATCCTGTAATTGTAACTTAGCTATCTTTTCTTGGAAATTAATACAAATTGAAATAAGAAGAAAAGAAGTGTTATTTTTAAAGGGAACCCTAGAAAGATGTTTTTTACTGCAATGAATGCATTATTTTATTTACATTGAAATGTTTCAAAACTGCATTTTCTCAAGTTTATGAAAATGCAGAAATGGATTAATCAGAAACATGTGCCCACCACCCAGATGGGGAAGCTCATATTATCTTCTGCAAATAAATAAATGCATGGTTTTGCAAATTATGTAGATCTTCTAGATAACAAAGTAGCGACACATTTTTTTTCGAGTTTATTGGTACTTTTTAAATATACAATATATTTACATTTTTCCCTGGGATCTTGTACATTTACAAGACAGATCTTGGTTCTCATTTTTTCCCCTTACCCCTACTTGCCCTTCATCCCTTCCACCCTCCTCTATTTACAAAGACTTTATTTCCATTTTTTCATTTTCTCATATATTTTATTTTCCCTTATTTTCTTTGCCCTACCTTTCCCACTTCCCCTACACTTTTAGCAATTTTCTTCCAAATTTACATTGTCAGTTATACAATTTGGTTCTTATTTACACTTTTTAGGTTTTCACACCAGAGAAACTATTTAGTATTTACACATCTGTGTCCTTTTTATTGCACTTAAGGGTATGGCTTCAGTATTCATCAATTTTCCTATGAATGACACTAGTTTCTCAATCTTTATGGCTGAGTAGTACTCCATTCTAAAGAAAAACTAGATCTTCTTTATCCAGTCTCCAACTAATGGACAATTGGGCTGTTTCCAAATTTTAGCTTTTACAAACTGTGCTGCTATAAACATGGGTGTGCATATATCATTGTGATATGATTTTTTAAATTATTTTGGAAGGATACCCAGCAGAGGGATGACTAGGTCAAATGGAACCTCTAATCCTAGTTGTTTGAGGTATCTCCATATTGACTTCCATAGTGGTTGCACCAGTCTGCACTCCCACCAACAATGGAGAAGGGTTCCTTTTGCCTCACAACCCCACCAACATTTGTTATTGGTTGATTTCTTGATAGCAGCCATTCTTTCTGGGGTGAAGAAGAATCTTAATGTTGTTTTCATCTCCATCTCTCTAATAACCAGTGATGTGGAACATTTTTTCATATATTTATTTGATGTTTTTACTTCATTGTCTAAGAAATGTTTATTCATTTCAGATGCCCATTTTTACACTGGGTCTTTATATACTGGGGGCCAGATTTTTTTGAGTTCTTTAAATATTCTTTATATAATATATTTATATATTATTATATTATTTATATAATAGTCCTTTATATGAGGAGCAGCTAGTAAAATTTTTTCCCGGGTTACAGGTTGTCTCTTTGCTCTGGTGGTGGTTTCTATTTCAGTGCAGAAGCTTTTTAATAAGATGAGATCCCAGCTGTTGATTCTTTGTGCTAGTTCCCATACTACTCAGAATTTGTTCATAAAGTCTTTTCCTATGTCAATGTCTTCAAGAGTTCTGCCTAATCTATCTTCCAGCAAATTTAGTGACTCTTTTTTAATATTTAGATCTTTAATCCACCCAGATTTTAGTTTAGTGCATGGTGAAAGATAAGGGTCTAGTTTTAATCTTTGGCCAGGTGAAATCCAGTTTTTCCAACACCATTTATTAAAGAGGCTGTCTTGCCTCCAGTGAGGATGGTTGGCTCCTTTGTCAAAGATGAGGTAGTTGAGTACATCTGGAGTTGTTTCTGTATCTTCCAATCTATTCCACTGACCTGCAGGTCTTTTTCTTTGCCAGTACCAAGCTGTTTTTATCACAGTGGCTTTGTGGTATAGTTTCAAATTGGAAATTGTTATATCAGCTGCCATATCTCTATTGCCTAGGATAGCTTCTGCTATTCTATGTCTCTTCTTGTTCCAAATGAGTATTTGGATTATTTTTTCTAGTTCTGTGAGTTATACTGTTGGAATTTCAATCAGCATTGTATTGAATCCGTATGGCTATTTTCACTATGTTGATTCTTCCTACCCAGGAGCAGGGGATATCTTTCCATTTTCTTATATTTTCTTCAGTCTCTTTTTAAGTATACAGTACAGTTACATCTATCATTGGGATCTTGTACCTTTACATGACAGGTCTTAGTTCTCATTTTTCCCCTTGTCCCTGCCCTCCTTTCAAGTCCTCCTCCCTCCCAAATTTACAAAGAATTTGTTTCCATTTTTTTCCTTTGCATAATTTGTCTTTTCCCTTGTTTCTTTTCCCCTACCCTTTCAATTTCCCCTACACCTTTAGCCCTTTTCCTCATGTTGAATGAGTGTTTCAAAGTGGACAAATGTTCTTGGTTCTAGATTGAATTTTGAAATTAAATAACATTCTGCCTTCATTCCAGACTCCTAAATTATTCCTCAAGATAAATGACAAATTATGTAGTGATTGTTGTAGTCTGAATATAACTGATTAGCTTAGTTTCTATTTATTGTGAAATATAGTCAACCACTACAGAATCATTCCCTGAGTACAGGGTACTAGTGTCTTAACACAGCAATTGAATTTTTTTTTATTTTGCAAATTATTTGAAAGGAATTTTTTTTTTATTTGTGTCAATTATTGGCATGACTTGGACAACAACCTATGGCTAACCATATTACTCTGTCTACTAATTGTCATTTGTTCTTCTTTTTCTCAGATAGAAAATACTATGATACATTTTGCTGATAGTGTGCTCCAATTATGAAAGCCAATGGGTTCTACACTAGAATTTTCAATACATGATGACATGAAACATCCTCCGATCCAGGGACACAAGGCTCCAGGTATCTGCAACATCATTTTCTAACTATTCATTAATATAAAGCAGAGAAAAAAATATATGTTTGAATTTTGTAAAAATTACACCAAAAGAAATATTGCTGTTAATATCCCTCAAAAAACTCCCTTGCTTCAAACACACTGATCCCATCTTTCTTACCTCTTTCTGAAGCAGTTTTGAATGTTTTCTTTCTTCAGTGTTCTTAGTTGCACTGTCTGAAGTCCTTCAGTGTTCTCAATTGATTCAAACATTTCCTTTAATTCACTTTGACTTTGAGAAGATTCAAATGGTGCCCGGTGCCAGATCCACCAAATAAGGTGGATGAAGACAAACTATGAGGCTTTAAGGAGCTCGACTTTCTGTTTCATGTCCCTGGGCAATGGCACACATCATTATTTTTTATCGGATCATGGAAAGACACTCATGAATAATGACTTCCAGAACTTCCTCAGAAAGAATGATGGGACATGTACATTCAAAGAGAGCAGGGCTATATTTAGGAGGGTTAATGACAATGAGTCTTTTAATGCAATAGCTATTTTGTGTTTGAGTAGTCACCATATAGTTTGGTCACCTTTTAAAAATTTTAACCCTTTTGGACTCCTTACGTTTCACCTGAACTATATTCTTACATTCACATCTTCAGTACCTGATACATTGTTTTTCTCTGCTAAGAAATAGCACAGACTGTTGCTTAGATATAACAGAGAATGTGGAATGCAGAGTTCTGGAACTAAGAAAAGAGCATGTTAGTTTCTGAAGCCATCTCTGTTTCTTACCTGGATATTTTGGTCTGACAAATTGACGTCTCCAGTTCCAATTCATAGAGATACAGCTTGGTTGTTTCTGCTCTTCAGGATATGGAGCTTACTGTTTCATTCAAAAAAGAATTTGAATCAGTATTTCATTTGGGAAAACAAAAATAAGATCAAAGCATTAAGTCTGCTTCATTTAGAATATAAAAGATAAAGGGAGTTCCTTTTTATCCTCATTCTAGTAATAAATAAATGCAAATATAATAGCACATACAGAACCAAAAGATATTATTGGAGATAACTTACAACCAGGAAGCTCAATATCAATTGTTGTAAACAAAATCTTGAAAGCTACTATAATTTTCTTTAATGATTGTTGGGATGGTAGTTATGATATATGGGACATTTGAAGCAGGAATTATTTATTTTGTCTAAGTAACAACATCATGTAAAAATAATGTCATCAGTTCCTGCTTGACAAAAAAGTCTACATTTTACCCTCTACTATAAAAATACGATTTTGTTGTCTACTGAATTCTAAGCTGCAATATTTAAAATTCTTGAAAATGTAATCTGATAGTATGGACTTTGATTATTACTGATTAGAAATCACTTGCATAATTAACAATTTTTTAAAGCAGCCTGTTTGTTTTTCTATCGATTATAGAATTCTACATTTGAAGTACATTCTAGTGGACAGATTTTTTTTTTTTAAGAAAAGCTTATTCTACATTGTCTACATCATTGTAGAGCTTCTTTATAAGAGACTTCATTTATTTCATTCATGTTTTAAAGAAACAGAATTACCCATTATCTTCACTTTATTTTTTTTTTCTTGTCGAAATAAAAAAACCAAATAATACATAGTTAAAAAAAAAAAGTAAGAAATACCCATCATTTACATAGTCTATTTTACACAGGCTTTATGTTTATATGTATTGTATTTGCTGTGTTTTGAGGAATTATTATCTGTGAAGAATTATATATGTTTTCCTGGGTGTGGAGTGCACATATGTAATCTAAGTACCCTGAAAAGCTGAGGCAGGAGGATATGAAGTTCAAGCCTAGCTTGGGAAACTTGATGACCTACTGAGGCCTTTATTATTATGTTTTTTCGGTTTTTTGACACAGGGTTCCACTACGTAGTTGAGACTGACGTGGAACTCACTATGTAGCCCAGGCTGGTCTCGAACTCACAGCGATCCTCCTGCCTCAGCCTCCCGAGTGCTGGGATTACAGGCATGCACCACCACGCCTGGCTTGAGGCCATTCTTTTTTTTTTCCTCATTGAGTTTATTAGTACATTTTAGGCATGCAGTACAGTTTCATTCATTATTGGGATCTTGTAACTTTAAATGACAGGTTTTAGTTCCCATTTCCCCCTTGTCCCTACCCTCCCATCACCCCACCTCCCTCCCCTTTACAAACACTTCATTTCCATTTCTTCATTTTCTCATATTTTTTCCTTTTCCATTATTACCTTTCCCCCACCATTCCCACTTTCCCTACACCTTTAGCCCCTTTCTTCCTATTTCACATTATCCATTATATCATTAGGATCTTATGTACTATCATAGTTTATTCACACCAGAGAAACTATTTGGTATTTACACATGTGTGACTTATCTATTTCACTTAGGAGTATATCCTCAATGTGTATCCATTTTGCTATGAATGAATCTAATTTCTCATTCTTTATGGATGAGTAATATTCGATTTTATAGAAAAAACACATTCTTAAATACATGAAAATAAAAATTAAGGCCTGGAGATGTAGTTTAGTGCAAAGGTTCTTATTCTGTCTCTGGTAAAAAAAAAATGCAAATGCTTGCAGAACACTGATTATGCCTCTTGAATTTCAATACAAATTTATTTAATATGATTTATATTTTCATATTTTAAATTTTTAATTTTTAAACTAAAAATTCAATCTTTCAATTTAATATTGAAACTAAACTCTAACTTTATTTTAGGTAATTTTCATTTCTATATTCCAATTTGTAAGCTATGCATCATGCTACTAATTTTGCATGTTGAGAACAATTAAAACATACTTTTTTATCTATTTTCAAGAAATAGTTGGGGAAGGGATTTAGCTCAGTGGTTCTGCAGCCTGTTTCCCAAGCTCAAGGACCCGACTTCAATCCCCGGTACAAAAAAAAAAAAAGAAAAAATGGAAAAAGAAAAAAGAAAAAAGAAATAGTTCTGTTTGTTGCATATGTGTTTATGATTGTCATCTCTTCCTCTTGAATAGTAACTGCAATAATACATGAGATCCTAATGAGATAACTGACATTGTGAAATGGGAAGAAAGGGACTAAAGGTGTAGGGAAGATGGGATGGGTAGGGGGAAGGGTAATAAGGGAAAAGAAAAAATGTGAGATAAAGAAAAGATGGAAATAAAGTGCTTGTAGATGGGGAGGGGAGAAGGGGGTAAAGAGAGGGCAAGGACAAGGGGAAAAAGTGAGAACCAAGACCTGTCATGAAGAGGTACAAGATCCCAACAATGAATGTAACTGTACTGTATCCCTAAAATGTACCAATAAACTCAATTAAAGCTGGAAAAAAAGACATAGTCCTGTACATTTTTATTAATTATAGTTATGATGTAAACTAAGATTATTGAGTATATTCTTCTGACAACTAAACATTTCTGTATTTACCAGTATTTCCCCAATCCCAAGCTCGGATATTTAATTTTATTATATATGAAATTAGTGAGTTAATATAGCATCTGTCTTTCTGTATTGAAGATTTTTGTGTCTATGTTGATGAAAGTAATGTATTTTTTAGGTGAGTCCTTGCCTGCTTTTGTAATTAGAATAATGCCTTCTTGATTCAGTTTTGTAATTCACATACTTTTAGAAATCTCTCCATATCTTCAAGATTCTCCAGTTTATTGTAGTACAATTTTACATAATAGTATTTACTAGTGATTTTCTACATTTTTGTGGTATTCTTTATGATATTTCTTTTTTCATTTCTAATTGCATTGACATAGGTCTTTTCTTTATTCTTCTGGAAAATTTGGCTGAGGGCTTGTCTATTTTCTATGATTTTTCAAAGAAGCTGCTCTTAAATTTACTGATTATAAGTATTTTTTTGTTTCAACTTCATTTATTTCTACTTTGAAATTTATAATTTCTTTCCTTGCATTAGCTTTGGATTTTTATTGTTCTTGTTTTCCTGGGAGCTTGAGGTGCATTATTTATTATTGGACACCTAATTTCATAAAACAAACACTGCTTGACATGAAAGATCAAATAAACACCAACATAATCAGCGTAAGTGACCACAACACCTCACTTTCAGAAATAGATCAACTAAGCAAAGTATTAACAAAGAAATATCAGAGCTGAACCATTCCTTGAAAGAAAATGGACTTAGTAGACAGCAACAAATTATTCTACCCCACTACAAAAGGATATATATTTTTCTTAGAACCATGTGGAATTTTCTTTATTTGAGTTGAATCTATTTTTTCTCATGTGAGCTTACACATCAATAAATTTTCCTTTTAAGAGTGATTTCATTATATCCCATAGGTTCTGGTATATATCTTTTAATTCTAGGAATTCTTTTATTTTTTTTCTTGATTTGTCATGTGATTCACTGCGTGATCAGGAGTGAATTATTTAATATCGAGCTTTTTGCAAAATATCTGTAATCTTTTATGATTGATTTGTAGTTTTTGTGTGCTATGGTATGATATAGTATATAAGAAACAATCTTCATTATTCTGTATTTTTTCATGTGTGTTTAACAGAAGAGCATGTGGCTGGCTTGAAAAAAATTCCAATGGTGCTAAGAATAATATATATCCTTTTGCAGTGCAGTAGAGTAATTTGTTGCTGTCTACTAAATCCATTTTCTTTCAAGGAATGATTCAGCTCTAATATTTTTTGATAATACTTTGCTTATATGGTCTGTTTCTGAAGGGGAGATGTTGTGCTCACTTATTCTGATTATATTGATGTTTATTTGATCTTTCATGTCAAGCAGTGTTTTATGAAATTATGTCTCCAAATAGTCAGTCTGTACGTATTTATAATTGTTATCTCTTCCTGGTGGATTTTTCCCTTACCTAATTTGTGGTGACCCCTTTTTCTACTCTCTGATCAGTATTAGCTTGAAGTTTACTTTGTCTGAAAATATTACACCATAGCTACAGGACTAATATTTATAATATATAGAGAACTGGCCCAGTGATTCAGGTCAGTGGCACTGTGCCTGCCTTGCAAGTGCAAGGTCCTGAGTTTGATCCTTGGAAAAAAAAAAAAAAAAAAAAGAGGTCCCAAAAATAAAGGATCAAATAAAAAATGGGCAATGAAATGAATAAACACATCTCAGAAGAAGTAAAAATGGGCAATAAATACATGAAAAAAATGTTTAACATCATTGGACATTGGAAGAATACAAATTAAAGCAGCACTAAGATTTCATCTTATTCCATGGAGAATGGCTATGTTCACGAAACCAAACAATAACAAATGCAGACAGGGAAAAGTGCAGACATTCACACTATTGGTGGGAAAGTAAATTAGTCCAACCATTATATGGAGATTCCTCAGAAAATTAAATTAGAAATTCCTTTTAATCCTGCTATTCCCCTCCTTGTTATTAAAGATATTATATTACCATGATGCATGCATAGTCATATATAAAACAGTACAATTCATGATAGCTAAATATTGAAGCATCTTAAATGCCCATCAACAGATGAAAAGATAAAGTAAATATGGGGCTTATATTACAGAGTGCTATACTGCTGTCAAAAGGATAAATTTGAGTCATTTGTAGGATAATGGTTGTACTTTCAATCCATAATGTTGAGTGAAATGAATCATGCACACAAGTTTAAATATCATAAGGCTTCTTTTACATGAAAACCCCAAAATATAAATATATTAAAGAGCAGCTGGTCATGGTGGTGCACACCTGTAATCCCAGCACTCAGGAGGCTGAAGCAGGAGGATCACTGTGAGTTTGAGACCAGCCTGGGCTACACAGTGAGTTTCATGTCAGTCTCAACTACACAGTGAGAACCTGTCTCAAAAAAAAAAAATAAGAGCAAAATTAAAGATTGATGATATTAAATAGGATGATAGATTTTTTACATAAGTTAAAAGTCTCCAGAGATGGAGGAAGCAGGGAAAGAGGAGATGGCAAGGAGATTAAGATGTGTCATGTCTAAGTACCAATAATCTGTAACTATTCATTGTGTACCTCAAACGTACTAATAAAATAATCATCAAGGTTGAGTAGTATTTGGATGATCATATGTACTACATTTTCTTCATTCATTCATCCACTTATGGCCACTTAGTTTAATTCTACTTCTTAACTAAAATGAATAATCTTCCAATGAAAATGAAAGTCCAAGGTCCGGGCATTTAGCTCAGTGGTGTTGCCATCTGCCTCACATGCCCAAGGTGCCTGATACCCACCCGTAAGGCAGAGAATGTGCATATATCTTTTCAACATAATGATTTCATTTCCTTGTAAATATACCCAGTAGTGGGATTGCTGGGTCACGTGGTACATATAGTTTTAGAAAAATCCACAGTGTTTTTCATAATGCCTGTGCCAATCTATATTCCCACTAACAATGTACAATGTTTTCTCCAAATTTGGACAATTGTCATTCATTCAAATTCTCTATCATCATCATCATGATTATTATTATTATTATTATTATTGTTTGTTTTTATTTGAGACAGAGTCTCACTATATATTTGAGACTGACCTGGAACTCACTATGTAGCACAGGCTGGTCTCAAATTTACAGCAATCCTCCTGCCTCAGCCTCCAGAGTGGTGGGATTGAAGGCATACACCACCATGCCCAGCTAAATTTCTCTATTATTTGTTGGATTATATTACCTTATCTATTGATCATTTGTATGCTTCTCTTGAGAAAGTCTATTCAGGTAATTTTCCCATTTTTCAGTTGTGCTATTTATTTCCTTACTCTTGAGTTGTTTTCATTTCTAATATATCATGGATATTAATGTCTTATCAAATGTCTGCTTTGGAAATATTTCTCCTGCTCTGCAGTTTTTCTTATTACTGTATTTACTGTTTCTTTTCCTATGCAGAAACATGATAGTTTCATATAAGAGCATTTATCTTCTTTGCTTTTTTAATCTGTGGTTTTCAGTTCCAATTTTTAAAAAGTCTTCTCAAAACCAATGACAAGAAATATTTTTCATTTCATCTTTTTTTTAATTCTAGAAGCTTTCAGCTCTTATATTTAAATCCATAATCCATTTTAGGTGATTTTTATATGATGTGAGATAAAAATTTAATTTTATTCTTTCACAATAGATATCTAGCTGTTCCAACACCATTTATTAAATGTCATCCTTTCTCTATTGTGTGTTCTTAGTAGCTTTGTTTTAAATCAAATGGCTATAAATGTGTGAATTTCCATGTGGGCTCTGTACCCTCATCTGTTTATCTGTGTATATGTTTTTATGCCATTGCTGTGCCACTTTGACTACTATAATTTTGCAGTATATTTCAAAATCAAATAATGTGAAATCTCCAGCTGTGTTCTATTTGCTCAAGATTATTTTGGCTATGTAGGCTATACTGTGGTTCCATATAAATTTTATGATTCTTCTACATCTATGAAGAAAGCCATTAGGAATTTTATAGAGATTGCAGTGGAGTCATAGATTGTGAAGGGTAGTTTGGATATTTTAACAAATTAATTCTTCCAATCCAAGAATGTGGGATATTTTCTAATTTATTTGTACCTACTTCAATTCCTTCCATTTTTATGTTGTAATGCAAACTCCTGAAACATTACCAGAAATTTCTGCAGTAGGCTCCAGTCTTTTGCTCAGTGTATGATGCAAGCCTGAGAAATAAAACTAAAAGACAGAACTAAGAGAGACAGAAAGTGGGGAGCCCGGATGGCCAGTGCTGGTGCAGTTGACAAAGGCAGCCTGCTTTGATTGTAATCAATATTGTGGCCCATTTCAGTTTTATAGTTTTCAGTGTACAGATATTTCATCTACATGTAAAAATTTATTTCTATTTTAGTTTGTAATTGCTATTGTAAATTGGATGGTCCCTTGGTTTTTTAATGGTTTGGGATATGGATGTGTTGTTGCTACTTGTGTCTTAGTTGAATTATAACCTGTTAAATTCCGATATTTCTTTTTCTAAGTCTTTTCTGCTAAGTACTTACCTCCTCTCCAAAACTCTGTTCTGCAACTTCCACCCTCTCCAAATTCTCTAAATTCTTTACTATGCCAATGTAACTCAATGAAATAAGTAACACTGTTTAGATTTTAATCTCAGATTCATAATTCAGAAAGGATGTTCTTGAAAGAAATCACAAATAAAAAAATAATAAAAACCTGAACTCTAGGCTGGAGATTTAGCTCTGGAGATCTCCCCCCGCTCTAGTGAGTGCAAGGTCCTGAGTTTGATTCCCTGTACTGAAACAAACACCTAGCCTCATTTATTTCCATTTTTTCTCATGGATATCCCACATTCACTGCCTTTTATCTCATATTTAGAGTATGCCATTCCAAATAATTTCTTAATATTTGTAAATGTTTAAATTAAGAAGTTGTAGTTTATCTTTTCTATACCAATATGGCCAGGAAAAAAAGTTCCAGAATTCAATGTCAAAGTAAGCCAAACACGGTGGTGAGACAGCACATTGAAACAAATCAATTGGAAAAAATCTGGACTTAATATTGAAATAATAGTCATGAAAACTACTTTTGAAGTGATAGAGAAATATTAAATCATGCATTATTAACATTTAGTATATTCACTTGGTCACTAAAGTCTACTCCACAGTTAAAATTTTCATTGATTTTCAAAGCAAACTAATAATTAGCTAAATTACTTGGTGTTTGACAACTAGGAATGATTTTATTTAATAAACATCTAATCACTTAGTAAAACTCAATTATCCTAGCTGAATTATTTTTCTGACAAAATTGATCTTGGCTTAAACTATTTACATAGTTTTAATATAAAGATTTTCCAGAGTTCTTTTCAATATGTGTCTACTGTATGTACTGTTTGATTTTTCTTTGCAAAGCCATTTAATTTAATAGAATCTCATTGATGAGCTCAGAAGCAAAAAAATGGCCCATGAGTTTCTGGCCAGAACCAGAATTGTGAATTGCGAGTACAAGACTGGCTAAATTTCACACCAGTCTTGAGTTTCAGTCCATTAATTCTATTGCTTGCTTACAATGAGTCATGTTGTTGGCTAAATAATGGACAGACAAGGTGGAACACACACTGGTATAGGGGCAATGTTTCTATTTAAGCATAATTGTTTAAATTGAAAACAGATACATTAAAATTAGTGTTGTATCTTTCAAAATGAATTATTTATTGATCAAATATCCAAATGAGATCTCCAGCTTAGAGTCTTAAGTTGTCTGTCTCAAATGCATACTCATTGAGTGGAAGTCAAGAAAGGAAATTTCCCACTTTTAGCCTCATGAAACTGAACTGCATAAAACCTCATCAGAGTCATTACCAGGAATGAGAAAATAGGCGAGAATTACCACTGCTAAGTTAGATGGATTCATGCTCTTTCAAATATATATATTAAAAATTTACTTCATTATAATGCCATATTTGCTTTATTGAGCTTATATAATAGTATCATATTCACAGATTCCTACTTTTAGGATGCATACACCTTGTGAGGAGTTTGGAGATGGATTTCTACCACCCATGATAAATAATACCAAATTAGTCATCTGCTTTCTTTATAACATTTTATAACATTTAGCTATGTTTTTCAATTTAATCTTTATAGTTTTATACACACACACACACACACATACACACATACACACATATATATATATATTTGTCTTTATCTTATCTTTAAAAATAATGCACTAAGGTTTACATTGTTAACTTGCTGAAGATCTGGTAACAACTGGGGCAGAACCATCATTAAAAGTGAAGAGCCCAGAGTTAATATGCCTTGTGATAAACATTTTGTTGACAAAATTGCTTTGCTGTCATGAAAATTGCCCTTCTGTTACTCTAACCCTATTCTACAAGTGTGTTACATGCTTTATGTCTTTTCATCACCAGACCACAAATGATGTGTCTGAGTCTACTGCCCTCTATTTAGGCTCTCAAGTCATTAATGAAATCTTTCATCATATAGAAATATATATTCCTTTTTTGTTGTTCTTCCATTTTGTATTGTTGCTTTTTTATTTTTGTCTAAACGGATACTGGCTGGGTTGTGTCACTTGCATGCTAGGGTACCTGGCTTAAATCAGTTATTTAGTTCTCCTACTTTGCCTTCCAACTAAAACTTGGTATTCTTTTCAGCTTACCAAAAGGTTTCGTGTGTATATGATTCTATTTAATATTTAGGCCAAGCCCTGCATGCTCGATAGTTTATTCATACATTGCAGGAGAGCCTGAAATGTGGAAAATTGTTTCTCCTTTTTTGTTTTGTTTGTTAGAGTGTGAGGGAGAAAAAGATGGAGGGGGGTAAGGACAGGGAGAGAGAGAGAGGGAGAGAGAGAGAGAGAGAGATTGTTTGGAGTCAGTAGAGCCACTATTTCTCAATAGATTAACTGCATGATTTCAAAGAGTTCCCAGTAAGCCAAATGTTTGCCCCTATAATTGGGATTCAGTATCATACTCATTTTCTAGGGTTGCCATAAGCAGAGTTCTGGATTAAAACAGAATAAATTTACACCCTCTTTTATAACTCTGAAGGTTTGAAGTCTAACCTAAAGGCACTGGCTGGTACACAGTCCTTCTGAAACCTGTAGGGGGGGAATTCTTCCTCATCTCGTCCTTCGTTCTGCCAGTTTGCTGACAAATCTTGGTGCTTCTTGGCTCAAAGCTGCAGGACTCCATCGTCTGCCTCAGTTGTCCCATGATGGTCTCTTCTTGTTTGTGTCTCTGTGTCTTTTCTCCTTTTCTTTTAATATCAGCAGTCATACTGGACTAAAGGACAAACTCAATTATGTATTGCCTCATCGTAATAATATTTGCAACAGCATGATTCCAAATAAGGTCAGAATCTGAGGTTTCTAGTGGGCAGAACTTCAACAAAGTTTTGGAAGATGCAATTCAACCTATAACAATTGCTGAAAATTAATAGTTGGATAAATGATGGTGGATTACATAAGTGTCCTTTAAAATATTTTGTCTATGTATAAATGAAGATGAAAAAACTATTGAATTGATAGAAAGAAAATCTAGCCTCTGCCTTATGCCAATAACAGTAGGCCTTTCAAAATATGACACTACCACACAAAGACTATAGACTGTGCCAAGTTAAAGAGTACAGATGTGGTATTTGTTGTTTCCTGGATCTCTTGTGCCCATTAGTTGGTATATTACTGCTAGCATCATCAGCTTCAGTGTCTGTGAAAGCAGTAGGTGGGCCAAGTGGTGCTGCTAATACAAGACTTCTCTGGCTGCTTCCTTCCTTGCTAATACGTCAGGATCAATTATATTATGTGCAGAGAAAGATTTACTGTGAAACTAGTGAACCTTAAACTTCAGGGCTTTTCAGTGGCATGGCCCCTTCCAGGGACTTGTATCTAATGGAATTTCAGTAATGCTATATACATTTTAAAAAGATGATTGCCCAGATTGTATATGCTTCAGGCCTCGCAAAATCTGGATGTGCCTTTGAACAAATTCTAGAGATAGACAATTAATTATCTTACATTTTGATTGGCAGACTTTTAGTTCTCCAGAAATGAGAAGACTGCTCAAGCTAAGTGGTAAAATATGTATAATCCATTCTGTGTTAGTATAATCACAGAGAGATTGTTCTGTATGGCTCCTCAACCACTCATTTTTTTTCATTTTTCATCATTTTGTAGGTACCAGAAGGGACAGCCCACTGTTTACAGTTCACCTTTTGCTAGAGAAAGAAGGATGCACAATGTAGGAGACCACAGTTGGGTGGCAGTGTAAAGAGAATAGTTATTCTTAGTGACCATGAAGAGAAGAAATGAAAACTCATTGATATATGTGATGGGGGGTATTTCAGGCCAAATGATAAAATGCATGTTCAGTATCACACAAGCTAAAACAGATAATGTTGAAAGAGTGTGAAAATCAAATTAGTGATTCATTATTTTGGTTTTCATTTTCTTCTTCCTCCACTTCCATTTTATCTTCTTTTTGCCTATGATGGTTCACTGTGCTTCCTTTCAGATCTCACTTTAGTAGCACCTTGTTTCCCTAGAATACTTTTTTTTTTCTTTTTGGTACTGGGGATTGAACTTTGTGAAACTTTGTGGAGCTAAACCCCCAGCCCAAATATTTTTTTAAAATAAGGTACATTTGAATAATTAAGCTTTTGAGAAATCAAAATGGTAAATGTCAAAAGTCAGAATTTCAAATGTTGTGGTCCTTAGAGGCAAATATGTTCCGAAGAATGTTATAGTGGACTTTTTATAGATCCTAACACATAGTTATGGTTATCCCTGACACAATATTTACTTTGGGCTGCATATTCCATATCACTTGATGAATCATTACAGTGTCTATATTTTATCTGTGCATCTCTTCTTTGTTTTCTTTTATATCTTGTTAGGACTTATTTCTAGATGCTCCCCATCCCCTGAACCTCACGAAGTCATTGGTGGGCTTTTCAGAGGTGACTGGGTGTACGGTATGTGATGCTGGGTTGAGAGTGACACACCCTGGCTATGGGTGGTACCACCTGAAAGACGGGTACCCTGGAAGGGATAAAAAGGAAGTAAACTGCTACTTCCTGCTCTGCTTCCTTCTGCCTGTGAAGAACAGTTTATCCTCTATAAGGTCCCTCTGCCGTGCTGCTTTGCCTTGCGGAGGCTGTGGACTGAAACCTCTACAAACTGTGATCTAAATAAACTTTTACTATTTTAATGGCTGGGGGTAGGGTATTTGGTTTTCACAGCAATGAGAAAAGTAACTAAAATAATTCTCACCTCAATTTTTTTTCTTACCTCAATTTGGGCCCCGATTCTTCATGTCTACTTTAGTCTTATTTAAAATTTTGTTGATCCATAGCCTTTCACTCCTTCATCAGTTGTTTGCTCCAACCCACATTTTTGTTGAGCGAACTATGATATAATCTCCATTGTGCCAACTTTTCCTCAAAACCATTTCTGAAACCTCCTTATCCTGTGTGGTCCTTTTATCTAACTTTCTAATCTATAGGGATGCAAAGAGATGAAGCAATTTGCTTATTAAAATGTGCAAAATAAAAGCAAAAATTAGAAGTAATTAAGTGTATGTCCTATTTTTCTTTGCAATTTTAATGCCTTATGTAGAATATTTTACAAGATAAATAATTCCCACAAATCATTTTTTTCCAGAGAATAGCCATTTCATAAAAGAGCCAGAATAGAAACTGCTTATTCCAGTAGGGACCAATATTCACAGTGCTGCTTTCTTCAGCATCCAAGGAATGCACAAATGTTTTTGTAATTTAATATGTTTATTAGTTACTTTGTGAATTAAACTACCTAGCATCAACATTCCTACCTAAATGGAAGAAGAAATTTTATCCTCAGTTCTTTTCAAATACCATTAACTATTGAAATATACCCCTTAATTTTCATCACTGTATTTAAAGATATTTTTGGTTTTCAATAATATTCATTTAAATTTGCTTGAACAGTCATCTAATATTTTGGTGTTTAGATTGAGTAAGAGATTATTAAACAACATAGTGTTAATGTTATAATTTAGGTCTAGATGTCCCCTCAGAACTTCATGCAATAGTAGCTTTTTCAGAGGTGGTTAAATCTAGAGTGTGTGATGTTGGGAATAAATGTGTGTGATTACAAAAGTGCTGCACTAATTGGTTTGGCACCACCCTAATCCCTGTAGTCTTGATAAGATAAAAGGGGTAGAAAGATACTGTTAAGTTTTCCTTGTTGCTTTTGCTCCCTTGTATGTGCAGATCATGATCTGTTTCTCCTCTGCAACTTCCCTCTCTATGTGCCACTCTGCCTTGGGGCCAGCTGATAATGGAAAGAAGGCTTTTCAACAGTGGGAGTTAGATAAATCTCTTCCTCTTTTACTGTGGGTATCAGGTATTATATCTCAACAAAGAGAGAAAAGTAACTAAGTTTGTGGTGGAACATTACCAAAATATATTTATAAATTGTGCTGCTATAAATATGGGTATGTATGCATCATTATGGTATGATGTCTTCTAGACAAGACACCTAGAAAGAGAATACCTGAATCAACAGAACTTCCTTTTTTTTTTTCATTCCACTTGTACATTTTAAGTATATAATACAGTTACATTCATCATTGGGATCTTGTAGCTTTACATGATGTATCTTAGTTCTTATATTTCCCCATTCCCCTGCCCTCCCTTCACCCCCTCTACCCTTCCCTATTTATACAGACTTTGTTTCCATTTTTCCTTTTCTCACATTTTTTCTTTTCCCTCTTTCCTTTCCCCTATCCCTCTAACTTCCCCTACTCCTTTAGATCTTTTCTTCCTAGTTTACATTGCTAATTATTCATTTTGATCCTCATTTACACTTAGTTTTTCACACCAAAGAAACTAGTTGGTATTTACACATGTGTGTCCTATGTATTTGATTTAAGAGTATGACCTCAATGTGCTTCCATTTAGCTATAAATGCCTCTAGTTTCTCACTCTTTATGGCTGAGTAGTACTGAATCTTATAAAGCAAAACACATTTTCTTTAACTCTTCTCCAGTTGATGGGCATTTGTGCTATTTCCAAGCTTTAGCTAATACAAACTGTGCTGCTAAAAATGTGGGTGCACATATCACTGTGATATGATTCTTTTTAGTTCTTTTGGGAATATATCCAGCAGAAGAACAGCTGGGTCAAAGAGAACCTCTAATCCTAGTTTTTTGAGGAATCTCCGTATTGATTTCCACAGTGGTTGCCCAAGTTTGTACTCCTACCAACAATGAAGAAGGGTTGGCCTCTCCATACAACACTGACAGTATTTGTTATCGGTTATTGGTTATAAGAAATGTTATTTCATTTTTTAATAGTCACAACATTTATTAGAAAATTTATTAGAGTTAATGTTTTTGTTAAAATTTCAGGAATATTTACATTTTCTGTCATAGAACTAAAGAGAATGAGTCTGGAAAATAAATGCAAAAAGATAAAAGTTTTGTTCATCAAGTATATTTCAAGTCAGGCCTATGCAGATCAGTTATAAATAGTTCAGAAAGATGTGTTTATTTGACTTTTCTTAGTTTATTGATACATTTTAGGTATACAGTACAGTTACATTCATCATTGGGATCTGGTACCCCTTTAAATGACAGGCCTTGGTCTCATTTTTCCCCTTACCTCTCCTCTCACTTTAGCATCTCCTCCCTTCCCTATTTGCAATTACTTTATATCCATTTTTTTTAATTTCTCATATTTTTTTTTCTTTTCCCTTATTTCCTTTCCCCTACCCTTCCCACTGCCCCTATACCTTTAGCCTTTTTCTTCCTATTTCACATTGTCCATTATACCATTTAGATCATATTTACAATTATAGTTTTCACAACAGAGAAACTATTTGGTATTTACACATTTATGACTTATTTATTTCACTTAAGAAATTCTCAATATGCATCCATTTTCATATTAATGACTCTAATTTCTCATTCTTTATGACTGAGTAGTACTGCATTTTGTAGAAAAACTTCACCTTCTTTATACAGTCTACAACTGATGTAGACTGTACATCTTGGAAACTGGGATGTTTCCAAGTTTTAGGTATTACAAGTTGTGCCACTATAAACATGGGTGTGCATATATCATTGTGGTATGATTCTTTTAATTATTTGGAAAGATACCCAGCAGAGGGATGGCTGGGTCAAATGGAACCTCTAGTCCTACTTCTCTGAGGTATCTCCATATTGATTTCCGTAGTGGTTGGGCCAGTCTGCATCCCACGAACTATGCAGAAGAATTCCTTTCTCCCACAATCCCGCCAACATTTGTTATTGTTTGATTTCTTGATAGCAGCCATTCTTTCTGGGGTGAGGTGGAATCTCAGTATTGTTTTCATCTGCATCTCTTGAGTTACCAGTGATGTGGAACATTTTTTCATATATTTACTTGCTGCTTTTACTTCTTGGTCTGAGAAATGGTTATTCATTCCAGATGCCCATTTTTGAATCAGGTCTTTATATTTAGGGGGGCTGATTGATTTATTTATGTATTCTAGACAAAAGTCCTTTGTCTGAGGAGCAGCTGGTAAACATTTTACCAACATTGTAGGTTGTCTTTTAGTTCTGTTGATGGTTTCTTTTGCAGTGGAGAAGCTTTTTAATAAGACGAGATCCTAGTTGGTGATTCTTTCTGCAAGTTCCTGTGCTACTGAGGATTTGTTCATAAAGTCTTTTCCTATGCCAATATCTCAAAGAGTTCTGCCTAACTTATCTTCCAGGAAATTTAGTGACTCTTTTTTAATATTTAGATCTTTAATCCACTTGGATTTTAATTTAGTGCATGGTGAAAGATAAGGGTCTAGTTTTAATCTTCGGTAGGTTGAGATTCAGCTTTTCCAACATCATTTATTAAAGAGTCTATCTTTCCTCCACCAACAATGGTTTGATCCTTTGTCAAAGATGAGGTAGCTGAGTACATCTAGAGTTGTTTCTGAATCCTCCAATCTATTCCACTGACCTGCAGGTCTTTTTCTTTGCCAGTATCATGCTGTTTTTATTACTGTGACTTTGTAGAATAGTTTCAATTTGTGAATTATACCTGCTGCCATGTCTCTGTTGCCTAAGATGTCTTCTGCTATTGTAGGTCTCTTCTGGTTCCAAATGAATTTTTGGATTATTTTTCCTAGTTCAGTGAAATATAGTGTTGAAATTTCAATTGGCATTGCATTGAATCTGTGTAGCAGTTTTGGTAGTATGGCCATTTTCACTAAGTTGATTCTTCCTACCCAGCAGCAGGGGATATCTTTCCATTTTCTTATATCCTCTTTGATCTCTTTTTTCAGAGTGCTATAGTTTTCAGTGTAGAGGACTTTTGCTTCTTTTGTTAAATTGATTACTAGATACTTCATTTTGGGGGGAAGTTATTATGAAAGAAATTGCTTCCCTAATTTTTCTCTCAGTGATCTGTTATTTGTGTAGAAGAAGGCTATTGATTTCTGGGTGTTGACATTGTATCCACCTACTCTGATGATAATGCCAATTAAGTCTAGAAGTCTTTTGGTGGAATTATTTGGGTCTTCAATGTAGAGTATCATATCATCAGCAAATAATGATAGTTTAATTTCTTCATTTCCTATCTTTACTGCTTTAATTTCTTTCTCTTGTCTAATTGCTGTGGCTAATGTTTTGAGAACTATATCAAAGAGGAGTGATGATAGTGGGCATTCTTGTCTTGTTCCTGATTTCAAAGTGAAGGTTTTTAGTTTTTGGCCATTAAATATGATGTTGGATGTTGGTTTTTCATAGATAGCCTTTATTAAGTTGATATATAGACCATCTATTCCAATTTTTTGCAGGGTTTTTTATCATGAATTGGTGTTGAATTTTGTCAAATGCTTTTTCTGCATCTATAGAGAGGATCATAGAAGTTTTGTCCTTGACTTTGTTAATATAGTGTATTACATTTATTGAGTTAGATATGTTGAATAATCCTTGCATCCCTGGAATAAATCCGACTTGGTCAGGATGTATGATCTTCTTAATGATTCTCTGTATTCCATTTGCTAGTATCTTATTAAGGATTTTTGCATCTATATTCATTAAGGAGATTGGCCTGTAGTTCTCTTTTTTAGTTGGGTCTTTCCCTGGTTTGGGAATCAAAGTGATACTTGCTTCCAGGAATGAATTTGGAAGTATAGCTTGCCTTTCAATTTCATTGAAAAGTTTGAAGAGTAAGGGCACTAGTTTTCTTCTAAATGTCTTGTAAAATTCACCAGTGAATCAATCAGGGCCTGGGCTTTTATTTGTAGGTAAATTTTAAATTACATTTTCAATTCCACTGACTGTAATTAGGTTGTTTAAAATGTTTTTATCTTCTTTGTTCAACTTTGGTAATTCATAAGTATCTAAAAATCTGTCCATTTCTTCTGTGTTTTCCATTTTGGAGTACAGGTTCTCAAAGTAGGTATTAATGATCCTCTGGATTTCTATTGGATCTGTTGTGATTTTGCCATTTTCATTCCTGATTGCCTGGATCTGAGCCTTTTCTTTCCTTTTTTTGATAAGATTAGCTAAGGGTTTGTGGATTTTATTTATTCTTTCAAAAACCAACTCTTTGTTTCATTTATTTTTTGTATCATTTTTCTGAGTTTCCATTGCATTGATTTCTGCTCAGATCTTTATAATTTCCTCTCTTGTAGGAGTTTTGGGTTTTTCTTGCTCTTGTTTTTCTAGGAGTCTAAGATTCATTGTTAGGTTATTTATTTGACCTCTCTCTGTTTCCCTACTGTGGGCATTCAGTGCTATGAATTTTCCCCATAGAACTGCTTTCATTGTGTCACATAGATTCCTGTATGTGGTATTGGCCTTTTCATTTATTTGTAAAAACTGTCCAATTTCTTCTTTAATTTCCTCTGTGATCCATTGATTGTGCAGGAGAGTGTTGTTCAGTTTCCATGTGCTTGTGAAGTTCCTACAGTTTCTTGTGCTATTGATCTCCAGCTTGATTGCACCATGATCTGATAATATACAGGGGATAACTTCATTTCTTTTGCATTTATTCAGACCTGTTCTGTGAGCTAGTATGTGGTCTATCTTCGAGAATGACCCATGTGCACCCATAAAGAATGTACATTCTGATTTTGTGGGGTGGAATACTCTGTAGACATCTATTAAGTCCATGTGTTCCAAAGCTTGGTTCATTTCTAGTATTTCATTGTTAATTTTCAGGCAAGATGATCTGTCAGTTTGTGATAGTGGGGTATTTAAATCCCCCACTAGAATTGCATTATTGCTTATTTGGTTTTTCATGTTACATAATATTTGTTTTATATAGTTGGGGGCATTTATATTTGGTGCATATATGTTTATGATTGTCTTCTCTTCCTTTTAAATTGTTCCCTTTACAAGGATGTAGTTGCATTCTTTGTCTCCCTCAGTGAGTTTTGGTTTGAAATTTACTTTGTCTGTGAATAAGATTGATATCCCTGCGTTTTTCTGGGATCCTGATGCTGGAGAATTGTTTTCTATCCTTTCACTTTCAGTCTATGGGCTTCCTTTTGCACTAGGTGTGTTTCTTTTATACAACATATTATTGGATTTGGCTTCTTAATCCATTCTGCCAATCTATTTATCTTCATTGGTGAATTGAAGCCATTAACATTGATGGTTATAACTGATATGTTCTAACCTATTATTGTCATGTTATTGTCCTTTTGTTGACTCTTTTTACTTTTTCTACACTCTCCTTTTAGTTTCTTGCCTTGCTTATTTGATTTGGTCTGTTGGGCCTCATGGTATTGTGATCATTTTCCTTTTCTAGGATATTGTTTAGAATTCCTTGTAGTGCTGGTTTGGTGTTCATGAAGTTTCTCAGGTATTCTTTGTCATGGAAGTATCTTATTTCTCCATCCTTTTTGAAAGAGAGTTTTGCAGGATACATCAGTCTAGGTTGGAGGCTGTTTTCTTTTAGGACTTGAAATACCTCACTCCAACCTCTCCTTGACCTAAAGGTTTGTGTTGAAAAGTCTGCTCTGATTCTGATGGGCTCTCCTTTGCATGTGATTTGTATCTTTTCTCTTACTGCTTGTAGTATTTCTTCTTCTGTTGGGTTTCTGGGATCTTGATTATTATATTTCTTGGTGTAGATGTTTTTAGATCATGCCTTGTTGGAGTTCTATATGCCTCACTTATCTGTGTGTCTAATTCTTCCCTTCTGTTTGGAAAATTTTCTGTCATTAATTCTGTGAAGAGCTTTTTTAAGTCATTTGTATTTTCTCCTGCTATTTCATGGTTTCCTATCAGCCTTGTTTTTTTTTATTTATTTTTTTATTTTTTGCATCATCTAGAAGTTGTTGGATCAATTTCTCATGATCCCTTACTGTTTTTAAGAGACTTCTCTTTTCATGGTCACTAACTGCAATCCTATCTTCTATATCTGAAATTCTATCTTCACAATCTTTTATTCTGTTGAGTACACTTTCAATAGTGTTTTTAATCTCCTGGATATCTGTTTGAATCTGTTTTATGGATTCCATTTCTTTCCTATGCTGGACATTCATTTTTTCCATTTCTTTCTTATGCTGAGCCTTCATGGCTTCTCTTATGGTCCTGAGATCATCTATTTTTTTGTCCGTTTCTGTTCTAAAGTCTTGAAACATGACTTCCATTTTGCTCACCATCTCTATGGTTATCTGGGAAATTATTTCTGATTTGAAATTTTCTAGAGCCTGATTCATCTGTTTTGTTACCTTCTGTGCTATGGGTCCAGGGTTTACTTCTGGTTCACTATCAGAATTTTTATCCTCATTTGCCCTACTGTTTCCTATTGGTGACCTGCATGTCTGTCTTTGTGTCTTGCTTAAGTGTTTTCTCATTTTTATTTCTGTTGTTGGGTTTTCCTTGGTTTAATTTCTGGGTTATTACTTAAATCTTCCTGATATAGTTGCATTTTAGCTTTTGTGTCTCTAATGACTCCTAGACATCCTCATTTTCATAATATCAGAGAAAACAACTCATTAAATCATTCACAATCCTATATCCCAATACATTCAGCAGCCCAATAGGATCAAGCACAGCTTGCAAATTGACCACTTCTGGTAAAATCTATCAACTTTAAACCATGTGAATTAAAAAAATATCAAGAAGCAGCTCAAAATATGTTTGCAATGAATACGCTTTTCAATATTGCATCTTTACCATTTAGGATGAGGGCTTAGACTGAGTTAGGATGAGAGGAGTGGATAAGTGAAAGAATTGGAGAAAGTTTCAAGTGAAGCCAGCGGACATACAATGACCATACAATCTTTACAAAACTATTGACTTCAAAATGGATAGACAGAGTGCAGGAATAAGGACAAGAATATATCTGCTTAATAGTAACAGGGGCTCACCTTCCCTTGAAGCTACTGAGCCATGAGTGAGGTGAGTGACAGGAGAAAAGAACATAAAGATAAAAGAAAAAAATGATAAAAGATGAAGTGTGAGTTAGGGCAAGAGCAGGAATAGAAAGGGAGATGAGGGATAATATGGTGGAGCAAGAGACTGAGTTGGAGAAAGAGGACAGGAAAAAGAAAGAAATTGCAGGATGGAATGAGGAAAAGAAAAAAATAAGAGTTTTAAGGGCCTCTTTCAGACTATGTCTCTGCTGTCATATTATACCATGTGTACAGCCATGTGCAGAACCAAGTCCCCTGATCTCAGCTAGCCAATGGCAGATGCCCGCAACTCAGACTGACTTCAGGCTACAGGGCCTAAGTTGAGTTTCCTAACATGCAGGGTTGAACTGCACTCAGTTCTATTACAGGTTTCCCCTGCCCTTTCTTTAAAGATGTTCAAATTTGGGAACTCAGAAAAATATCCTTTTTGACCACATATGCTTCTGCAGAGTGGGTCCTAGGACTGGCCCAATCAGGAAGTTTGAGAATGGGGGGAGTGTTCATGGGAGTGTTTCAAGGGCATGCGTGGCTACCTTCCTTGCTGGAAGTGGTGGCATGCAGTTGGGGGAGGTTGCAGACCCACCGGATGGGCCTGAGCAGGTGGCTGGAGAGATCTCTGGGCATCCTTTCCTGCTTGCCTTGCCTATTTGATGTTGTCTGTTGGGCCTCATGGTGTTGTGACCTTCATTGTCTTTTTCTAGAAAATTGTTTAGAATTCCTTGTAGTGCTGGTTTGGCATTCATGAAGTTTCTGAGGTGTTGTTTGTCATGGAAGAATCTTATTTCCCCATTCATTTTGAAAGAGAATTTTACATGATACATCATTCTAGGTTGGTGTTTGTTTCCCCTTAGGAGTTGAAATACCTTACTCCAGGGTCTCCTTGATGTGAGGACTTGTGCTGAAAAGTCTGCTGTGATTCTGATGGGCTTTCCTTTGTATGTGATTTGTTATTTTCTCTCTGCTTGTAGTATTTTGTTCTTCTTTTGGGTTACTGGGATCTTGCTTATTATATGTCTAGGTGTAGTTTTGTTTGTTTGTTTGCGTGTTTTTGTGTGTGTTTTTGTCTTTTTTTTTTTTTTTTTTTTTTTTGTTTTTTTTTTTTTTTTTTTTTTTTTTTTTTTTTTTGCCATGGCTAGTTGGAGTCCTGAATGCCTCACTTATCTGTATGTCAAATTCTTCCCCTCTGTTAGAGAAGTTTTCTGTCATTAATTCTAAGAACAGCTTTTTAAAGTCATTTGTATTTTCTCCTGCAACTTCATGGATTCCTATCAGAGTTATGTTATTCTTCTTTGCATCATCTATGAGTTGGTGGATTTCTCATGATCTTTTACTGATTTTAAGAGACCTCTTTTCCTTGGTCAATGACAGCAATCCTATCTTCTATATCTGAAATTCTGTTTTCACATTCATTTATCCTGCTGCAAAAATTTTTAATGGAGTTGTTAATGTCCTGGATATCTGTTTGAATCTGTTTCATGGATTCCATTTCTTTCCTATGTTGGGCATTCATTAGTTCCATTTCTTTCTTATGCTGAAAATTCATGGTTTCTATCATGATTCTGTGCTCATCTATTTTTTTCTTTCTTTCAGTTTCTCCTCTAGTGTCTCTAATCATGTCTTTTATTGTGTTCATGATATCTGTACCTCTCTGGGAAATTATTTCTGTTTTGAATTTTTCTAGAGCCTGATTGATCTGTTTGTTATTTCCTGTGCTATGAGTTCAGGGTGTCTTGGTGGTTCACTGTCAGAATTTTACCCTTTCATTCCCCTGGTATTTGCCATTGGTGAACTGGATGTCTGTCTTTGTGCCTTGCTTAAGTGTTTATCATTTTTATTTTTGTTGTTGGGTTGTCCTTGGTTTAGTTTCTGGGTTCTTACTTAAATCTTCCTGATACAGATGTTGTTTAGCTTTTGATTCTCTAATGACTCATATGCATTCTCATTTTAATGATATCAGAGAAGGTAACTCATTAAATTGATCACAACCCTTTAGCCCAATTGACACAATCAGAAACACAATAGGATCAAGCCCAACTTACAAAGTGACCCCTTTTGGTAGTCATTAATCTATCAAATTTAAATCATATGAATTAAATTAAAATCAAAATATATTTGCAGTGAATAAACTCTTCAGTATAGCCACTTTACCATTTAGGATGTGGGTGTAGAGAGGAGTAGATAAGTAAAAGAATTGGAGAAGGTTTCAAGCAAAGCCAGAGGGCATACATAGTATCACCATACAAACTTTAGGAAACTGGTGAAGTTAAAAGTGAAAGACAGAGTGGAAGAATAAGTACAAGAATATAATAATTTAATGGTAATAGGGGCTCCCTTTCCTTAGAAACTATTGACCCTTGTGTGAGGGAAAATGAGAGAAGAAAAGAACATAAAGAAAGAAGAAAAATGATAAAAGAAGAAATCCAAGTTAGGGCAGGAACAGAAAGGGAGATGAGGAATAATATGGGGGAGTAAGAGACTGAGTTGGAAAAAGAGGACAGAAAAAATAAAGAATTTGCAGAGTGGAAAGAGGAAAAGAAAGAAGAGATAAATTGGAAGGGTCTCTTTCAGACAGTATCTCTGCTGTCATAATATACAATGGGTGTAGCCATGTGCAGAACTAAGTCTTTTGATCTCAGCGAGGTGATGGCAGACTCCCTGAGATTCAGGCTGATTTTGGCCTGAAACACCCAAATTGAGTTCCCTAACTTCTGGCAGGTTTGAACTTTGCAAATTTTTACTACAGGTTCCCTCTGCCCTTTCTTTGAAGATATTTGAAGTCTGGAGCTAAGAAAAATGCCCTTTACCACTACCTGTGCCTTTGCAGAGTGGGTCTAAGGACTGGCAAAATTAGGAGGCCTGAGAGCGGGGGCAAGCTAGTTCTCACCAGTTGGATCCAGGCAGGCTGGAGCAAGAACAAGTCGTCCAAGTGACTGTTCTGGACCTCCACCTTCCACTTTCTGCTGGATGCTGATCTCCTACTTTTGATTTCTTAATAGCAACCATTCTTTTTGGGGAGAGGTGAAATCTTAGTATTTTTTTCATTTGTATCTCTTGACATACCAGTGATGCTGCACATTTTTTTTGTGTTTATTTGCAGCTTTAGTTCTTTTTCTGAGAATTGTCTGTTCATTCCATAGTGGTTGCATCAATTTATAGTACCACTAACAAAAGAGAAAAGTTTCTTTAGGCCCCCCACCACAGCCTCACCAGAATTTGTTATTGGTTGATTTGTTGATGACATTATTTCTAGAGTGAGATGGAATCTCTCTGTTGTTTTAATTTGCATTTACTTAATGGCCAGAAATATTGAACCTTTTTTCATAATTTACTGTCCATTTGTATTTCTTCATCTTACCAGTGTCTAGTCATTTTAGATGCCCATTGTATGATTGGGTCTTTAAATTTTAGGGGACTAATTTTTTTGAATTTTGTTTTATTTTGTTTTTACATGTTCTGGATATTAGTCTTTTGTCTGAGGAGTGACTAGCATAATTCATTTCCTGTTCTGTAGGCTATCTCCTTACTCTGTTGGTGGTTTCCTTTCTGTGAAGAAGCTTTTCAATTTGATGTTATTCCATTTGTTGATTATTGCTATTAGTTCTTGTGTACTTGGGTTAATTTATAAAGTCTTTGCCTCTATCTGTGTCTGTGAGAGTTTTACCTTTCTTGGGTGTTTCTGTTGTAATGTTTAAATATTTGATTCATTTTAATTTTAGTTTAGTGTATGGCTAGGGATATGGATATAGGTACATTTTTCAGTGTATGGACAGACAGTTTTCCCAGCACTATTTGCTAAAGAGGTTATATTTCTTCCAGTGAAAGGATTTGGCTCCTTTGACAAAGAAATCATAGCTGAGTGTGCCTGAAGTTTTTCTGTATCTTCTGTTCTATTCCCTTCCTTGGTCCATAGGTCTGTGGTTTTTCTGATACCATGTTGCTTTTATCAATGTAGCTTTGTAGTATAACTTAAAGTCTGGGCTTGTGATGCCTCCTGCCTTACTCTTATTGCCCAGAATTTTTTCAGTATTCTAAACCACTTCTGTTTCCATTTAAATTTTAGGATTTTTTTTCCAGTTCTATAAGGAATTCTATTGATATTCTTTGTTAGAATTGGATTAAGTCCACATAACAGTTTTGGTAGCATGGTCATTTTGATGGCATTGTTGCTGCCTATGAAGGATCAAGGGGTATGTTTCCATTTTCTGATAATGTCTTAGTCTTTTTTTTTTTTTGTAGAGGAATTTCATTTCTTTGGGTAAGTCAATTCTGAAGCATTTCATTTTCCTTAATGCCATTGTGAAAGATATTATTTTCCTATTGATGAGTTTGTTATTGGTGTACAAGAACACTATTGATTCTAAAGTGCTGATTTTGTATCTTGCTACACTGACTAGTAGTTCTAGCAATATTTTTGTGGTGTTTTTTGGACTGCTGTGTCATCAGGAAATAATGATAACTTAGTTTCTTCCTTTACTATTTATATCCCTTTCATTTTTTCTCTTTTCTTATTGCTCTAGACAATATTTTGAGAATTACATTAAACAGAATTGGTGATGCTGGACATCCTTGTCCTATTTTTGATTCGAGAGGGAAACCTTTCAGCTTCTCTCCATGTAATACAATGTTTTACATTTATTTTTCAGAGATGACTTTTATGAGATTGAGACAAAGGCCTATGCCAATTTTCTTTAGTTTATGTTTTGTTGTTGTTGTTTGGTCATGACCAGATGTTGAGTTTCATTATAGGCTTTGCTGTAGCTAATGAGATGATCATATTGTTTTTCTCCTTGCTTCTCTTGATGTGGTATATTATATTCATTTATTTCTATATGTTGACCCATCCCTGCATCCATGGACTGAAACCTATTTGGTCATGGTATATGAAATTTTGGTGATTTGTTGCATTCTGTTTACCAGTATCTAGTAAGATAGGTCTGTCTGTAGTTCTCTTCTTTGGTTGGGTTCTTTTCTAGTTTTTGCTATCAGGGTTATGCTTGCTTCCAGGAATGATTTTGGGAGTACTGTGGCCCTTTCAACATCATTAAAGAGCATGAGTATTGGCATTAGCTCAGAGAGAGAGAGAGAGAGAGAGAGAGAGAGAGAAAGAGAGAGAGAAAGACAAAGGAGGAGGAGGAGGAGGATAAAATAAAAGGCAGAAAACAGGAAAAAATCGAGAAAAATTATTTTGATTCACTGTGGACAAGCAATCTTTGAGTTAGGAGCTAGTATAATTGCCATATGTATTGTATACGTTTTTTTTTTGCTTATTAGTACAGTTTTATTCTGTATATAGGATAATTTTATAAGGTTTTAGAAAATAAATAAGTGAATCTGAGAGGAAAAAAGGAACTGAAATGTGTTATGTAGATTTACAAATTCCCTCAAAGAATGTAAACATTATGTATTGCAAACATGTACTAACAAAAGTCAAAAAACAAAAAGTAAAATGTATTTATAGTTAAAATAATTTCCAAACCACTCTTTCAATTTTGAAGTTACATTTTAGTAAAATAAATTTAATCAATTGTATATTGTTAGTTGGTGCTATCATTAAATACTATGTTTTCATATTATGATTATGCAACAAATTTTTAACCTCTGCTTTAGTAATTTAAGGTAAAATACCTAGCTAGATATGCATAGTTATATTTTCATACTTCTTTTTAAAAATTTGGAAATTTGAGTTCATGATGACAAAGATGCATTTTACACAAAAGTTTTATACAGCATCTAAGTATTTGAATTTTACCAGCTCCCTGGGGAAAGGCATTTTTGCATGTTTTTCACTATAATGCTAAAGACATGTAAAATGCCTGGTTTGTAGTCAGTACTCAGTAAAGTTGTTGAATGACTGACAATGAAAGACAATCTAAACAGTGCATGTTGGAAATGATTTGAGGCAGGTTAATTTTAAGTCCATTCTCAAAAGATTTGGTTTCAAGCTCACTCTAGTGTCTCAACATTCTTAGACCATGCATCAATATTCTAAACCTTTGCTGACATTTACAGACCATGAGTGAATGGATGTCAGAAGGGAATTCTTTAAATTTTACCAAGAAATAAGACCACAGTTTGCCCAGAAAGATTATTTCTCTCATTGTTTTTATATGCAATGCTTATCCTTAAGCATGTCATTGGTTTCTATAAAATGTTGTACAACTAATAAAAACTAATATCTTGATTATTTCAGTACACATAGGCCCAGCAAGACTAAAAACGACACACACTTATTCAACATCCAAATTATCTATGGACATAGAGTATTTATTATGTAGTAATTCTATTTTTCAGAAAATAGCTATTTGTAGACAATTAGAATATCACTAGAGCTAGAAGAAAGGATTTTTGACTGTTTTAAACTGAAGAAATGACAAATGTTTGAAGGATACATTTTTTTAAACCATAAATGTTTATATATGTATGTTGCATTACATGGTACCCAAAATATATACAATTTTATATGTTAATAAATATATAGACATGATAAAAGTATAGTGGTTATTTGGAGCTACAATATACCTATAAAATATAAAATCAGTTAAAGATTGCATATCAAAAGAAAACACCCACTTCATTAAAAAAATCACAATAACAATACAAAATATATATTTACTTCCTGCTTTTACTTCTTTGAGAAATGTCTGTTCATTTCAGATGACCATTTTTGAATTGGGTCTTTATATTTGGTGGGGGCTGATTGTTTTGAGTTCTTTATATATTGTAGATAATAGTCCTTTGTTTGAGGAGCAGCTGGTAAAAATTTTTTCCTACATTGTAGGTTTTCTGTTAGTTCTGCTGATGGTTACTTTTGCAATGCAGAAACTTTTTAATACGATAAGATCCTAGTTGTTGATTCTTTCAGATAGTTCCCTTGATACTGAGGATTTGTTCATAAAGTCTTTTCCTACATCAATGTCTTCAAGAGTTCTGCCTAATTTTTCTTCCAGCAAGTTTAGTGTTTCTATTTTAATATTTAGATCTTTAATCCTCTTGGATTTTACTTTAGTGCATGGTGAAAGATAAGGGTCTAGTCTTAATCTTTGGCAGATTGAGATCCAGTTTTTCCAACACGACTTACTAAAGAGGCTATCTTTCCTCCAGTGGGGATGGTCAGCTCCTTTGTCAAGATGAGGCAGCTGAGTACATCTGGAGTTGTTTTTGTGTCTTCCAGTCTGTTCCACTCATCCTCAGGTCTGTTTCTTTGCCAGTACCATGTTGTGAAAAAATGTTCCACATCACTGGTCATTTGATAGATGCAGATGGAAACAACACTGAGATTCCACCTCACCCCCACAAAGAATGGCTGCTATCAAGAAATCACACAATAACAAATGTTTACAGTTTTGTGGGGAGAAAGGAACTCTTTTCCATTACTGGTGGGAGTACAGACTAGTGCAGCCACTGGGGAAATCAATATAGAGATACCTCAAAGAGCTGGGACTAGAGGTTCCATTTGACCCAGCCATCCTTCTGCTGGGTATCCTTCCAAAAGAATTAAAAGAATCATACCACAGTGATACATGTGCACCAATGTTTATAGCGGCATATTTTGTAATAGCTAAAACTTGGAAACAGCCCATTTGCCCATCTGTTAAAAACTGGATAAAGAAGATGTGGTTTTTCAAAAAATGGAATACTACTCAGCCATAAAGAATGAGAAATTAGAGTCATTCATAGGAAAATGGATACATACTGAGTATATACTCAAGTGAAATAAATAAGTCACACATGTGTAAATGAAGAATAGTTTCTCTGGTGTGAAAAACTATAATAGTACACAAGATCCTAATGGGATAATTAATAGTGTGAAATAGGAAGAAAAGGGCTACAGATGTAGGGAAAGTGGGAAGGGTAGGGGAAAGGGAATAAGGGAAAAGAAAAAAAACATGAGAAAATGATAACATGGAAACAAAGTGTTTGTAAATGGGGAGGGGAGGAGGGTTGAAGGGAGGGCAGGGACAAGGGAAAAAAATGAGAACAAGACCTATCATTTGAAGGTACAGGATCCCGGTAGTGAGTGTAACTGTATTGTATACCTAGATTGTACCAATAAACTCAATAGAAAGAAAAATATATATAAAACAACAGGAGAAAATGATAGGATTCTCTGTTGAAGGTTTTGACTTAGTTGTATATGTTAATATGATTCGATCTGAGTAGTTATATGAATCAAACCTGAGGGAGATATCATTTTATTTGAAATTAAAGTAAAAATGAGGTAAAGTTAGAATAAAACTAATTAGTTTAGGTAGACTAATTTTTATGTGTTCAGGTCATGAAGTGAAGTTCAAAAGCAATGTAGGTCTAAGCAATGAAGCATGTATAACCGCATGTATAACCAGAAACAATGATGGCTGAATCCATGGTGTCTCTCACTGGAGCAAAAGCACACATATTTGAACACTCTAATCACTGCACAACCTCATAATGCACATAACAGAGATTTTCTCTTTATTTTTATTTTTCCGTGGAATGGACCATATAGCAAAAAATTGAGAAACATCAGCTCTGAAAGGAATGGTTGTCTACTGCCATACCACCCTGAATGTTCCTGATTTCACGAGAAAGGAATGGTTGAAATTTTCCTTATAAGTACCTAAGCTGGCATCAGACTTTTACGTGAATATGACAGTAGTAGTCTTAGTTACTATTTTTTTTCATTGCTGAGACAAAATACCCAATGTGAAAGGAGGAAAAGTTACAGAAAGAAAAGTTTTTTTGGATTTTAGTTCATAGTATATTCAGTCCATAGTTAACTGACTCCAGGGCATAGTGGCACATGCAGAGGGGTATCAAAGAGAACAAACAGTTCATTGCAGGCAGAAGACAACCAAAGCAAGCAAAGTACCATCACAACCCTTCCTATCTCTTATATCTTATCCAGGATACTTAGGGCAGGTAGTACTCACATGCTTATTACTAGTGTCCACATTTCTAGCATTGTATCATGAATCAGTTCTAGTGTCATACAGTCTAGATCCAGGCACATTTGGTAAAGCCCCATCTATGACCTCATGAGGCTTTTGCGGAATATCAAACACAAGCAATAACAGTAGTGATTTCTATAGAAATACACTTACTTGGTAAGTGTCTATTCATCAAAGAAGTGTAGCTTTGCTCTGGGGCATCTGACATAATGAGCCTGTGGAATTTGATGAAATTTGGGAGAACAATGAATAAAACTTGCCATACTTCTCCATAGTTTCAGTGTTCAGCAGGTTCCTAACATTAGTATTTAGAACATACACAGAAGGAAGCACACACATATTTTAAGCTTACACACATACGCATATCTTAAATTAAAAGAAAGATAAACTTGTTCAAATATTTCCTTAGCATATATTTTTTGTTTTCTCAGAATCTTTTCTTTTCTTTTCTTTTTTGTAATGGAGATCAAAATTAGAACCTCAGGCTTGCAAGTCAGGTGCTGTGCCACTGAGCTAAATCCTTGCCCCTCAGAATTTTTTCAATATTAACACTTTCTAGGATCACCAAAAAGAAATATGCATAATAAAAAAATCTGAAATTCATTTCAAATTCACAAAGTCAAATAATGAAAGGTGTCATTGACCAACTTTGGTCTGGTGAAATAAAAATTTACTCTAAATTTTAAAGAATATACATTATCCTTCAGTCTAAAAAAATTTCTTACAACATATAGCCTTGAACAATATCATTCTTTATGTGGAGCAGTATGTCGTATTTGTTACTTTTTGTAACATGTTTATTTATACCCTAGCATTCTTCCATTAATCCTCAACATATAAAATTTTATGTATATAATTATATATTTTGCTATGTAAATTACAACCCACAGGCCTATGATTAATATTCTCCGGATCTCATTAGAAAAAAAATCTTTTTTTCAAGTTGTATTTTGCATTCAGTTTTACTTAACAATGAATTTTAGTTACTTTACAAACCAAACTAAAGAAAAAGAACGATATATACAAATAGTCAGAAAGTCATGTATATGAATTGGACCATGGTAACTGCCAGAGAAGAAGAATGGTGTGATTTGAGACTAATATAACTACTCAGAACGCCATGCAAGAACTAATCTACATAAAAATATACTCCATAAGTATAAAATTCCAGTTATCTGGATGATTAAATTAATTACATTGTTTGTTTTGCTTGTATTGTACTAGAATTGAACTCAGGCCCTTGTGCTTGTGAGGCAGGCAGTGGCACCACTGAGCTAAATCTCCTTGATTAAATTAATTGTAATGTACCTAAGTCAGTAGAGGTGAATGCACAGAATCATCCTTGCCTTTTTCACAAAAGGTTCAGTAAAGTGAATGACACTAAACTTCAATATTTTTGGATATAGTGGTACGAAGCCTCAGAGTCAGAGGAAGAGGCTAAGAAAAGATTTATTCAATGACTATGAGATTACTTTTTATCATTAGGCATTCAGAGAACTTATATTAATTTTAAAATATTACGTTTGAGAATGCTATCACCCACCCAGTATAATGACAAACCGTGAGAAATATAATCTTGTTCAAGTACAATACACTGCATTAACATTATGAGTAAAATCAGATGTAGGCAGAATAGTGTCAGCATCTTAAAAAAATTAGTATGAATCAATGAGAGTTACAACTCAATATTAACAATGAAACCTTACCTATCTTTCACAGAATGTATATCTTAATATTGAGTGGAAATCGACCTTACGGATATTAGAGGTTTAACTATTTTTATTAATATCATGCTCCATATGGAATCCCATGGAGAAAATTATGTGTATAATAAAATATATGCAAACAAAACTATGCTTTGTTAAACTGTGATTGAATGTGATGATATTTAAGAAATAAAAATGACTTAGTTGTTTATTCATCAGATATACATTATGTTCTTATCATGTACAGGAGAAAGTTTTGGAGTGTTGGTATAGTGGCATTAATAACATATAATCTTTCTTAACATTACAGAAAATCTTGTGAAAAATAGATTAATAAAAAATAGTAGGAAATTAAACATAATAAAAGTATTACTCTTCTCTACCTGGGGTCATGGAAGACTTCCTGAAATAAGCTATGTCTGAGACAAAATTTTAGAATTAAAATATGATTATAGCTCTATTTTAATCACTTTGAAATTGTTTAAACAGATTAATAGACACTAGCAGCTTCAGGGAGAAGTTTATTTTGGTTCACAGTTTGCAGAGGTTTTAGTACATAGCATTGTAGAAGAGAGCTGCTCATGGAACGATGGACAGGAAGCAAAGAGAAGTCAGGGGAGGAGCCTGAAAAAGAGACTTTAAGACTTCCAGGGAATTCCCACAGTGACTGCCTCTTTTGACCAGGCCCCACCTCCCAAGAGCAAATCAGATATAATTCTCCTATCATCCAAGCACCTTCCAAAGATCCTGCCTCTGATTGCACCAGCCTCTAGGGGAATGTCCAGATATAAATTGTAATTTCCAAGATTGAAAATATCATTAAATTTAATGAAACAGATAACATGGCTATATATAGAACTTGTGAAAAGGCATGCTGCATTCAGTGAGCCTGCTGGTATTCTGTGACTGAAATTTAAAATCTTAAGGACAAAAATACCTAAAAAGACTGAAATACCTATAAAGAAGACTGAAAATAATATATAGAGTTTCCATTCACTGAAATCATTATTCATATTTGTACATCAAATAGCAAACATAAATTCTGTATCAGAAATCCCCTTTCCGACATTCTGAGGCAACTGTCCCCTGAAAGCAAGATAGATTAGAGTCCAGTTGTTCACACATGAACCATCATTCATCTAAAGTAGTAGTCCTCCACTGTGAGAGACTGCTTGGGCCTGCATAAGATGGCTGCCCTCAACCTTAGCCTTTGCCTCGGTGGAAAAATCCCACTAGACTACGTACGTGACTTTTGGCAGGTTTAGCCCCTGGGCAAACAGGAAATCTTACAGAAAAAATAGCCCTTTGTGCTAACCACAGGGTCATGGGATCTGGAGCAGGAAGCAGGTGGTATTCCCCGTCCTACTTGCCCCTAGGGATTGTGAAGTTAAAGATTGCATAGGGTTAATTGTTGATGTACGCCTTCCCACTTACCCCTCCCCACATTTGGTAAAATACTGATTGCTGTATGGTTAAATGCTTGAGTGACTCATGTGATTGATTTGCTTGAACTGTCCAATAAGCTTGCTGAACCTTCCCCCTGGGATAACAGTATATAATCGTTTTGCTGAGCCAATAAAGCGCCTTTGATCAGAAACCAGACTTGGGCCGTGTACTCTAACTTCTTAAAGATTTCCTCCACAGACATTCAAGATCGGATCGGCCTCTGATGACCCACGAATAAGAGGCGGCTCTCA